>NW_024423897.1:38604408-38743941 GCF_017311325.1 Ursus maritimus | reverse complement strand
GGGGGGGGGGGCGGGCACAAGGTTTTAAAAAATTTGCATGTCTTTCCCTACTAGTACTAGTGAGGTTAAATTTTTTATCATGTTGGTTAGCCGGTAAATTTTCTCTTACAAAGAGTCTTTCATCAAAGGGGGGGAAATGTCAGAACCAAGTGTGTTAGCATATGTAGCATGCAGTGGCTCCAGAAAGGAGGTTGCACAGAGATGGGACAGCTCTGCACCAATGCGGGGAGTCTGAGATGTCCTCTCTTGTCCCAACGAGCTACTAGGAGGTTCCACTGTGAGGCTCCCGATGTCCACAAACAGCTAACCCTTCCTCCTTGGAGAACAGTCATTGTATTCGTCAGGATGAGCTTTCAAACACAAAGTCAACAGCCTTTCCAAATACAGGAGAACTTTATTATTGAAGGAAAGTTGTCTGATTCACTCAGGCAAAGCCTTCGTGAGGGTGAGGAAACCCTCAGAAGGACAACAGCGGGGCAACAATGTCTTCCTGGGGCAGCGTCAGTTCACAGGCTCCATTGCGTGACACACGCCCCACAAGGTAATGGACCTTCTGGTACCTTGACAGGAAGGCAGGATGAGAGAAAAAAGGCTTTTCAGGAGAAGACTGGTACTACAATAGCCAGCTCTGACCTTGGGAGAAGATGAAGTAGAACCTCAGTTTCCTATCCTAACTGACTGGACTGCGCGCTGACTACTGAAGGAAGGGCTTTCATTAATTTACTCATTCTGTTTCCTATTTATTGAGTGCTTTTAAAACCAGGAACTGTACTTGGTACTGAGGATATGATGAGAAAAAAAGTGTCCTTGATTCTCCAGAGCTGACAGGTTGCAGAAATAAACATTTCCAAATGGTGACACAGATAAAAATAAACTGTAGGAAGTGCTGTGAGGACAGGCATGAGCACAAAGAAAGCTCTCACTGAGACCTGACCTAGTCTTGGGCAGGCTCCCTATGAAAGTACCACCTGAGCTAAGATCTGACAAGTCAGATGGAAGCAACCACCCTTGTGCTGCTAAGAGCAAAAGGAGCATCCCAGACAGGAGATCACGCAAGCAAGGCCTATGGCAGGGGGTCAGTATGGTCAGAGGAGGGTACAGAGGGGAGTCGGGCAGGAGTCAAACCATGAAGGGCCTTGTAGACACAGAGAATGGATGCTAGGGGACCAGAGTGGGTGGCAGAGATCATATAGGCAGCACCCCAGTGATCCAGGTGAGAAACAAAGCACAGCTTGCCCTGTATCTTCTCCAAGGGACAGAAAAGGGTGAGGGGATTGTGTACATGGCTGGGCCTGTCCAAGTGGTGTGTTGTGTGTGCGGAGTGCTCCCAGCACTAAAATCTTGCCAAGGCTCCATTTTCCCTGCTAACCACTAAATAAAAGCTTCCCTCCCACAGGGCGCCTGGGTAGTTCAGTCGGTTGGGCGTCTGATTCTTGGTTTCAGCTCAGGTCATGATCTCATGGGTCCTGGGATCAAGCCCCACTTCAGGCTCCAAACTCAGTGTGGAGTGTCTGCTTGAAGATTCTCTCCCTCTCACACACTCGCTCACACTTGTGCTCTCTCTGAAATAAATAAACCTTTAAAACCTTCCTCCCCACCTGCCTCTTCTACCAGATATATTTTTGATGTGCTGACAACTACGCAAACACCAAAGAATTTAATCAGTATGTGGCAGGATTTTTTAAGAACAATTCTGGGAATGGGAATACCTTTTCAGTGTCAATACCATACTACAAACTATCACCTCCTAGGTGCAGGGGTTTCTAACCTCTTTCCGAGCAAGAGCTAGCTTTCCCTTTTCAAGCTCTGTGACTGGGAACGAGGAGAGGAGAAGAGCAGGAATGGGGGCATGACATTTGCTCTGCAGGCCCCTCCCACTGTCATTCCAGGTTGTGCTGTCAGGAGAGCTAAGTTTATAAATGTTTGAGACTGGGGGTGCCTGGGTGGTTTAGTCGGTTAAGTGTCTGCCTTCGGCTCAGGTCATGATGCCAGGGTCCTGGGATCGAGACCCTCATTAGGCTCCTTGCTCAGCAGGGAGACTGCTTCTCCCTTTCCCTCTGCCTGTCACTCCCCTGCTTATACTCTCTCTGTCAAATAAATAAATAAAATGTCTTTTAAAAAGAAATACTGGGGCGCCTGGGTGGCTCAGTCATTAAGTGTCTGCCTTCGGCTCAGGTCATGATGCCAGGGTCCTGGGATCGAGACCCTCATTAGGCTCCTTGCTCAGCAGGGAGACTGCTTCTCCCTTTCCCTCTGCCTGTCACTCCCCTGCTTATACTCTCTCTGTCAAATAAATAAATAAAATCTTAAAAAAAAAAAAAGAAAAGAAATACAAATTTTATAAAATTGCTAGCAGGGTATTGGGAGTATGCTCCAAAATGAGAAGATTCAAAGCTTCTAAAAAAGGATTATGCACAGGTGCCTGGGTAGCACAGTTGGTTAAGTGTCCCACTCTTGGTTTTCGCTTAGGTCATGATCTCAGGGTTTTGAGAACAAGCCTTGTGTCATCGGGCACAGCGCTGTGGGGAAGTCTGCTTGAGATTCTCTCCCTCTGCTTCTCCTGCTCCTGCATACATGTGTGCTCTCTCTCAAATAAACAAATCTTTAAAAAAAAAAAAAAAGGATTAAAAAAAAAGGATTATGCAGAGTCATCCTTTAAAAATGTAGGTCAGGGGTGCCTGGGTGGCTCAGATGGTTAAGCATCTGCCTTCGGCTCAGGTCATGATCCCAGGGTTCTGGGATCAAGCCCCACACTGGGGCCCTGCTTGGTGGGGAGTCTGCTTCTCCCTCTACTGTTCCCTCTGCTTGTGCTCTCACTCTGTCGAATAAATAAAATCTTTAAAAAATCTATAAAATAAAAATGTAGGTCTGATCACATCACCTCTCTAGCCCCTGGACTCCTTGCTGTTCCTCACAGAAGCCAGACAACACTCCATCTCAGGGTCTTTGCCTCTACTGTCCCCTGTGCCTGACCAGCCCTCTCCACCAACACCTCCAGCACTCCCTAGCCCCTGTGATCTATTTTTCTCCATAGTACTTATTAGCATTTTTTTTTTCTTAAAGATTTTATTTATTTATTTGACAGAGAGAGAGAGAGACAGCTAGCGAGAGAGGGAACACAAGCAGGGGGAGTGGGAGAGAAAGAAGCAGGCTCCCAGCGGAGCAGGGAGCCCAATGCGGGGCTCGATCCCAGAACCCTGGGATCACACCCTGAGCCAAAGGCAGATGCTTAATGACTGAGCCACCCAGGCACCCCTACTTATTACCTTTTAATACTCTGTAATCATTCATTTATTCTATCATTGTTTTCCTCCCACTAGAGTGAAAGTTTCAGGAGGGCAGGAATTTTTAGGCTCTTTGTTTACTGCTATATATCCAGCAGCCAGGGCCTGGTGCACAGTGGCCACTCAAAGTTGTTTTTTTTTTTAAGATTTACCCATTTATTTGAGAGAGAGAGAGAGAGAGAGAGAAAGAGTGCACACACAGGGGGAAGGACAGAGGGGAGAGAGAGAAGCAGGCTCCTCACTGAGCACGGAGACTGATGCGGGGCTCAATCCCACGACCCAAGATCATGACCTGAGCCAAAACCAAGAGTTGCATGCCTAACCGACTATGCCACTCAGGCGCCCCACCGAAGACTTTTATTGAATAAATGAAGTGCTAAGAACAGGAAAGCAAATACACAATATAAATTCAAAACTGCCTCTAATAGTTTTATACTTAGACTCCAGATACAATGGGGAAAAAAAGGGCACAAATTCACTTTTTAAGGGACATCTTAAGGGTTTCTTAAGCATAGTATCAAAGTGGAAAACGTGGACCCCTCCTATGCTGCTGAGAGTGTCAATGGTGCAGCCACTGCGGAAAATAGTCTGGCAGTTCCTCAGACAGTTAAACACAGAGTTACTATACGACCCAGCAATTCTACTCCTAGGAATACACACACACACACGCGCGCACACGCACATGCACATGCACACACACACACATACACGAGAACTGGAAATCTAAAACCTTGGAAACAAATGTTCATAGCAGCATTATTCATAATAGACTATCCACTGATGAATGGATAAATACAATGTGATCCAGCCATAGCATGGAATGTTATTCAGCAATAAAAAAGAATAGAACACTGACACATGCTACGACATGGATGAACCTCGGCAATATCATGCTAAGTGAAGAAGCCAAGCATTAAGACCACTTATTATTCTATTTATATGACATCTTGAGAATAAGCAAACTATGAAGACAGAAAGTAGATTAGAGGTTGCCTAGGGCTAGGGGTGCTGAGGGCACATGGGAAGCAACTAAGGGCGTCTGAAGTTTCTTCTGGGGCTGATGAAAGCGTTCTAAAATGGACTGTGGTGATGGTTGCACAACCCTGTGAATAGATTTCAAAATACTGTGTACTTCAGATGTGTGAATTATATGGCATGTGAATTCAACCTCAATAAAGCTGTTAGAAAAAAAAAAAAAGTAGAGCACTGAATGCTTACCTGTCACTGACTTTATAGCCTTCATTGACACTCACTGCTTTGTACTTGACATTGCCTTTGGTCCGCTCCAACTCCCAACACCAGTCCTTAAGTGTGTCAAACATTACAGTATGGTTCTTCGGATCGGTGGCTAACAAAACAAATTTAAAAAGACAAAATCTGGTCGTGAAGTACAGGTACTTTAATGACGTGAAACCCCAATTTCGTCCACTAAGCCCGTCTTTATCCAATACAGCAAGTTCACTGCTTATTTCTAACCTTGTTCCTTTTTTTTGTCATTAACTCAAAATTATGACTAAGGGTCTGTCTTTTTATACTGGAGGAAAGGAGGTGTTCTTGTTCCACTCCCTGCAAAAGTAATTTATAGTTCCATTTTCAGTCATCTGACCATGAGATAATTTATATAACATAAAAGATCCTATGAAGCACTAGAAGACAGGGTTGGCACAGATGCTAAAATAATAAAATATTTTTAGCCCTACCAATATGTGCATAAGATGGCAAACTCATCTGAATAGCATGTAAGATCTCTGAATGTAAATCCTCCTTCAATTTGAAGATGCACTGCCAACAAGAGGATTTGCCGGTGTGACATAGTTACTAAAGGCCATCACCAGAGCAGACAGCTGCGGTGAGGGTCAGGGCTTGCTAGCAAGAACTGCACCATGGCCAGGGAGACTTCTGCCCCTTACCCTGCCCTGCTACTACCTGCTGGGGGAAATGTCCAGGAGCACTACGCTTGCAGCCCAGCAGATGTGTCCCTGGTCCTCCCCTAAGCCACAGAGCACTGGGTGACACGCACCAAAACAGTCTCGGCTATTTACACAAAGCAGTTAGTTCAAGCCCTTGTGCATCTCAAAAAAACCCAAGCATTTTGGGGAAAATAGTGTTTGATAAAACTCCCCCATGCTATTTTATGAAAATAAAACCAGATCACAGCACAAACGATAGTAAGAATAATGATTAAAACAGCAGTTAAGCTTATATAGCACTTGGTAAGTGTCAGGCACTGTTCTGAGCATACTACATTTTATTAACTCAATCTTCACAATCCTACAGGGTAGGTAATATTCCTCCATTTTACAGATGTGGTCCAGAAAGGTCAAGAAACTTGCCTAAGGTCACAGAGCTGAGGAATGTCAGAGCTGGAATCCAAACCCAAACAGCTGTAAAGGATTTCCAGAAAGTAACAAACACCAAAAAAATTTCCCCATGGACACAAATAATAGTAAGACTCCTATTCAAGAGCAGATCATTCTTTTAGCAACACAGGTAAGTCCTTCCCTAAAATGCCACATCACAGTATTCAGGACCTTTCAGCCAAAGCATTTTGTGAATTATCAAGCCAGAAAGTAAATGAAGATGTTCAGGCTGCAAAGCACCACCTCTACGAACGCCTACTAAACACAAAGCTAACTGGTCGATTAGCATCCATCAGTTACGACATTTACTTCTCAAAAAACTGGCGTTGGAAGGAGGATTAAAAAAAAAAGGGGAAATAGAATAAAAGGTGGCATATATCCTGGGCCTTGTGACACAAACAAAACAAAACACCACTAGGTGAAGAAACTGCCAGAGTCAATCAAGGTAAGGGTTTTGGAACACAGATCAACACAGTCTTGGGGAGCCAAGAAACTATCCCGAGTTTAGACCAAGAGTCAGGATATAAGGAAGAGGCAGAATTCCTAAAAATAGAGTATGATTTTTCAAATATAAACCCAATAGATGTTTATATAAATTAAAGTAATTCATAAATAAGTCATATTTTGTATCTCTCATATTGCAACAAGCTGTTGTAAGCCAATTACTCAGCATTTGCATGTATAGCTACAGTGAAAAGATCTGTCATTCACAAAGATGAACTTAATGAACTGATTTTATGTTTGATCTAACAGTAGAGCTAAGCATTATCTTAAGTTAGTGTAATTCTCTGAACATAATCCACCCTGAATAATATGCAGTTACACTTTCAATCAACCCTCACTTAATTGACTGCACCCTACATGCCATGCATTTAACAAACAGAGGCTTTAACACTGCTGGTTTTAAAACAAGAAAACAGATGCCCCAAGAATTTAGTGTCATCCCCCGGATCATACAGCTACTGAAGAGCTGGGCAAGGATTTGAACTCAACTGGGACAGACCCCAAAACTCACAGCTTTTCTACTAAGTCATCACAGTTTCCAAAATGCAAACTGTTCTCTCAGATAGCTACATCTCTGCACATGCTGATCCCGCTGTGCCCACCAGACACCTTAAAATACTCCTCTGTGCCCACCAGAGACCCCCACATCCTCCACTATCAGCTAGCCCACTGCCCACAGTGTGACCAGCCCCTCCACCACAGGACACATCTCTCAGCTGTCTCTGCCTGACTTGATGCTCGTAGAGGACAGGGATTTCGTCCTATTCACTTCCATCCCCAAGACCTGACCCACAGCCAGCATTCAAAAATGTTGACCAAATGAGCAGTTCAACTCTACACTCCAGAAAGCCCCACGTATGCTGTTAAACTAACATGCCACTTCCCTGATGGAAAGCACATAGCACACAGAGTCCTCAACATCAACCTGATGTTAAGATTGACCAGCGGAGTAAGTAAACAGACCAAGGAGAGAGATGGAGAGAAGGAGAAGACAGACATCTGTGGGAACACTGTACGATGCTAGGCAGTATTAATAGCTAATTCAAACGACCAAAGTTTCTTAGTTAAAAGATTGCTCCCATGGGGCGCCTGGGTGGCACAGCGGTTAAGCATCTGCCTTCGGCTCAGGGCGTGATCCCGGCGTTACGGGATCGAGCCCCACATCAGGCTCCTCCGCTATGAGCCTGCTTCTTCCTCTCCCACTCCCCCTGCTTGTGTTCCCTCTCTCGCTGACTGTCTCTATCTCTGTCGAATAAATAAATAAAATCTTTAAAAAAAAAAAAAAGATTGCTCCCTTTTTCAGTGAACTGAATGGAAAACATTTGGAATTTTAAATTATGTAAGCATACCTGCTTTCTGATGTGCTCTCTTATGTACAACGGTTCCATTTCCCCCAAAATATTTGCTACAGAGCATGCTCTGGTTGTTTAAAGGCTTTCTGGAATGCAAGACATTCTCCAGAGTGTTGTGAAATGAAATCAAATACATTAAAGTAGAAAAAAGAACCCCGGAACAAACAGGATTATTTTAAACTTCTCTGAATTTTATTTCTCTACAGTCTCACATTCCCTGTTATAGTATGTTGATTTTATCTTTCATAAGAAACAATCAAACCAATAATCCCTCACAAAAAAAGCAAATAAACCTAAAAGATAAGTTAGAGCAACAAAGATCACAGGAAAAAAAAAGAAACTTGGATGACTTTACCCAAGCAAGAGGCAATCAATTGCTAGGAAAGAGGAAAAAGAAACTCATGGATGGGTTTTTGCCTGCTAGTTTCAGGTAGGAATTTAAAGGGTCTGCTACCTGCAAATTAGAACCCAGAAGACACTCACCTGTATTGTTTTGTGCAGCAGTTGCATAGGAAAACAGAAATAATCTTTTAAGCAGTTTAGGAGCTTGGGTATGATGAATTATGCCACTGACAATCTAGAAAAGAACCAAACAATGGGTACAGTCATGCTTTTGGCAGATGAACACTGACTTATCTAGGCTTTCAGTCATGCTAATAGGCTCCTATGGGTAGCACGCTCTATGGTAAGGCTCTAAGGGCTCTATGGTAACTTTTGGAATAATGCCAAGTAAACAGAATATTAACAATTTTGTCACGTTTTCTAAGAGCTTTGAATTTCTAGGGAAATTTTAAAGATTTTTATTTATTTATTTACAGAGAGAGAGAGAAAGAGAGAGAGAGAGAACAGGAAAAGGAGCGGAGGGGAAAGAATCCCAAACAGACTCTGCACCAAGCACAGACCCCGAGGCAGGGCTTGATCCCATGACCCTGAGACCATGACATGAAACCAAGAGTTGGATGCTCAACTGACTAACCACCCTCACGTCCCTGAATTTCTAGGAAAATTAAAAAAAAAATTTTTTTTTTAATTTATCCATTCATTTGAGAGAATAAGAGCACATGCCTGTGTGGGGGGTTGGGGGGGTGGGAGGAAGGAGAGAGGGAGAGAGAGTCTTAAGCAGACTCACTGTGGAGCGCAACATGGGGCTTGATCTCACCACCCTGAGATTATGACCTGAGCCAAAGTGAAGAGTCGGGTGCCCAATCGAGTCAACCTGGTGCCCCCAATTTCTATGGAAATTTTTAAAACATAGTCTCATTCCTCTAAAACAAGGTGCTATAAAAACTTAAGTGCCATATTCAGATACTCTAAAAATCTTACACGTCAGAGACATAGGGCTAATATCAGATAATAACCAAGACACTTAGCTATTCTGATCCACTTGTGGCCTTTAAGACCTTCTTCTAGAAGATTAGAAAAAGAAATCAATCCATTGTGCTTTCTGCTTGAAGTTTCAATCAAAAGTATGTTTGGACAGATAACTAAAATCATCGTTCAAAATGAAGTTTCTGGCTTCTCAGGGACTTTCCCTACATACACCACTCTTTTCCTGCTCAGAATAGATACCGGAGTCATGTTTATTATTCTAACTGAACTACCACACTCCCTAAAAGAAAACCAAGGAGTTACCTGTAACTGTGTATAACTCAACTGTAGCCAAAACAACAGGTGAGCTGGCCTCTCTCCACATTTCCCCTGACGGATTTACCACAACAGTGGCAAGTTTGAGACCTTTAATAACTCAGTAAGATAAATCGTAGAAGTTACAGTGACCACTGTAACCAGTTCATCCAGTTATATATTTCGATTTGCTGCAGCAACCAGATTAAGTTTCCTTAGTATCCGAAATCATAGGCCTCATTTGGTAACTCGGCTTTACCGGTCTGCCCCACGTACCTCTTCCTCCTCCCACATACTTCCACGTATGAACTCCTCCATGCCAGGAGCTGGGAGTCTCTGCTACTATTTTTTCGAAAGCCTGTCAGATGTGGGAGAAGGAGCTGCCTCCTGACCCTGATTTATCACCTCCCACTCTTTAGAGGCTCCAGAAATAAAGCCATTACGAACTCTAGGATTAAACGTAGCATGTGCCAACATAATACACAGGCACACTTCACCAAATTCTCTCTCAATTCTAATCAAAGCGTGTGATTATAAACCAATTTCAACTTTACAGAGTGAAATGCTCCCCCTCCACCTTTGTGCAATATAAGCAAAAAGTAAGAGTTAGTGGTGACACCTAATGGGAAAGAAAACCTACATATACATGCAACTAGTTACCCTTTTGACTTCCTCTTCTTTTGTGTACCGCAGACCAAAGTGGAACACTCGCAGGTCTTTGCAGTGGATGATGAGTTTCTCAGGGTATTTCTTCAGTTGTCCAAAGAGAGGTTTCTTTTTCTCATCAAACACTACACATCGATGATGAAATCAAGAAGGGAAATCATGTTATAAGGCAAAAAGTTAAAGCTGAGGAAACAAGGTAGACTATTCACACCTCTCAAAAGTGAGAGGAAAGGTGCTATCTTCGAAGTAACTGTCAGCAGGGGCCCTGGCTCTCTGACAACCGGCAGCGTTCTTCATTCCTCTGGACAAGCTCAAAATGGATTGACTCCAGAAGCTAAGATTACAAAAGATGGAAGGGGGTCACTAGGGACATGCTGTCAAGACAGTCAAGTCCTGGGTTTATGGCCAGGGGCCCCTCCTGACATGTCCCCCCCCGCCCCAGAATTTGGACTGCACAGCACCTACTGGTGTTCGGATCATCGTAAAAGGCTACTGAATTTCTGAAAAAGCCCTTACTGCAAAAATATAGAAGTGAAGCAGAGAGAGGCTTGACCCTTAGCAGAAAAGACTCAGAGTGCAGTGCAACAAACCTTTATCAGATTAGTCTCTAGAGTAAAACCTACACACCTAACACGGACAGCCACAAGTATGATCTAGCCAATAATGTTCCAAATTCAAATGCAAGCTCTGCCAGCTAAGTGGCCTCAAATAAGCCACTTTACATCTCAATTTTCTCACCCATAAAACTGATTTAAACAAAGTAAATATGTAAAGAAATTTTAGTAAACTGTAAAAGACCATAGAAATATTATTATTATCAACTATACTTTCTTTTATTTTTTTTTTATTTTTTTTTTATTTATTCATTCGACAGAGATAGAGACAGCCAGGGAGAGAGGGAACACAAGCAGGGGGAGTGGGAGAGGAAGAAGCAGGCTCATAGCAGAGAAGCCTGATGTGGGGCTCGATCCCATAACGCTGGGATCATGCCCTGAGCCGAAGGCAGACGCTTAACCGCTGTGCCACCCAGGCGCCCCATCAACTATACTTTCAAAGGCTGGCATCACCCCAGTGGAAAAGATACCTACCTCCATAAATCTGATCAACGCAGTGGAGTGTGATGTCATTTTCTCCTATAACCTTATTCTTAAATTGGGTTTCCTAAAAGATTCAAAAGGAAACAACTGTGACTTCTTTCTATGCCCTATTATACATTTATAGGCAGAGCAAATCACCATTTTCCAATTGCACATTAGGAAATTAGAGAGGGGGTGGAAGAAATGGGTGATGGTTGTCAAAAGAGACAAACTTCTGGTTATGATAAACAAATCATGGGATGTAATGTAGAGCCTGGCGATTATAGTTAATAAAACTGTATCATACATTTGAAAGTTGCTAAGAAAGATCTCCTCATCACAAGGAAAACAAATTTGTAACTATATGAGATAAGAGAGGTTAACTAAACTTATTCTGGTAATCATTATGCAATACCTACATGTATCAAATCATTATGTTATACTCCTTAAAATAGTACTATGCTATGTTAATTATATCTCAATAAAACTGTGGGGAAAATTGAGTGTACACTCCAAAAAACAAACAGGGGAATGGAGCCAGCCACATTCTCTAGGAAAGGGATGATGACGTGTGCAAGGAAAGCTGGTAAGCACTTTATTTTTCAAACCCAAGCACGACACGCCGACATGCCGTTCCTGGGCTGCTCCCAGGCAAACGGGCCATGCCACAATCACTTGGAGAGGTTCGGATTTCTCTACACAAATGCAAACTGGTGAGTGACAGCTCCATGAAGCCAGGTTTAGGAAGAAAACACTGGAAGATTCAAGTTTCTGTGAACGCTGTCTGTATTTAGACAGGACTAGGAGCCAAGCCACTAGAGCAGACGGCAGCACAGAAGACCACACTCCACGGCAGCAAGGGTGGGCCGGGACAGCTGGGTTTGCATCAACATACAGCGCTCCCCAAGTAGTGTAGGCAGTCCTCTCCCTCACTCCACTAGCCCATTCTCCATAAGTAGGGACAAGTCTTACAAGGACACTGCGACTCAGGACAAAGCACCAAATTCAAGTGCTGCATTCAGCATCAGTTTCATAACCGAACTCAGTTCCTGAATTTGAGGGACAGCTCAGTATACAGAAAACATGGGGAACTAGTATATTTGGGGAGATGTGATTCCAATGAGTGATACATACTGTGCTGAAATACCAAAGAAAATAAGAACAAGTTGGCGTGACTTGAGGCACTTGAGGTGGGAATAGTCCCACCACTGAAAAGAGATCCCAGAGGATAGAGAGCAATCTAGTGGTGAGGACTTCTGCCTTTTGTGTTTAATGTGTGCTGGCGGGGAGGGGGAGGGGAGCAGAGTCATTGAGGAGCTGGGAAAAAAGACAATGGGGCCACAATTGCACTGCTCCCCTCAAACTCAGCCAAATGCAGCTCATACATACATCATTATCCAATGCAGATTCGTCATCGCCCAAGAAAGCAATCTTAAAGTCTGTGCAGACAAGTTTTCCATAGATCCCACGCTGACAGGAATCTTCCTGGACATACTTCAGCACTGTGCTGGCTTCACAGAGCAGCTGTTCACCTGATCGAAACCAAAACAAGTCCTCTTGAGAGTCCTCAGGGAACGTACAATTTGCAAACAGTAAAAGCTTCCCCAGCTCTAGTCCCAGGAAAGACAAACACATGATACACTGCAGCCCTTCAGAACTCTACACTTCCCAGCACAGCAGGAACTGCAAACCTGACGCACGAAGATGAAGCAGCGTGGGGACCGGGTAGGGGAAACCAAAATGGCTCAGATATACCTTCACACAGGGCACTTCCCTATCTTCTCGCTGTGAATAAGGAAAGCGTCCAATATGTGGAAATGATCTCAGCTACACTTGCAAGCACAGATATCAGTGTTCCTATTACTTGGGCCCAAGCACGCATTCCCCAGAAGTAATATCCTAAATGGGTGAAATTAGTGAGACTCTAGAACACCGAGCTCAGGCCCGCTTTGTGGGGAGAGTGGGCCATCATCTCTCACTCTGGACCCGCCAAGAAAAAGCGGGGTGCCTCCCCGGCCACAGAGCTTGCAGGCAGCTGCCTCAGACACAGAGGTGCAGCATGACCACATGCATTCTGGCTCCACAGACGCGTATGGGAGGAAAAGAGAGGTCAGAGGTTTGTAGGAAAAAAACGGTTTCCTCTCTTTCTTAGTTGAGGGTATTTCCTCTCAGTGTGTCACCTTTCCTGCTCCATCTGCAGGCGCCCAGCCTGCTCGAGCAGCTGTATTTCCTGGAGATAGAGAGGACTTCACAGTCAAGAAGATTAGGATTTCGGGATAGGTAAGCGCTCGCTGCTGCCTAGAAGCAGAATTTATGAGGGCTGGGCGTCTGGATAAGAGCAGAAAAAGGAGGAGATGGAAGATATAAAAAATCAAGTGCAAATATTTTGTAACAAAAAAGAAAAGGAATTTTCTTCCTTTTCAACAGACAACCATCTCCCCTTAGACTCTCCCTCTGGATATTATCTTCAGTGTCTCTGAATGTACTTTTTGGCTCAAAATTCACTTGATCTAACTTTCAACATGAAAATAAAGAAGAGTTTCAGACACTGAGGCTATCAAGGGATGCATATTATTGTGTATTTTTCCACCTCCCACGGGGTTAATTACTAAGGAAATACAGGAAGGTGGCTCAGTGACTAGGTCAGCCTCTAGAGGGACCACAGAGCTCGAAGAAAACAATGAATCGGGGCCTCGTTAGGGTTTAAGATAGTTCAGAAAAGGTGCTTCAACTAGTTCAAGGTGGAAGATTTGAAAATAAGGCTTCCTGTGCTTTCAACTCTTAGCATGAAACCGCTTTTAATAGTGTCTCCCCAAGACCAGGCAAGCCAGGTCAGGCCATGGCCGTGTGCTGGAGACTAGACACTGGCAGGCAGTGGCTAATACAACATCCCAGGCGGCTCTGCAAGTCGGCACGCCATCACTATCAGCTTGCGTGTGCAGAGACAGTCTCAAATCATGGGAGGTGGGAGCTGGAAAAAATCATGGTCTAGTCTGGGAAATGGAGGCAGCACACCTAGAAGAGACCACAGGTAATCCAGAGGATGAGAGAATGTGCGTAACACTAAGCTAAAAATGAAAGTATCAGGATCTGTGACCCAAGAAAAGGAAGGACAACATGGTATGTGCATTAAGGTTTAGGCCATTATTGATAAAAAACAAAACAAAACAAAAAACAAAACAAAACAAAAATAGATATATTTTTTTTCAAGTTTCAGGATCCTAATATATTTACCAAATAAGGTAGTTCAGTCAGAAATTTGTGCATATTCATATCCTCTCAATAAACAGTAGTACCAGAATGAGGCCTCTATTGCTTTGGGGAAATACACCTAAAAACTCTTATGAAAAAAAGCTATTGGGATTAGAAAAAATGGAAGAAGAACCGAATGTACAGCCCCCAGGGCAGCCCCACACATGGAAGGGGATACAACCACCAAGTAGTTTCTGTCTCTGAATTCAGGAATGATTAAAGCTTAACTTCAGGTATAGAGTCTCTCTGCCATCTCAAAAATATCCAACCAATTCAGACTCTCAGTGATGACCTCAGAGCAAAGCCCTGGCAGCAACTAGGGTCAGTAAACCCCAAGACTGCCTAGCTCTTACACTCAGATGCAGACGCAGAGACCACAGGTGAGGCCAGCCGACGCTTGCCTGGGGAGGCCTAGGCAGCTGTGCTAGTCCAGGGCAGCTGGACCTGGGCAGCAGGAGGAGTGTGTGGAATGTAAGGCTCTGTGGGGGACCAGCATTTTCCTGAGTGGGGACTAGAATACTAGATGCATCCAAGTATAGAGACCCAAAAAAGGCCTAATTTGCTTGTGAAGGAGGTGAATTTCTCAGGCTTATTTTCATCAGCTTGGGTGGAGGGGAAAACAAGAAAAATTCTTGGAAGATGTTATAATACTCAGACCTAAGTATGTAGTGACTGAACTAAAGACCTTGATATTTTTGTCCAACTCATCCCTATTATATGCTTTCTGGATGAAAACAAAGGAGTTTATATATAGCAATACTAGGGATGACATAATTTATCACTGGCTCTGAGTTGCACATAAGGTCTGAAGCTAACATGACCGTTACCTGGCAACAAGTGAAGAGTTACTTCCTTCTCTGTTACTTCCTTCTCGTTTGTGTGAATTTCCTAAAAGAGAAGAATAAATGGTAATATTTTTCTTTGTTTAAGGGCTCAAAATGAATAACATAAAGTCATGCTTTCAGAATACACACTAAAACATCATATAACCTCAGGAGTTTTTTATTTGACAAGCTACTTTTTAAAAATGTATTTTTAACTAAAGGAAGACAGGAAATTCCAGCAAATTAGTTCAATGTACTGAACTATTTAGGATTGACAACTATTAGTTGTTCCCAGTGGAGGGGCAGGGATGGGCACTCCCTATCTAAAAGAACAAATGTTACATAGAAAGTAAGGTAGCTCCAACACAGAGAATGGGAGACATACCGCAGCACAACTCCCCTCTCCCTCCAGTGAGAACCAAGGATCTAAAACAAAAGATGATTATGTGTTCTTGAGAGAAAACAGACATATGTAAAGGGCATGAAGGTAAGAACAGGAAAATAGGAATGTGTCAAGTCAATACCAATCCATCTACTCTGTAGCATACCAAGATGCACTAAAGACAGATGGGAAAACATTCCAAATAACCTAAAACCCCAAGGCAGTGCAATGGGACACAATCACTTCTAATAAGGAATCAAGGCCAGGTTCTCTGTCACTGTTTCTCAATGAAAAGATCTTCTAATCCTTCATGTTGGGTTCACTGTTTTTTGGGTATTCAAAGATACTTAGCAATCCTTAAAGAACAAGTGGAACAAAGCAAAGGTCATAAATGGGTGTTAACATAACAAAAGGAGAGGCCTGGTGGGCCTCCTAAGGCAATATACCACACCATCTATTAAGTAGTCTTGCCAAAGTATCTACCCTCACTCGGCCTGGGTTTCTGTATCAATCTACCAATTTATAACAAACATTGGGACAGAGAAACATGTTAAATAACACCATGGGGATACAGCCAGTCAAATCTTCACTATGGAAAATTCTACACGGCACAACCAGCTTTGTTAACAAATAAAATCAGAATTTATTTTGTTTTGTTCTTTGGCATGAGGTTCTAGGTGGTAGGAATTTCCTCAAGTTGTGAATTCAGACTGAAACACTGACTACTGAAAGCTTGAAGTTGAAGAAGAAAATCATAGCTGTTTCAGAGAACCCATTTTTTAAAAAATATTTATATTTGAGATAGAGTGTGAGCACAAGCAGGGGGAGGGGCAGAGGGACAAGCAGACTCCCCACTGAGTGTGGAGGAGCCCCACGAGGGGGGGGGGGGTTCAATCCCAGGACCCTGAGACCATGCATGACCTGAGCCAAAGTCAGGCACTTAACTGACTGAGTCACCCAGGCACCCCTCAGAGAACCCATTTTCAGCATGATGTACCTTAGAGATGGTTACAGTTTACATCCCAAAAGATGCCAATAAATCAAGTCCTTCTGAAGAGGCAGTGCTTCTTAGACTTGGGGAGTGTCACATCATCTGGGGATCTTGTTACCTCTGCAGGTGCTCATGCCTCACCTCAAGTGTAAGGAATCTGAGTGCTGGGGATCCAGCTGGGCTTTTGGTTTTGCAAAAAGCTCCCCAGATGATTCTGATGCATTGCTCTAGAAAGTGCATCTTGCATATAGAAATGCTATGAGTGTTGTGGTAATTTAGAAATTCTCATGGAGCTTTCATCGTTTGCCTTTGGCACGGAACTAAATTAAAGCACAATTATTTTTGACAGGTCTGTCATCATTCTCCAAGGAGATAGCAAAACTATTCATTAAATTCAATCAGCTGTTAGAAAACTAGTGATCATCCTGACTAGTGCTTAGAATTCAGGTCAAACACTGCAGCCAGTTTGAAGAGGACTAGCCCTACTATTATGTCTGCAGAAGTAGCATCTTCTAATGATAAAGAATTTATACTACTTAAAACTACCTACATCAATTCTTGAAATGGTTAGTGAAATTCTTTCTTTACATTCTATAAACAAAACAATCAGGAGACAGCTTTTAGGATTCTGTCCTACCGAAAACTCACTTTCCCCAGACAACTAGTCTCTGCTCCCCCAAGTTCCTGGAGTGAACCACCACCTCACCATCAAATGCCTGGGAAACGAACAGTGGTCCCTTGAAGAGCTAATCATTTTATGTCCCAAATTAATTTGGCTGAAGGTCTAAAAGAAGTTAACCAAGCTGGCTCTTAGACTACTTAAACTATAACTTTGTAAATTTGGTAACAAATACGGTAAAGCAAAAAAGCTGTTCTGCAGAGAACGAGAACCATGAAAAGGTTATGTGGAGACAATAGCCCCCCTCCCCCAGACATAAAAACAACCATGGCCTGCACTCTCACAGTTTTCCAGGCTTTACTGAGGCCCAGCCACACCTTTGGCCCACAGTTCTGTGAATCACACCTGTATCCTTACAATAAATCCTCTTGTTCACCTACATTAGTTACAGTGGTTTCTGATTGTCATCAAGGGAATTACTGACTTAGGTCAATTGCATTAACAATGTAGAAACCATAAATGACTAGAATCACGTATTGCAACATGTCAATGTACAATATATCCAGGGCTATAGGATTAGGACCCATGTCAAGCTGCCACCTCACAAGTAAGACTAGCAGCAAAGAGTCAAATGCCAAAACTAGCATCTACTGCCTCAGTGTGTGGGTTTTAGATAGAGTGAGGATATATGAAGCCTCCAAATCATAAAGCCTCATAAGAGTTTGCCATCAGTCAGCTGATTAGCCTTGTCACTTCTAAACTAAGTCATATACGTATTTGTATATACATATACATTCATACACACACACACACATATATATTTTAAGCAGAGGATGCTAGGCTTCTAAAGGTAATTGAGGTTTGTTCATGGGAAGAAAGAAGAGATTTAATAAGACACAAAGGTAATTTAAACGAATCCTACCAAGCGCTGGGTAAACAGGAGTCTGCAGTCCAGGGGGAGCAGACAACACCAACATTCGTGGACAACCCTAATACAACAGGATGGATGCTATAAATAAGGATATTGAGGTGGGACTCCAGGAGCACAAAAGAGGGGGCCTAACTCCCCAAAAGAGGGAGGAGTGGAGAGAGGGGAGACTATCCAAACAAGTGCTTCTAGTGCTTCTTTGACTGCCCTCAACGCTTCTCATCAAGTGGCTCCTTAAGGAATGTACAGAAGTTCAAGGGACGGTCAAGCAGAGAGAGGAGGTGAAAAGACACAGAAGCAAGTAATTCTGTAAGACGTGAGAAAGTCGAAGGGGTGTGTGGTGGGCTTCAGGCCATTTTAAGGAGTTTGGCCTTTAGTCCATGAGTAAGTAGTGGGGAGCCCATGTAGGACTTTAAACAGGGCAGTGAATTAAGCACATAGCATTTACAATCTCTGATACAGGTCTTTCATGAAAAAGCACAGGACTAAATCAGGAACCCTATGTGGGGTTCTAGCCTACAAAGATCTTGGGCAAGTGTCCTGGCCTCAGCGTCCCCATCTAAAAGAATGGAATTAAGAGCTATACTGCCTGCCTTGCGAGATAATGCGCCAGAGACCTGTGCAAGGTCAAAATCACGACAGTGATGTGAGCCTGAGCATGTGTGTCCCGAAAGGAGGCAGGGTCCCTGCTGGCTTTCCCTCACTAGAAACAGAAAGGAAAGGCTCCTCCTATAGCCCCACTCTCTCCATTCCCGAACACTGTCACAACAAGCAACTGAATTCTCAGAGGGATGAATATTAATCTTCCAGAACATTTCCTGAAAGAAAAAAGGAAAAGGCTGGAGACCTTTTCCCACTCACCATCTTCTTTGTCAAATGCCCCAAAAGCTTAGTACACATTTTTCATTTTAAACATACTGACTCCTCTTCTTCCCTAGAATAATGTTAAATACATTTGGATGGTAACAATGGTAACAACCCGTTGCTGACCAATAACTGATCTGATAGAGAGAAGGGAAAACACACAAAGCAGCTAGCTAAGTCACTGAGAAGCCACATATTTTATGAAGCATGTGGGAATTTCAGCATTGGAGAGGGATGACAGAAACGCCACCGAGATTCCTTGCAGGGCTCAACTTTCTCCAAAAACTGCCGCTATTCCTCAGACTGCCCTCAGCACTGGGTCTGCGAAAGTACAGGTCAGAAAAACACAGTAAGATCACACTGCGGCTGAAAAGCCAGCATCCAAGAAAAATAATCAAATGCCGGTGAGCCCCTGCCTCAAACGCCACTAAAGAATTAAAACAAGACTTTATTCATCCACAACACAGGTTGTAGGGCAACCTCATCTACTTTGAACACTGTTGAAAATCATGAAAACAAAAGGATTTCTGAGCAGTAAGCACACGTGTCCAAGTCTGTGCACGGCGATCAAAGCCCTCCACAGTCTGTCAGGCTCAGCTTTCACTCCAACTGCACGCTTTCGCTATAATGATAGGAATAGCCACTAACATTTATTAAGCTGCTATTATGTGCCAAGTAAGTGCTCTTCGTTAGTATCTCAATCACATGACTACTCTAGCACTGGTATTATCTCCATTTTAAAGATGAAGAAACTGAGGTTTAAAGAGGTTCGGAAACTCTTCTTTTATAGGAAATAAGTCACTAACCCAGGGTACAGCCCAAGCCCTGACGAGCTCCAGAACTCATATTCTTCACTGCTAAGTATTAGTTCCAACAAACATGGTCTCTGGTTTCCTACTACAAAAGGGAAAATAGTTGCGATATCCACTGCCTGTAGCAGGAAACCAGTCTCCTATTATGAAACTGATTAGGACAAATTAGGAAAATTCCCTTAGAGAACTGTCCTTCACTGTACAAGGATTTGCCACATCCAGGACAAAAGCATGTGAAAGCTAAAGTCAGCTAACACTCTTGAGAATCTGCTGAGAGGCTGAGAAGCAGCCTGGTTTTCATTCCACTCATTCTCAAAAAGTAAATTCTCTAGTTTCTTACCAAGTTCACATTTAAGGTGCTCATCTTCCCAAAAGTGTGACAGACCTAAGGCACCTCAGGGAAGGCAGAACACGGGCCCTGCCAGAAAGCTGTTGACCTTGAAAAGAATGGGGGGGGGGTGCAGACGGTGATCCTACAATGAAGCTCTCATAGGCCAGAATGCTTACAAATGCCAAAATGCTTCACATCAACCCTTCACTGTTTATGAGGGCTTTGAGTCAAAAACTGAAGTTGTTATTCTCAGTTTAACTTCATCCAGCCAGAAGGGCAAATTCCAAGAGCCAACATCCCTAAACGTTCCAAAACACAATTTCTTTCAATCACATTTGACACCAAAGTGCTAAAAAGACATACCACAGACATCTTATTTCCTGAAAGTCGCTCTAGTGCTCTCAAATGGACATTTAATACACATGTTTTCTCCACTAAAACAGAAAATCTGAGGGGGCAAATGTATTTGCATCCACATATTAGGTGGGAATCTATGTGCATCTTAGGATGAAATTTACCTTTTTTACAGCAGAAAGCTTTATTTTTAATACAGCATAATACAAATAAATTTTGTTTTCCCCCTTGTTTCTCCAAACTTCTTTCAGTGCATGCATTAACATTAGAAAGAATACAGACTTGGGGCCACAGTTCAAATCCAGCTCTGCTCTACAGTCATGACCTTGGGCATGTCATTTCACCTGAGTTTTCATTTGCTCCTATGTAAATGGAAACAATACTACCTAATATAAGGCTTGAAGAAAAATGTATGTAAATGCCTGGCACACATGCTCAGTAAATGGAACTTATCATTGTTGGTCATAACAGTTATCTGTACTTCTTGATTTCTTTCATTCTCTCGTCCTCTCCTCTGAGTAAACAAAGAATTCAAATATACTATGTAAGAGTTACAATTATTCAAGATTCATACAAGAAAAATTTCTACTTCTCTCTCAGTCCTGTTTCCCACATTAAACTAAATTGAATCTACTCTCAATTCTTTACTGTGGATCAGAAACTCCTGCAGTTAACGAGTCCCAGGCTGGCACTAACTCCCTAAGACAGAGTATACAGGAATATCTGAAGCAGAGGAAAATGGCATTTTTCTATTAGTAGGATTTGTTTTCTAGAAGCCCATAATGACTTAGATATGGTCATTTTGTGTCTTGTCTTCTGCAACACAAAGTACTTTGAACCCATTACAAGACCAAGAGAGTAAATTAATGGCTTCCTTAAGAGGACACCACATGTGAGGAAGGGACTGCTCAGGCATGCTGTACAAAAAGTAAAGCTTTCTCCATAGCTGAATCTATTCAAAGTCAATTGCTCAAAGTTGGTAACAAATTGAGAATAAAAACCTATATAGGCACTTAAGCAGAATTTAAGGAGCCACACTGTAGGCAAATATCACTAATATCTTACCCTTCTCTGGTTAATACTTGAAAATAATTATAAATTATACACGATTCAATTCTTACAAAAACTCAGAAAAAATAAGTACCATGATTACTACCATCAAATACCCATTCCCAAAAAAGACAACAGTACTAAGAAGAGAAATAGCCTAAAGGACTCCAATAAATCAGTGTATAAAAAAGAATCATTAAAAAAACCAAAAAACCCTCCCGGGGGCGCCTGGATGGCTCAGTCAGGGAGCATGTGACTTTTGATCTCAGGGTCATGGGTCCTAACTCCAAACTGGGTGTAAAGATTACTAAAAAAGAAAAAAATAAACTTAAAAACCCTCCCCACAAAAAACTTAATTTTTTCTTTTAATTTGGGAAGCTGTTTGAGTGGTGGGGAGGAGTCAGGAAAGACAGAATGGAGTCTCACTGGCTATGTCCTATTGTTCCTTCACTCCTGTATTTTACAATAGCTTTTTTGTTGTTGTTGTTGTTACAGATTTTAGTTACTTGAGCAAGAGAGAGATTGAGAGCACAAGGGAGGGGGGAGGGTAGAGGGAAAGGGAAAAGCAGACACTGAGCAGGGAGCCCAACGCCACAGAGCTCCATCAGGACCTGGGATGGTGACCTGAGCCGAAGGCACACACTAACCAACTGAACCACCCAGGTGCCCCTACAATAGCTTTCTGAACTGCACAGAAAAACAAAGAACTGACAAACATGGAGATAATATCTCAATGTGTCTGAGAAAGGGAAAAGAGTTATAACATCCGTTGCTTGTTGATTCTGGGAGAATGAACACAGTCAAATGGAGGAGGGGAAAGCAGTTACCAACAAGAGTACAGGCACAACCCACATCTGGAGGGGCTGACTCTGACCATGGATCTTAAAGTAGGTTATAGGACAGGATGAAATTCCCACATGTACATCCTACTCCTTCCTCATCATGCTGAATTCTGAGTGTGAATAAGCTGTTGTCTACATGGGAAAATTTATTGGATGAGTGATTAAAGGCTATCCAACTTGATCTTTACAATTGGATAAGTAAATACAATCTCTTCCCTATCAACACTATGGAATTACTAAATCATGACTCAGGGGTCACCTGTGGACTGCAGAAATCACAAATGTCCACTCTGTAAATGCCAAAGAGGGTACTTAAAAGGACCGGCCCTTACTGAGGTTGAGAGGTGAATAATGATAAATATATTTTTTTGGTGGGGGGAGGGACAGAGGGAGCAGGAGAGAGAGAATCTTAGGCAGGCTCCATGCGCAGGGCTTAATCTCACAACCCTGAGATCATGACCTGAGCCAAAATCAAAAGCTTAGCCGACTGAGCTATCCAGGTACCCGGTGATAAATATTTCTTGAGTTGTATGTGTCAGGCATTGTTTAAAGGGTTTGATACTTATTAACTCATTTAATCTTTATAGCAAGCTTTTGAAGTGGGGTTATTATACCCACTATGATCTCCATTTTGCAGATGAAGACACCCGAGCACATGTGGAGGTGGAAGTCAAACGTGGTAGCTGGCTTGGTCTGTGTCCTTAGAGGATGCCATACCACCCCTTACATGGAATGAAGGAAAAACAGGACAAATGATCAGTGAATGTATCTGCTAGACCCACCTGAAACCAAGTCAAACCAAGAATCACAGAAAGTTCCCAGGGAAAACCTAGAAGGGTGTTGTAGACAGGCAAAAGGAGGCTGAAGGGAAAAAAAAAACTAAAACCTACTCCACAGGAGTAATGGCTGGCTGCATGGGGAAGAACTCGGGGGCTTCTTCAACACCAGCTGAGTTACTTTTGTGATTTACTCCACTGGGTCCACTGAGGCAGAAGTCTCTGATTTGTCAACCCAACAAATCCTTGAGGGTTCAGTGGGAATCTTCTGATTCATGACATTCCAGGAAAGGCTCCAACCACAATGAATACTGCTATGTACTGCCTGGACAATTCTGTGCTTGCCTTCAAGAGCACGCAGTCTAGAGGCCAACCTAACAGTGTTTTCTAGAATCCATGTTCCTCTTACCCCCACCATCATCACCTCGTACAAGCTACCATCACCCACTTGGAGGTGGTCTTGCCAGCCGGTCTACCTGCATCTGTCCACTTTCTAATCCATTCTTCACCCTAAAGCAGCAATGATCCTTTCAGCACACAGTTTGCTTTGCATTATTGGCGGGATGAAGACAGCGCCTTGATGTGGCCTATGAGGTCCTGTGCAGTCTGGCCCCAACCTACTTGTCCAGTCTGGTTTCCTACCATTCTCTTCCTCAGTCTGCATGTTGGACACATTGGCCTTCTTTCAGCCTCCCACACCTGCCAGGCTCCTTCCCATCCTGAGTGTTTCCACAGGATGCTCCTTCTACAGAACGCTCCTCTCTTTCTCTGACCTGTGAATTCTGAGTATCCATCAGGTCTCAGGACAAGGGCTATTTCTGTTACCGGGTTCTCACAGCCCCACGTATCTCTCTCCCTCCTAGCCCTTGTCATAGTTGCAATTTCACATTTGTTTATGTAATTATTTGAGTCTATCTCCCCACCAATCTAAACTCTTTGAGGGCACATCCTTGCCTGTTTTTTTTGCTCACCATATATTCCCAGAATCCAATACAGACCACCTTGCACATGGTACATGTTCAAAAGATTCCCTTGACTAATTTAATTAGTAACAACTAAGTAGTGAGAGGTTTTAATACCACTTGAGCAGGGACCAGAGAAACATAAGGCTTAAGATATAATATCTATCTAGGCTTGGGCCGTTACTCTGGATGGCATCACCAAATGCTCTAATCATATGGTAAAGTACTGGAGAGAGAGTGCATTCCATTCAAGACTGTCATGCATGTGGCATTAATCCAGAAAGACCAGAAATTGTGAACCCTGTCCAGTAAGAACTGCAGGAGCGCAACAGCCGTGGATGAGGCTGGCGTCATCCCAGGAGCCTACAGCCAACTCAACTCATGTCTAGTGACAGCTGCCTCTGTGCTTTCGTAAATTGCCACCTGGTTTCAGAGAGGGGCCTGGACTTCCTCTTAACCCTGTACTCCTTCGGTCCCCCTATCCTTCAACTCTGACACTCCCTGCCCAGCTGCCTAACCAGCAAATGGTGCCCATCTTACTTCCGGAACAATGAAATATGGGATAAGAGTCCTTACTGACCCCAATTAACTATCTTGGTTCAATGTGTAGGGGAAAAAAAAGGTAGAAAAGTATGGTTCTTTAATAATCACACAAAACTGGTTCTCCCTGTTACACTGACAGACTTTTCCTGAACTCTGCAAGATTCTCGAGAACCAACTCATTTGAAAATGATGCAAATTTTCAACAAATGTGGCAGTTAAAAATGGACCAAATGCTTTGTGCAGCACCTCTTGCTGCTCCAAGTGTGGACATTTTGTGCCACGATGGCACAGAAGAATGCACAGACGGCTGCCAGCAGTCTCCACGTGTCCGCATTTTCAAAACTAGGGTATCCCAGTGGCCTGAATTCATTAGCACAGTGTCTGAGCAGAAATGGAGAACAGTTCTGTCACAGTGCTAGGACAGGAGTTTCGGGTTTTTTTGTTGTTAATTCCTTATTTCATCATTTACCCCAATGTTTTGGCTATTCTTTTTATTTGTTTTAATTTAAAAAGAGGATAAGGGCATGAATAACAAGTCTTCCAGTTTCCACACGTTCCACTCCACAGATCAAAAGGAGCTGCATCTGTTCCTGTCCCCACTGTGAATATCAACCATCCCCAGGACCGGCAGCTGCCCCCCCCACATCATCTAGTTCAGCAAGCTTACAGCCCGAGAAGACACCTCCCGGAACCTGTATTGCACAGCTGGCCTGGCATTCACAAGTTGTCACTGTGATCTCTTCTCAACCAGATTTCTGAGGAGTGGCCCAAAGCACCGGGCTCCAATGAGCCTGAGAAGCGAAACCCGTGAGTCAACACTCAGGCTGTGCCTGGTTACTCAGAGCTGCAAGGTGACCCATCTCTAGTATGTACCGATTCATTTCAACAAACAGCTCCCGAACATCCAAATACCAAATGCCAAGAATAAAAAGAGAAATAAGAATTGACTTCTGCCCTCACTAACCTCAGACAAATAAAAAGTAGTAACTGGAACACTGGGCGAACAGTGCAATAAATACCAGAAGCCGACAAAACATTGTATAAAGACTGCATCACCTCATGTCATCCTCACAACTCTGTTAACAGCTATCAGTAGTCTCATTTCACAGATGAGGAAAACGAGGCTGACCAAGGTTAGGTGAAGTGGGACCTGAGCCTCAGTTTGCCTGACCAGAATTGTATTCTTCATTACAACCTGCCTCTGCCTGCTGACCACATCCTTCTCCAGGACACTGCCTCCCACCCTTTCACATAGTCTTTCATTGACTGACCCATCACTTCTTATGCACCTGCTGTATCCCAGCACCATGAATCCAGGAGAGAACACAACACACTGCCTCTGTCTTCCCGGAGCACACAGGAGTCGACCACAGTACAAGCTGTAATAAAGACATGTGTGAGGTGCTGCGCCTGGAGAAGGAGAGGCCACAGGCCTAATGGGAACACAGCGGGAACATCTAACCACATTGAGAGAGGGTCAGAGAAGACTGCTACCCTCAGGAAGTGTCATTTATACTGAGACGTGGAAATTAGCAGAAATGAGTCCCAGGCCAAACAACCACTCTCCGGCTGCTCTTCTGCAAGTCTCCTCTTCAGGCAGGGTCCTCTTCCCTCCTCACGAGACCTGTGTTCCCTGGTCGAGCTCTCCCACTCACGGCACTTCCAGCAATGTAGAGGATGAGCCCCAAATGGCTCGTCACTCCAGATCTCTATTCAGAGCTCCAGGCCCAGGCGCCCAAACAGCCTCCTGGCCACCTGCACTGGAATGTTCCTAACATCCTCCAAATTCACATTTCAAAATCAGCTCATCACTCCCCTGCTCCCCACCAAACCTGTTCATCCTCCTCTGGGCTCTCACTTGATGGTCAGCCCCACCAGCAAACACCCAGAAGTCAGTCTTCCTTCCTCCCTCCCTTCCTTTCCTAAGTTTTTATTTCAATTCCAATTAGTTAACATGCAGTGTAATAATATTAGTTTCAGGTGCACAATACAGTGATTCTACACTTCCACACAACACCCAGTGTTCATCACAAGTGCCCTCCTTAATCCCCATTACCCATTTCACCCGCCCACCTCCCTTCACCCAGGAGTCATTCTTTACTACTCCCTGCCCCGCATGTCCTATCTGCTCGGCTTTATTAATAGCTCCAGAATCCGTGCACATCTGCCCATCCCCATTGCCACTCTTACTTTCGGCCACCATCACCTCTCACCTTGCACACTACCATGACCACAGCCACACTGCCACTATCTAGCCCCCAGAGCAACCACTGGGCCCGTCAATCCACTGTCCACACAGTTCAAGACCTCTGTGAAGCTCTCTCTCTGATCCACCCTCCCTCCTGTATCGCAACAATCTTTCACTTCGTCTGCCTCTCCAACCAGTGACATAAACTGGGGGCTGAGGCCACACCTGTATATATTTTTTTTAATTTTAATTTTTGTATTTAAATTCAATTATTTAACATATAGTGTATTACTAGTTTCAGAGGTAAAGTTCAGTGATTCATGAGTTCCATATAACACCCAGTGCTCATTACATCATGTGCCCTCCTTAATGCCCATCACCCAGTTACCCCACCCTATGCCCATCTCCCCTCCAGCAACCCTCAGTTTCCTATGATTAAGAGTCTCTTATGTTTTGTCTCCGTCTCTGATCTCGTCTTGTTTCATTTTTCCCTCCCTTCCCCCACGCTCCTCTGTTCTGTATTTTTTAGCCTCAGATAGTAATCTGTCAAAAAAGTCTACTGAAAGAATGCATATACAAAAATATACAAAGAGACAAATAATTCTTGATCCTGGTAATATTCTTTAATTCTAAGCAGAGTTCTTGGCAGATTTTTAAAAAACAGCTCTATGAAAAATACTACCTAGGTATATGATTAGTGCCAAGTACTACTGAACTCTCGTCGCACATCTCACTGGCTTTGTGAGACATAATCTAGCCCCATCAGTGGGGCAGGCGCATGCTCAAAGCCAGACTTTGAATCGGAAGCCCTGCCACTGAAGATACACCCTAGAAGCTAAATCAATATACCCATAGTTCAGTTCTAAGAAGCTAGAAATCAAGACAGGATTTGTTTCCTGGAGCTGATTCCCAGGGCTGTTGGTTCCCCGCTCCTGGCCAGAGGGCTTCACTCACTTTGGAGCCAGCCTGACTAGCAGGCTCATTCCCCTGTGAAAGCATGACCAGGTAACAGCTTTCCTGCTAACCACAGCTCCACTCCACTAACTATACACTGTCTTTGGCGTACAAACAACAATTACTCTGACAAGAAAACAGAAGCCAGGGAAGCAGACATGCAGTAAGAGGCAAACTGACGATCTCTGTCTGGACTCAAAGTAAGAGACCATAGACTGAGCCGTTCCGGTATCTGGTCTTTGAGGACTCTGCTATTTACTCATCATGCAAGTCAGTTCTCAGCCTTAAAAGTGTTCATTGCATACGGCTAGTTGGGAGCTCTCAAAAACATTTCAGACTAAGCATCTATTATCCATGGGGCGCCTGGGTGGCTCAGTCGCTTAAGCGTCTGCCTTTGGCTTAAGTCATGATCCCAGGGTCCTGGGATAGAGCCCCACGTGGGGCTCCCTGCTCAGCGGGGAGTCTGCTTCTCCCCCTGCTTGCGCTCTCTCACTTGTATTCTTTCTCAAATAAATAATAAATCTTAAAAAAAAAGCACATCTATTATCCACAAAAATATAGGTCTAACTTAAACACATAAATATATAAACTGTTGGAGATTTTAATATGTCCACTTTCATACACCCTGTGTAATGAGCCTGTAAAGTATTCTCATCCCCACTTTACAGATAAGGCCAATGAAGCTCCAAGAGGTTAAATCATGTGCCTGGGCTCATACAGCTAAACAGGTGATAAAGCCAGAACTTTTTCTCAGGAGTTTTCTCAACCTGAGAAAGTTTAAAACAAAAGTTCAGTACTTTTGGTTTTTACTTTGTTTTTGTAAAAGTTGTACTAAGACATAATTCAGGGGCACCTGGCTGGCTAGTCAGTAAAGCACTGGACTCTTGATCTCACGTTGGGCATAGAGCTTACTTTAAAAAACAAACAAACAAACACCAGAAAGACAAATTCATATACTTTACAGGTCACCTATTTAAAGTGCACAATTCGGGGGCGTCTGGGTCGCTCAGTTGTTAAGGGTCTGCCTTCGGCTCAGGGCGTGATCCCAGGGTCCTGGGATCAAGCCCTGCATTGGGCTCCCTGCTCCGCTGGGAGCCTGCTTCTTCCTTTCCCACTCTCCCTGTTTGTGCCCATTCTAAATCCTCTTTCCCATTTAAATTGCTTTTTTCCCTTATCCCAGATTTTTTTTTTTTTTTAAGGAAGAAAGTAACTGCTCACTAAGACTCAAATCCCTCAGTCTGGTTTGACAGCTCATCATTTATTGAATGGCAGTGAAAGTATTACTCATTCATGCTTCTTGACAAGAATCACTTTAACAGATGACTGTTGGGGCATAAAGACCAAGAACAGAGTCAGCAACCACACTAAAGGCCTACCACGGCTCTCCACCTCAACCATCCAAATCACTCTCCAGGAGAAATAAAAAAGGGCCTCGGAATGATGCTCCCACCAGCGACCTTCTGAGGCCCCCTTCTGGAATGGCCACAGTCTTCTCTGAAGCCACCTGACCACCACAAGGCCACGCTCAGCAGCACTACAGCCCTGCCCTCAAGGAATTTACAGTTCTGTTGGAGAAAGAAGACCCGCAGATGGGGAGCAATTATACATCAGTAGAGAACAGATGCTCAACTGCAGCAAACAAGAACCCAGAGCTACAGACAGTCTATACCATGTACAAAAAGAGAGGGAGAATGCCAGTTAGGAAAGACCAGCGAGCACACAGAGGCTAACATGGCTCTGGCCTTCTGAAGCGCTCCCTGGCCAGGTGCTTTTCCCACTATACTTCTCACTCACTTTTCTTTCTCTATTTGGGTTTCCTCCATGACTGCATGTAAAATAGCGGTTCTCAACAGGGGATGAGGGAAGAGATCATAGTCACCAGAAAAAAATGCAGATTCCTGCAGCAGGTGCCCACCTCCCCACACACACACCCTTACCTGCCCCTAAGACATATCTGAATCTCTAAAGCAGGACTTAGGACGGTGTATTTTGAAAAAGTTCCTCAAAGAAACACAGTGTTTAAAAAGAAAAGAATTTCCTTGTGCAAATTAGATTTTTTGGGTTTTTTTTAAAGGTTTATTTATTTGAGGGGCACCTATGTGGTTCAGTCAGTTAAGCCTTTGCCTTTGGCTCAGGTCAGATCCTGGGGTCCTGGCTTCTTCTTCTCCCTCAGCCCCCTGTTTGTGCTCTATCTCAAATGAATAAATAAAATCTTTAAAAAAAAAAAGATTTGAGAGAGAGAGCGCATATTCATGAGTGAAGGTGGGGCAGAGGGAGAGAGAATCTCAAGCAGACTCCATGATGCAGGGCTCCACTCAGGGCCCAACCCCACGACCCTGAGATCATGACCAGAGCCGAAACCAACAGTCCAACACTTAACCAACTGCACCACTCAGATGCCCCTTTGTGCAAACAGGTTTAAAAGCACTCAAATAAGCCAACTCTATGAATCAGAAACGAGAGCCAAAGAGCTAAAGGGGGCTCCCTCAAAGTCACAGAAATGAGCAGAGCCCTGGCTTCCCAAACGCAAGCTAACACTCTTTTAACAAACCAGAAGAGAGGAATCTGCAGTGAGTCCAGAAAAGGTGTTAAGATTTGGGGAGGAGGCAGGTGGACAGGAGAACTCTTACACAGGAAAATGACACACGAAGGCTGCATCCAGCAGGAACCTGGCTGTGGTGCGCAGGGTGACTCGAGTAGAGGGAAAGACCAGTTAAGCAGTTGTGGTCTGTGGTTCCTAGCACACGAGGACATGCTAGCAGGCAAGGCAGAATAAACAGAAATAAAGACAGGCAGGCAAAGAGGCCACCCCTAAGGGAATCCTAGAAACTGCGACTAGCTGGGGAACGAAGGGGCCATTGGCAGCAGCTGGGAAGGCTAACTTAAAAGGAAGAAAGCGTCGGGACGCCTGGGTAGCTCAGTCGGTTAAGCATCTGCCTTCGGCTCAGGTCACGATCCCAGGGTCCTGGATAGAGTCCCACACTGGGCTCCTTGCTCAGTGGGGAGCCTGCTTCTCCCACTGCCTGTTGCCCCCCCTGCTTATGCTTTATCTCTCTGACAAATAAAAAAAATCTTAGAAAGAGAAAGAAAGAAAGAAAGAAAGAAAAGAAAGAAAGAAAGAAAGAAAGAAAAAAAGAAAGAACGAACCGAGCTGAGAACCCGGGAAGAACAATGCTAGAAGGGAATGGAGGAAATCTTGCCACTATGGGGACATGCACTGGTGGGCCGAACAACACACATGCACACACACAGCTGCAGATTCTGGGGTAAAGAGTAATAACGACCACAATGAACATTTAATAAGTTTTTGCTACATGTTGGGGACTGTGTTAACAACTTCTCTGGATTGCCTCAAGACTAACAACAGGAGTGCCTGGGTGGCTCAGTCGATTAAGTGTCTGCCTTCAGCTTAGGTAATGATCCCGGGGTCCTGGGATCAAGCCCCAAGCAGGGACCCCTGCTTCTCCCTCTCCCTGCTGCTCTCCCTGCTTGTGCTTTCTCTGTCAAACAAATAAATAAAATCTTAAAAAAAAAAAAAAAAAAAAAAGACTAACAACAATCTTAGGAGCTAGATACTATTATTTTTATTGCCATTTCATAGATGAGAAACTGAGGCTCAGAGAAGTTAAACAGCCAGAACAAATCCATGCAGCAAGTAGCAGAGCTTGAATTCCAAAGCCATGCTCTTAACAAGCACATTACGTTGCAAGTAAAGAGGGCAGCACTGGAATGTGCACGAGTGCCGGAGAAAGGCAGCAGGTGGCAATTACAGGGTTGTCGGAATCTCATAATCTCAGCTAACTGAAGTGACTAACGGCAGCTGCAAAAACACATGGCGTTGCTGTCTGTGCACCAGCCACCCCCCACCACCACCCCAAACTGCTGTGTAAATACTAAGTCGGCTGAATAGCTGGCAAGGAGCTAAAAGCTTCAGAGCACGAGCTTCTCCATGGCCTTGGAGCAAGAGGAACCAGGGGCAAATGAGCAGGTGCCTGCAGCCTCACAAAGGGCCAGACTGACTTAACGGCAAAGCAGCAATCACAGAAAGCAGAAAACAATCCTGCATGTCCTAGCAGCACCCCCTTGGATCCTACTTTTCAGGACTTAGCTCACTTGCACCCCCCACCACGCCTTATATAAGGTTTGAGACAGATGCTCCAACCACCTGGTCCCAACATGCCTATGCGCCTTTCGAGCTGTTTCTGTTGCCTGCCCACTACCTCGTGCCCCTCCTCCTCACACTAGCACCCACTCTCACACTGCCCTTTCCAAGTCCTACACGGCCTTCAGATGATGCCAGATGCGGCCGCAGGTTGTGCAGTGGGCCTTCTGTGCACTCCTCCTCCATAAACAGGCAGCACCCACCTCTGTGCATTAGGGCCATCTGTTGACGTGCTGTCTAACTGAATGTGAGCCTCCTGAGAGCACAAACTGTTTTTTCGCATTCCTAATTCTAACACAGAGCAAATGGTAGGTCCACAATCAATACATCTCCCAATTCAAGCTACTATTAATAATAACAGCATCTAGCAGTTGTTGAGAATCCACTACATGTCAGGTCCTGAGCTGGGGCAACGTGGTTATCTCTTCTCATGTTCAAAACAAGCCTGCAAGGAAGATGGTCACCCACTGTTAGTTGAGGAAAAAAACTCTATGAGAGGTAAAATCACACTGGGAAGTAGCTCTTGAGAGATTAAAGCAAAAAAGGAATTCAATTTTATGTTTAGAGAAAAGGTAGGAACACAGTGAGATTTTTCATCCAAAAACTGGGCTCACTCCCTTTAAGGTACCCTCAGGAATTTTAAAACTCTCTTAGCAAGAAAAGCAAAAAGCCCAGCAGCTCAGGACCATCGTCTGAAATAGGGGGTGGCGATCTGTCATAGGGAAAGGTAGACTGGGGTATCTGGCTGGCTCAGTTGATAGAGCGTGTGACTCTTGATCTGGGGGTTGTGAGCTGGAGGCCCACGTTGGGTGTACAGATTACTTAAAAATAAAATCTTAAAAAAAGGGGGGGGTGGAGGTAAACTTCAAAATATTTCACCACCATGACCAGGGTTTCCATACACAAGTCCTGCTTTTCTTGTGGCTGAAGACCCTCCCTTCCCAAAAAGCAATCAACTGAGGGCTCAGATGCCACCTCCAAAGGCTGCCCCCTAGTCATGTCTATAGGGAATGATGAAGGACAGGGGCACAAGAGCAAAAAGTTATGATATTATTTTAGGAAAAGTATTTACATATGAAATTGAAACAGCATGGTCTTGCAAGTGCCTTTGAAATAGATAAAAAGTTACCAGTCCCAGAAGTAATTTGATTTTACTTACTCATATCTTAAGTAAATCAATGAACAGATATGATAAATGGACAAAACTGGCCTACGATAGAGTCATTAGAAATGAAGGACGATGCGGGTACCTAACTGGCTCAGTTGATAGAGCCTGCAACTCTTGATCTCAGGGTTGTGAGTTCAAGTCCCATGTTGGCAGCAGAGGTTACTTTAAAAAAAAAAAAAAAAAAGAGGGAAGAGGGAAAATGGGTCCACAGAATGAAACTAGCAAAATGTCAAAGGCCAAATGTTAACAATGAAAAAAGTCAACTAGTAAGTGTTCTCATTAGGTTGGAATTTTAAATATAATCAAATCATTCTCAAATGTATAAAGGAACAAAGAAAAGAGGAAAAGAAACTTTCAGAGATAGTGAAAAATACTCTAAGATAGAGTTACCACACAGTGAACTTTCCTGGCATGATACCATGGCAACAACCACAACAACTAAATACTCCACTTCGTTAATACCTTAGCTGGGAAAGATTTCTGTATTCTAAGATTAATGATTAAGCACTTTCTGAAACCATCCAAGTGGCCCTGACCCACAACTTCTGAAGCCTAAGCATGTGCCAGGTACTCTGCTAAGGATCTGCATAATCACATTTAATATGCATACATGTTCACATCTACCTATCAGATAATATTATTATTCTCATTTTCCAGGTAAAAATACAACCAAGGCTTAAAGGACCAGCCTCACTCACAGCCATGACCAGTGGTTGTTTGCTCTCCCTAGAGTTGTGGCCCTGGAGGGACGAAGAGGGGACTAAGGAAAGGAGGAGGCCCTGGGGTCCTTCCAGCTCTTGAGTAGCTTCACTCTACCCGAGTCCCTCTCCATTTTTACCTTCCCTCTTCATCCTCCCAGAGCAACAAAAGATTAGCAGTTATAAGAATTATTCCAGTTCAATTCTACCTCCCAACCTATCTCAAGAGGTTTATTTTAAATGATTCATTAAACTGCAAACCTACTGTTCTTGTTGACTCCTAAAAACACATCAGAAGTCACAAGCTTAACTTTTAAGACACTAAGGGTGGTTTCCTGCTGGAAAAACAACTCAAAGTGCATGCTCTCCTGGGATGGGTCAGCAGTACTACCTTCGAACATGACAACCACATGCAGGTTATACATCTTTACATATATTATGCTTGCAACCGTATGAGATACACGCACAGACAAAGCAAGAACATACTAAACAATGGAACTAATTGCTTTGGTTAAGGTAGCATAACTGATGGTAATTTTATTTTTCTAACTTCTGATGTTTATAACTTTGCTATATTGTCTTTTTTCTTAATATTGCCTTTATCATGGGGCGCCTGGGTGGCACAGCGGTTAAGCGTCTGCCTTCGGCTCAGGGCGTGATCCCGGCGTTATGGGATCGAGCCCCACATCAGGCTCCTCCGCTATGAGCCTGCTTCTTCCTCTCCCACTCCCCCTGCTTGTGTTCCCTCTCTCGCTAGCTGTCTCTACCTCTGTCAAATAAATAAATAAAATCTTTAAAAAAAAATATTGCCTTTATCATAAAAATAAGTATACATCTTTAAAGGTGATTAAAAAGAAGCTTTGGGGGCACCTGGGTGGCACAGCCGGGTGGGCGTTCAACTCTTGGTTTTGGCTTGCATTGTGATCTGGGGGTTGTGGGATCCAGCCCTGCATTGGGCTCCCCACTCAGCGGGGAGTCAACTTGGGTTTCTCTCTCCCTCTGCCCCTCCCCACCCACGCAGGCGCACTCTCTCTTTCTCTCTCTAAAATAAATAAATCAATCTTAAAAAGAAAAGTTTTGATTGGGGCGCCTGGGTGGCTCAGTTGGTTAAGCAACGGACTCTTGATTTTTGGCTCAGGTCATGATCTCAGGGTCGTGAGATCAAGTCTCGCTGGGCATGGAGCCTGCTTGGGATTCTCTCTCCCTCTCCCTTTACCCCCCCCCCCAAATAAAGAAAATTAGAAATAAAAAAAAAAATTTTAAAGCTTTGGCCCCTGAAAATCCAATTCTCACTAAAGAACACTGTCACACAGGGTGGTTTAAGTGGAAGTATTCCAAGAACATCAAACATCCTGTTGAAGGTGTTCAGTGAAAAATCTAGAACTTTAAATTTCTAAGTATGGGTTGTCCTCAGCCTAAAAATTTGATGGCAGCCCTAGTTTTAACATCAGAGAGGGAAGTAGGGTGCAGAAGAGCATTGGGTTCTAAGACAGAGGATGTTTGTATGGCAGCTGTTTGATCAGGCTGCAGGAAATGTCTCTTGACATAGCCTCATGACATCTTCTGATGCTCCATCTGCAGAAGTTGAGTGGTATTGGAGAGGATCCAGGGAGATGCCGCAGGAAGCACATGCAGGAGAGAAAAAGCAGAAGCTTTGGAGAGATCATCAGGCTAAAGCCAGAGCTAAGAAAGTGATCATTTTAGGAAGAACTTTTGATGTCCTTTGAATCACTGTCAATGACCTCTAAGCTCCAGGAGAAAATTCTGCCATCAAAAATTAGTTTGGAATGGAAAAAAGTTAGAGTCTTTAAAAAAGAAAAGTGATGGATCTAGAGTTTGCTTTTAAAGGTATTTTTTATTGCTAGGACTGAGCAAGGAAGTCTGTTTTAGGATAAGCCAATGTCTTCTAGTCATGGATCCATCTAAGTCATCAGAGTTAGTAGTCCAACACAGTAGTGTTCCACCAAAAAATCATCTCAATCATTTCATCTGCTTTGTAGCCCCAACATCTAAAATAGTGCCTGGTACTAGCAGGTGCTAAGTAAATATCTGCTGAATGAATTAGCTGTATCTCCAAGGGGCCCTATATCCACTCACAGTTACCTGGTAGAGAAGCTAACAAAAGCCAAGAAGCAAACTGCTACTAGAGACCACCAATGAGAAAGCACTTTAGCGTGTGAATGCCAGCCATGACTACAGGCATGTTTCACTAATAATACTACCTGCATTCATAAATGTAAGGATGGAAGAAAAGCCCTGGAGCGAGACTGCTCGAGTTTAAATCCTGGCACCACATCTTGCCAGCTGTGACCCCAAGCAAGGTACTAACTTCACTGGGTCTCTCCACATCTAAACACACAAAAGGAAGTAATAGTATCCACTGCATACGACAGTTGAAAGGATGAAATGAGATAAGCACAGTTCTTGGGACACAGAAGTGCCTAATAAATATTAGTAATTATTCACTGTACTATTTTGATAAATACCTCCAGCTATTATCTCTTGAAAAAACACAAGATCATAGATCGGTTCACTTCTTTCCATGACAAGATATGGCCTTAAATGAAAATTAGGCAATCAAACACATTCTTTTCCCTGAGGGATAAATGAAAAGAAAAAAATGGTTCTTAATCTGGATTTTTGTTTTGACCCTTCCTCAATCTTCTTTTCTCTTCTTGCTTTTCCTTCCCACGTCTACATAAAAACCTTTCCTAAGCTCCTGTGGGTCTGGCTTAGCCACAGGCACTGCTAGCTCCAGGAGACAGTTCTTATCTCTGGACTGCAATACTTCTGTGGTGCTGGGCAGGACATTTAACCTTGCCGGGCCTCATTTCCATATCTGCATTACAGAGGAAGAGTACAGTGGTGGAAAAGATTATCTTTAAATTCTCTCCCAAATCTAAAAATCTACAAATATGGGGCGCCTGGCTGGCTCCCTTGGTAGAGCATGCGACTCTTGATCTCGAGCTCGAACCCCACATTGGGTGTAGAGATTATAAATAAACTTAAAAAAAAAAAAATCATGGGGACCTGGGTGGCTCAGCCAGTTAAGTGCTGACTCTTGATTTCAGCATGGGTCATGATCTTGAGGTCCTGAGATCAAGCCCCATGTCAGGCTCCACCTGGGCGTGCAGTCTTCTTGAGATTCTCTCTCCCTCTGCCCAGCGCCCCATTCTCTCACTTGCATGCACGCACTCCCTCTTTCTCTCAAAATAAATAAAATCCTTTCAAAAAAAAAAAAAATTACACTGCTTTCTTTGGCTCTTTGTGCTATCTAACACCTCCCCATCACAGTGTGTGTTTCTGTTGTGGAAAACGGGTCTAATTTAAAATGACACTATAGATTAACAACAGACATGGAAAGACATTTACAATATAGATTTCCGGTGAAAAGGCAGATTACAAAATAATATGAGCAATATTAAAACCATTTTAGAAAAAATATGCATACACCTATACACGTCTGACGGGGTACACTGAGTTGCTTGTAATTTTTCTTTAAAAAATTCTTTGCAAATCTATATTTTCTTATTTTTCTACAATGAACACTTATAGCTTCTGAAATAATAATTCAAACAGGTGTTTTATTTAGCAAGAAAAATGGATCTGGCTTCCCAACTATTCCTTGAAGGGGCACCCAGTGGTTCGCTTGCACAGAGGCACAATGTCCGTTGCACTGTTTGCCTGGGACTAAGCTGGGGTGGTGATGCTGAGATGTTTCTAGGTACCAGCCATCTGGTACCACCAAGAATGATCCAGCTCTCTCCCTCCCATTCACTTCAATTTCCAGAGCCACTGGCTTCTCCCTTACAAGCTCTACTGATTTGTAACCCTCTGGACAGAGTTCACAAAACATGACCCAAGGTCCTAAACTACAGTTCAGGATTTTAACGTTCACATTCACTGACTCAGAATCAAGGACAGACGTCAATCCTCTCTAATCCCCCCAAAAAATAAGCTATCATATTTAAAAGCATCGTCTTCAACTAGTTTATCCAGTAGAGCACTACTGTTTTTAACACAAAGTAATGACCCTTGACAGACTCTGGCAGACTGAAGAAACCCACTGCTGAGCCTTCCAAGATCTGACTGGCCAAGAACAAGCTCATCACCAGGCACAGGTATCACTACATCATACAGCATGAAGACTGTTCTGGCACCTCAGTGACCCAGCAGAGAGGTGCCTGTGAAACCTGCGATTTCCCAGCTAACAAAAGCAAAGCGCATACAGAGAAGTGATAGGAAGACAAAACACCAAATGCAGTAAAGATGAAAGCAATATGAAGGAAAGGAGTAGAAACAGAATGACAGTCCAGAAAAGTGTTCTGAGGGACTCCTCCTCCTGAATGAGCCAAGAGATTACCAGACCCGGTATTCTCAGAGGTACATAAGCTACGCCTCAAAGCTGCTCATGTCAATTTCCAATAATATGATATCTAGCAAAAGTTATACACTTAAAAACAAATTGCTTTCTCACCCCCTCATACCTTATCTTTTAAAAACTGTAAGCAATTTAGGTCAGAGCCCTTCCCTCCCTTATAAAATATTTTTAGAGACAGATTACAACAAAGAAACAGTGTCTACACAGCACTATTTCATCGAAAGAAAACAAAAACTGCCAACTATAGGGATCCGAAAAATGTCACCATTTTGGGACTGAACCACTCCCCTTCCCTAATTATCCCTCAAAGGAAATGTATCAGGCACTGTGGGTAAAGAGGGAAAACATGTCTAATTACAACATGTGCACTTGGTAGATGAAAAATCTGAACATTCTTGAACTCTGGCCACATTTCAGAAGCCTTTCCATTTGTAGTTTAATCTCACTGAACAGGAAAGGTTAAAGATCAGTTGTATTTCAGCAAGGGCTCAATCAAAAAAGACACAAAGAGAAACCGACATTACTTTCCCCCAATACAAGGGAAGACTGTTGAAAATTCAAGATGACCCTGACTCCTTATCAAGCATCTAAGGAGGAAGTGGGTTTTTATTTTCAAATTAGGACTAAAAATAAAACCCATTTCACGAGTATTCTCAACTAGAGAAAACACATACACTGAATTTGAAGATGCATGCATAAAGGCTTCAGGCCTCAGGTGGTCTTACAGAAGCAGTCCCTGACCAAGACGTCTCCTCCACAGCCCACCTACTTTGCTGTAAGGGGTGGGAAGACAGCTGAAGACGATGAGTTTTATAGTGCTCCTGCACACTGCTGCTTAAAGTACTGGGGAGAGGGGCAGGAAAAACCTTCAGGAATCCAAAGTAAGAATGCATCTCATTAGGCAGCTGGATTGGGAACTATTGCTCAAGAAGTCCTCAGCATGGCCTACAAGCTATAACCTCTCTAACCTGGTTTCCTATGATTCTTCCCCTTACCTACTTGGCTTCTTCAGGGCTGACTTCCTTGATGCGCCTCCAACGCTCCAGACTTCCCTCTACCAGCACTACTCTTTCCTCAGACCCAAATATCCTTCAGGTCTGCTCAAGTGCCACTGTGGCAAGGAGGAAAATGGTGACTTTCCTCTTCCCCTGATACTTATCACCTTCTAATATAACCATGTAATTTACTTATATTTATTTTACTTATTGTTTACTCCGTTCTCCGTCAAATACGCGCCAGAAGAGCAGGGATCTTTGTTTTGTTCACTGATGTATATATATCCAAAGAGTTCAGAACAGTGTAGGAGCTCAAAAAAATATTTTATGAATGAATGAACTTGACCGTAAAACTCCAGGAGGAAAGCAAGAAGGGGTGAAATGAAAGGGGGAAGAAATGACAGAGGGGAATTCTCAAGGGAGAGAGCTGCACTGCTTGCTGATGGGAGGCGGTGCACGGTATCCAGCCAGCTGCATCAAATAGCACTGTTAGAAGCAGGCAGCCGAGACACGCGAGCTCTGAAGACTCAACTGAGAAATTCCAAGGGCAGGGCAGACCCACCCAGGCGGCGGGCTCTGGGCAGGTCCCCACGGGGGCCCGGAACGCGCAGCCCTTTCCCTCCCGCGGTACCCAGGGCCCCAGCTCCACGCCAAGATAGGCAGGCGCGGCCCGGGCCGCAGCACCTTCCCGGCTCGGGCCCCTTCACCTGGTCGCCGGCGACTGGGCCCGGCGCTCGGGCACCTGCCTGCCCGCGCCGGAGGTCCCCACCTCAGCCCGCGCGAGATCCCAGAGAGCCTCCGAGGGCCTCACCCCGCCCGGCTCCCCTCCCGCACACGCACAGGAAGCGCCCGCGGCCCTCCCCGCAGCGGGGAGGGGGCTCCCGGCGCCCCTCGCCCCGGCAGCTCCAGCCCGACGCCCCGCCAGCGCGGCGCCCCCTCACCTCAGGGCGCACGTACGACACGAAGGAGGGCTTGGGCGCCTTGGTGCCGCCGCCACCGCCGACTACCCCTTTCCCCAGCATACCGCCGCCCTAGGAAGCAGCGACGCGCGGGAGCAGAGACGGCCGCTTGGAATCGGCAGCGGCGGCGGCCACCGGCACTGGCGGCTGGGGCTCCGCCCATCCCCAGGGCCGCGGCGGCCGCGGCGACGCCCGCATCCGGCTCCGCCGCTGACACCGCCCGCCCCGCCCACTCCGCGCGCGGGCCCAGGGAGTCGGGAGCCCGCGGCCGAGACCACGCCCCCTCCGCTGGCGACAGGCGGGTCCGACGGCAGAGATTTGCCTTCGGAGATAGGCTCCACTCCGGCAAAGCCCGCCTCATCCGTTCTCTGATTGGGCAGGAGGCGCTGACGGCCTAGAACCACGCCAAGCTACTTCTTGAATGAACCTAGAAAGATGTTTCATCTGACCAATCCAGAGAGCGTTCTTTCCGGACTCCCCGGCTATTGGATAGCAAGAATGTCGCTGTCGTCCAACGATGCTAGGGTCACTAAGTTGTGAACATTGGTTTGTTGCGGTGGTTTTCTTGCTGTTGTGGTTTAAAACTTTCGAAAGTGTGGTGTATCCAAATCTGCCGTATGAGTTCCAGATCCACATCGATAACGTCTAGGTTTATTACTTTAAATGTAGGCAAAGATGAGACAAATCATTGTTAACAGGGACTTAGGAATAGGTTTGAATGATCATAAAAGACCCGTCGACCTCATTTTTCCACTATTTTTTTTTGTTTCTTTGTGTTCTGACAGAAGAGTAAAAGCCCTTAAGAGACTTATTGTATCCACTTTCCTAAGTTACCGATAAAATCCTCATTTTTAGTGAAAATTGCAAAGAAAATTCATTTTCACATTTGGTGCCAAGCATTGTGTTAGACACAAGTGAATAAGAAAGGACCTGACTCTCAAGGTGAGTCTAGTGTAAAAAACGAATAAATATTTGCAGTGAATTTTTTCACTGTCAGGCACTGTGACTAATGCTTTTTACCTTCTTCATCTCCATGAGCGTCGCTCCCAAAGCCACTCCAAATAAACATAAAATCCAAGGGAAAACGAATGTGCTTATTTTTGCAAACGTAGTTTCAGGGCAAGTCCTGTAGCCGCATTTCCAGTTAGATTGCCCTCGTCAAGCCTATCCAGTATGGCGGCCCTGGAGCCACAGTTGAGTAGCATTATCCCGGTTTTCAGGTGAGACAATAGATGCAAGTAATTTGCCCGGGTCTCACAACTAGTCACTAAGAGAGCTAGGATTCCAACCCAGGTTTGTCTGATTCCAATGCCCCAATTCCTAACATTGTGATTATGCAAATTAGGAAGGAGCGCAATTGAAAGGGGCCAATTCTATTTGAGAAGACCAAGTCGGTCTTCATAAAGAAAGACACTCTTCAGGGAGGTGTTGAGGAACAAAGTTATTTGTTCAGACTAAAATATCACTTTCTTTCACAGCAGTTTTTACTTTCAAAGTGACATGACAGGGCAAATTTTTACTTTCTTACTTTTCAAAGGACTTTGAATTTCCATGGTTTTCCACCATAGTATGTTACCTTGGGTATCTATGGCCAGGGTTGGCTTCTTGGACATGCAACTAGTGCCGTCAGTCACACTGGGCTGGCACTTAGAAGTGTTTGAGGTTTAATGCTCTGCAGTTGCAACCTTGAAATTCTCAATCATTTTATCTTGAATTTATGTTTTTTTAAGTGAAGTTTGATGGGCCGATGGAGCAAGCCCAGGGGTCTTGCAGCCTCATTTCCTACACAGTCCTGCCTCCCGTCCTCTCCCCACTTCTTCCCTTGTGCCCACTCCCCTGATACCTTGACCCACCCCCCCCAGCCAATCCCATGACTGCTGCCCATCTCTGTTGCGGCAGCAAGCTCATTGCTAGGAAGGAGTGAGAAGGGAATCTCGCATTCCACCATTGCCACCCACCTCTCACCCCCATGGGTGCCTGGACACTGACTAGGAGATGATTAGGGTCAGGCATAGCCCCCACCCCACCCCTTCCTCTGTCTCTGGGTGAGGTAAACAACCATCCTTGCTCGAGACTGGAAGTACCATGGCTACTGGTGCCCACCACCATGCAGGTACCAAATGTGGCCACGCACAGCAGTTCTAATCCCTTGGGGGTTTGCCCATACACCGTGGCAATAGGAGTTGACTTCCCTGCCCCTGGCCAGGACTCCACATTTCCATTTTGCACTGAGCTCCTCAAATTGTGTAGCTGGCCCTGCCTATGCCCTTTATTATCTCTGTGTCTTTGAGCAAGGTACTTCTCTCAGTGCCTCTGTTTTTATGTAGGATGATGGCAATGGCAGTGATAATTTTCTCAATCTCTTGGGGATTGTTCTGAAGCTTAAAGATGATCCAGGTGATGCCCAGTAAGCAATAAGAACAAAAGAGGGACAGCTGTCTTGGTACAATCCTACCAAGCAGGACTTAATTTCACCCATTTCCCCAGACTGTAGAAAGAGAAGCAAAGTGACTTCCCCCAATAACCGGCTGTGGGACTTCGTTTAACAAAGACGTTTTGTTTTTTGCTTGTTTGTTTTTGTTTTTAATTTCTAGCCTAGTCCTGGGACTAGAAATAACAGCTTTTATTTTTAATCGACGGCACCAAATTTCCCTCTCTTCAAGCCATCCTGCGTTATGACAATTACTTTATCCTACTCTTCAACATCCATTTATGCTCAAGTTGGTTTGCAGTGTGATAATTCTGGACACTTGACACAACCACTGCATTCATATACCCTCAGGAAACTATAGCCAGCAAGAGAGGAAAGGTTTTAGAGAGTGAAAGACTAGCTGTTTCCAGGGGCAGTTTAGCCTCAATGATGAAAACCCACACCTTTTTTCTTTTCTTTTCTTTTCTTTTTTAGAAGGATCTACACCCAATGTGGGGTTCAAACTCACAACCCTCAGATCAAGAGTCACATGCTCCACTGACTGAGTTAGGTGCCTCATAAGATAAAAAACAAAACAAAACACCACACTTTCTTTAAGAAGCAGTAAGGGAATGAGGACAGAGAATAAACTAACGTGTTTCCATCTTGCTCTTAAGGTTTTCCAGCTATCAGCATATTTTTGCTTAATCTTTAGGGTGTGGGTCAGATCTCCTTGGGACAGCCTCTCCCAGCTGATTGAAAAATTCCTGTCATGCTGAGGTCAAATAATCCTCCATCTATTAATAAACACAGATGGAAGCCCTTAGACGTTGAAATATTTTAATTTACACACAGTACTTTAAAGTCACCCTTTTCTCCTAATGCTGCCCTAAGCTTTCTTGGAGAATTATAAATAGTAACAAATCTTTGCTCACATAGAAACAAGTGCCAGACCAAAGGCAGAGCTTCCCACAGACAAGTGAAACCTACAGCATACTCTGAAATAGGGGGAAAACGTTTTCCTCTGGTGGATAGTTAAGCCTAGCCACATTCCCATTTCCTCTTCTTTGGAGTCACTTGAAGCAGCCTATCTGTGCATGTTATTCATCTTTATCTGGTATGGGCACATAGTAGGAATTCAATCAATATTTACCCCTAAGTGAGTGAAATGTTGTTAGATGAAAAGCAGCCCAGGCGGCAATTACTACGTGGGGGAAGCAAGAGTTCGAATGTATATCATATTTTATGTATTATGTTATATTACATATATATAATATTCAAGGACTAAAACGCACATGTCCACTTGCCAAACTTCAACTTTAGCAAATGGTCTGGATCTGACCATTCACCCTCTATTTTCACTGAAAATAGAAAATTCCTTAGCCTCTTGCTGCAGCCAGGGCTCTTTCAATCTTCCTCCGAGGATGGTGAGTAATAGATCTGGATTAAGAAGCATTTGGACTGTTCTCAGTCTTGTGCGCTACAATACGAGGTCCTGCTAGGGAGACTCAGAAATTGTAAACAAAGACTTTCTGGTAATTTTTCCCCCACAAAACATGCAACTTAAGATGGTCACACGGTAGGGGGTCTTGATGAGCCTACTCTATGCTCTGTATTCTCATCAAACACAAGTTAATGGCCTGATTCGTTTTTCATTAAATAAAGATTTAGTAGTGTCTCACTGTGACTTGTCTCCCAGCCTCCCCCAACAAGACTGGAAGTAAAAAAAAAAAAAAAAGGGGGGGGGGCGCCTGGGTGGCTCAGTCAGTTAAGTGTCAGACTCTTTTTTTTCTTTTTAAGATTTTATTTTTTTATTTGACAGAGAGAGAGGCAGCAAGAGAGGGAACACAAGTAGGAGGAGTGGGAGAGGGAGAAGCAGGCTTCCCGCTGAGCAGGGAGCCCCATGCGGGGCTTGATCCCCAGAACACTGGGATCACAACCCGAGTGGAAGGCAGATGCTTAACCACTGAGCCACCCAGGCGCCCCAAGTGTCAGACTCTTGATCTCAGTTCAGTCTTGATCTCAAGGTCGCAAGTCCACTTCCAGCATTGGGCTCCACGCTCTAGGTGGAGATAAATAAATAAATAAATAAATAAGACCGGAAGTTCTCTAGAGCAGCGAGAGTGTCCTTTATAACTAGCACCTAACCATGAACTGGATGCTACAATATGAAGTGAGCCTTTAGTGAGAATGGGAGAAACGAAGATTCTCATCCATTAAGGGGTAGGGGAAGGATGGGGTAAATTGATGGGGCAAGAGGGAGGGCAACTTTGCAATATCCTTCAAAAACTGTATCAATAATTTCACTTCTGAAACATAAAGTTTCATACATACATGTCTATATGCAACCTATGGATACACCCATACGTGTGTGAAATGCCATGTGCCCAAGCCTACTCATTGTAGCAACTATTTGGAAAAGTCTAAATGTTCATCAAAGGAATCGATTGAATAAATTATGGAACAGCCATAGAGTGGGATACCGTGCAACTGTAAAAAAGAATGAAAAAGTTTTTAAGTAGAGGTTGTAAAGTTTTGGTTAACAGTAAATATTCTGGGGTCAGGTGCTTGCTTCCAAGCACCTGGCTCCCCCAATTAATAGGTGTGTGACTCTTAATTAAACATTTATCTTCTTAGGTTTCAATTTTCTCCCCTATAAAATGAGGGTCATAGAGGAGCCTGGCTGGCTCAGTCAGGAGAGCATGAGACTCTTGATCTTGGGGTCATGAGTTTGAGCCCCACCTTGGGTGTAGAGATTACTAAATAAATAAACTTAAAAAATATTTAAACTGAGGGTTAGGAAGATTATAATGGCATCTACCTCATAGGATTGTTCTGAAGATTAAATAAGTTAATGAATATACAGTGTTTACAGTGTTGTTACATAAGGTGTGAGAACCACAGTATATTCAGTGATCAAAGCAAGGGGCAGAACAGTAGGCAGAGCAGGCTACCATTTGTATAAAAAACTAGAAACAAAGACAGCATATACCTAGGTCCTTACATTTGTATAGAACACCTTTGGATAGATATAAAGGGAACTGTGACAATTGCTTTTAGAGGGGGAACTTGGTGTTTGGAAGAAAGATTGAAAGAAGAGTTTTCACTGTATACTCTTTTTAAAAAACATTTATTTATTTATTTATTTATTTATTTATTTATTTATTTATTTTAGAGAGAGAGAGAGAAAGCATGAGCAGGGGGAGGGGCAGAGGGAGAGGGAGAGAGAGAATCCTCAAGCAGACTCCACATAAGTGTGGAGCCCGACGTGGGGCTCAATCCAGGACCCTGAATCATGACCTGAGCCAAAATCAAGGGTCAGACACTTAAGTGAGCCACCAGTCACCCCTCACTGTATTCTCTTTTATACCTCTGGATTTTAAGCCATCAGAATTATTACCTAGCTCAACAAGAAATTAATTTAAAATTGCACACAAACTCACACACAGAATTATCTCCTGTAGTTTTTAAAAATTGGGGTGAAAGTCACATGACATAAAATTAATCATTTTGAAGTGAACAATTAAAATATATTTGATTTCAATTTAAAAGCAAGAGCCTTTTATAAGACATTGTCATTTTCTGTCTCTGCTTGTCTTGGCATTAGTTCCCAAATCAAGCCATCCATCAAGGTCTAACCCCAATGTCACCACCTCTTTGACATCTTCCTTAGAGACTGTTGGAACTAGTCTAGAGCTCTTCTGGATCCCTAAGCATCCAGTATCTGAATGCTGCACTGGCCCATGAACTTGAATATGTCTTGGAATCACAGCAAAAGGGCCTCCTCACCTTTGTCTTCTCTCCTAGAGCTATCCTGGGAGCTTCTCACAGTCAGAAGAGGCCCCCCTGCGCATCTCGGCATTCCCTACAGTGCTACCCTTGGTGCTTTGAAGAGAGCTGTCAGATGGATGGAAAGCCTTTAGAACCTCCCTGAGCAACAGAGCGTTCCTGAACCCTGGGGGCCTCTGGGACAAGGAAACTGTGCCCTCTACAGGACTATCTAGGAAGTGCTGAGCAAGGACGGTGCATGTCTCCCCCGTTATCCAAAATTCCTGTTACAACACTCCGTTTATGAAGGACCTCCATCAGTACCTGTTTTTGCTAATGAAAAAAAAATCCGAAGACAATTTTTGCTTTTACAAAACGGTAATTGCTTCTTTGTTTAAACCATTTTGGCTTAGAATAGGTTTCATAGGAATGCTTTACTTCCCAACATACAGCACAGGTGGGGGTGTTCCCTCAGCTCGGGCAAGGGATCAAGGAAAATGATAAAGGAGGAGGAGGCTGGACCCGTTCCTTCTCTGTCCTCCTTCACCAGGCCTCCTCTGGGCACACTGGGTCCCCAAGCCCTGGCAGCACGCAGTAGAAACTGTGCTTGTGTCCGAGGCTGGGCCACCCCTGGAGACTGTAGCGCTGCTCCCAGAAGAGAAATTAGTTTTCAGGAGTGGGGGTGGGGGTGTCACCAGGCTCAGAGAAGTGAAACAACTGTCCTGAGATTGCACTGATCGTGCCACCCTGGGACTTAACTTCTGTAACACAATCTTCTTCCTGAACATGAATTCTAAGGCAGAGGCTCTAACACAGGCAACGTAATCGGGTTATTTCTAAGCTTTATCTTTGTCACGTCAAGTCTTCTAAGTCAGTCACAGTCCATTCCAGAGCTCCCTTCTGCGTGTCTTCCCGCACTCCCTGGCCTGAATTAAAGGATGCACAAAGCCCCAGTGGGGCCGGGGTGGGGCAGGGTGGGTGGCCCCTCTCCCTGACTCAGGCCCATTAGGTGTCCTGTGTGTTCCTGGGCAGGGAAGGCGCCTGGTTCCGAGGGTGCAGACTTGGACCTGCGATCACTCGGTCCTCCCCGTGTGCAGCTGGCTGATGTGGCGATTCCGCAGAGCTGCAGCTCAGTCCTCATCCCTGGGGAGGGTTTGTGCCCTCTCTGTGAATGGCTGTGCCCATTCCCTCTGTGAGGCAGCCTCCCAGGAACACCTTGGCTCTCCTTCCTAATTACTTTCTGGGTCTCACTTGGGGGCTACCGAATACTCTGGATCATTTCCAAAACCCTTGGGAGACACAGAAGAGTCAAGCGGCTTTTGCAAGATCTCTAGCGCCTGGAAAGTCCATGCCACAATTTCAACTCCTCTGTGCCTGGAGGCGGTGGAGGAGAGATGGTCGGCAGGGCCATGGCCCTACGAAGTCCTCTGTAGCGGTTCCAGGCTCAGGCCAGCTCTTCCCTTCTCTTGGTTTCCCTAAGTGATGGGGTAACTGTGGGGCAGGGTAAGTGCAGGGACACTACCTGCTTCTCACTCTGCTCTTTCTCTCCCAGGCTAGCTCTCTCCCCAGCTCGGAGCCCAGGGCAGGGTGTGTGTGTGTGTGTGTGTGTGTGTGTGTGTCTGGAGTAGGTGGGAGGAAGCAGCAGGCAGAAAAACCTGTTATTTTCTTTGACTCTCCATTTCAAATTTCTCTTGACTCACTCCAGGATGATAGAAGTCAAGATCTTTTGGCTTCTGATACAGACATGATCTCCAGGAAAGAGGAACAAAAAAAGCTTGTTGGTAACTCAAATTATTAAGATTGACGTGACTCCATGCTTTACATGTTGTCTAGCTATGTGGAGGCTGCGTATCACAAAATAAAAATAAGGTATTATTCCTCCTTGAATTTTAACTGAGATCAGAGCATTATGTCCAGGTCTTACAATTTCTGGTGCTCCAGAGCTGGTTGGGAAAAATCGAGGGACCCGACATCCAGGCTGTTTATGCTCTACTTTGAAGGAAGATGACACTGAGAGAACCTTCTCTCCCTTTCCAGTTTTGTTCAGGGCTGTATCTGGTTTGAAATTCTGGAAGAAGGGTGGGAGGGCACCTCTTTTCCACAGGGGAAGGAAGGCCACTGGTGTTCGGAGCCTAATCATCTTAGAGGGAAGAAGGAAGCCATTGCTGTCATAGGAGCCAGGAGAACCTTCTCAAATAAAACGGGCTGCGCATGCCTCCCCGCTGGGATATTTGATCTTTGTTGAAAGTGCAGTCAAGCCTGTTTTGAGCTTGACTGACCCATTCCCGCTCACTGGAAACCTGAAAGCCTCATTGTTCAGGTAGAGTTGTAAAAGAACACAGAGGTCTTGAAAGGCCTGCTGTTTTTGGTCTGAACAAGTTATCTGTCCCAAGGTGAAAATGTAATCAAAATTGTTTTTTTAGAGATCCCTTTTGTCCAAAGGCAAAAAGAGAGTGTAAGGAATAGAAATGGCTGAGCCGCCAAGAAACATCTCAGTATTTTTACAGAGTCACTTTCTGCTTGAGCTCTGTTAATGGTCGGCCATTTCCCTGTTCCCCTCCAGAACACTGGCGTCTATTCACCATTCATTCACCTGGTCTCTGGAACAGATCCTGAGGGCAGCCAAGTAAAGCACCAAGCGAGGCAATCGCAGACTTTGCAAACATCTTACACAGGTTTAAGAAATCTGAAAAGAAGTTTTGTGGCTCCGCTGAAATGGGGGGCCCAGAAAGAGGGAGGGAAGTCAGCTCATTCTCCCCCCTCAGGTGAGACAGCATCAGCTGAAGAGAAAATACTAAGAGGAACTCAATCTGAAACCACACAATGTTAGAGAAGCAACTGATTCCTTTTTTTTTCCTTTTATTTCTTTTTCCTTTTTTCCTTTTTCTTTTTTAAGTAATCTCTACACCCATCAAGGGGCTCGAGCTCCCCGCTGTGAGATCAAGAGTTGCAGGCTCCACTGACGGAGCCAGCCAGGCGCCCCAGATTCATTTTTATAAGGAAGTTTCTCTGCTCTACTTTTCTCCTGGTCTCGTTGCGTGCCAGGGCAACACCGCCCCCATCCCCGAAGGAAAGGCTCTGTCCCTCTTGGTCAGAAAAGGAGCACCCCACATGGGCCTATGAGGATGACCTCAGAGGGAGCAGGACGTGCACCCTGGGGAGAAGTGAGAGCCAGGGCTTTGCCCTGAGGTCACAGCGCTGGTTCCAAGACGGGCAGTGGTGGAAGATGAGGCTGGAAGGACAGGCGGGAGCTACAGTGTAGGGGCCCCTGAATGCCAGGCGAAGGATTTTGAAATTTATCTTTAGGGACGTGGAGCTATTGAAGACTTTTTACACCACTTTCTTCTTTTTAAAGAATTATTATGAGGATGCCTGGGTGGCTCAGTTAAGCATCTCTTCTGCCTTCGGCTCAGGTCATGATCCCAGGGTCCTAGGACCGAGTCCCACATGGGGCTTCTTGCTCAGTGGGGAGCCTGCTTCTCCCTCTGCCTGCTCTGCCTGCCGCTCCCCCTGCTTGTGCTCTCTCTCTGACGAATAAATAAAATCGTTTAAAAAAAATTGCCCACTCATGTACATTGCTCATTTACACTTTCACACAATGAAATTTATCTTATTATTTATTACCAAAGTTTTCCATGTTCACTGTCAAATCATCTGCATCTGTTGAAAAAGTCCTCGAGGATCTCGTAGCGTGGAGATAAGCCGCGCTAGCGGTTTGGAGCCGGAGCCTGCGTGTGTGTTCACAGGTAGATGCGTGTGCTGCAAAGGGGGACTCTCACAGATACGGGTTTTACAGAGGTTATTTGTGGCCATCTCAGCGTGCCAGTAAATACCTAGCTACACCTTTGTATGTAACGATCCACTATGTGGCTGTTCCATTTGTTAGGTTCTTGACCATTTAGGTAACATAATAAAAATCTTTATGCCTGTGTCCAATTCTTTTCTTAGTGGAATCAGCCCAGTTATTTGTCTTTAAGTTTTATTCTGGGATACAGGAATTTTATATTTTTGTAGTAAAATTCATATGTTGATTGATTTTCATAAAGTGAACCAGATATTCCCAAGATAAACTCCACTTGGTTGTGGTATATTATTCTTTTTTTAAAAAAAATATTTTATTTATTTATTTGACAGAGAGCACAAGTGGGGGAGAAAGGCAGAGGGAGAAGCAGACTCCGCACCGAGCAGGGAGCCTGATGCGGGGCTCCATCGATCCCAGGACCGGGGATCATAACCCCATCGGAAGGCGGACGGCACACACAAGTGGGGGGAGGGGCAGAGAAAAGGAAGAAGCAGGCTCCCTGCTGAGCAACGAATCTGATGTGGGGCTTGATCCCACATCACATGACCTGAGCTGAAGACAGATGCTAAACAGACAGAGCCAACCAGGTGCCCTGTGGTATATCATTCTTACTTCCTTTCTTCTTCTTTTTTTTTTCAAGTAGGCTCCATGCCCAGCATGAAGCCCAACGTGGGGCTTGAAATTATGACCCTGAGATCAAGACCTGAGCTGAGGTCAAGAGCAAGGTGTTTAACTGACTGAGCCACCTAGGAGTCCCTATATTATTCTTTATATATATTGCTGGATACGATTTGATAAATCTCTCATTAAGGGTTCTTCCCTCTAACTTCATAGGTACGTTGGTCTGAGCTTTGTTTTTCTTTCTTTTTTTAAAAAATAAGTTCTATACCCAATGTGGGGCTTGAACTCACGACCCTGAGATCAAGAGTCACGCACTCTACCAACTGAGCCAGCCGGGCAGCCTGGGTTTTCTTTGAGCTGTTTTTATTGGTTTTGAATCATGGTAATGTTGGCCTCATAAAGTAGGTTGAGGTTGAGTCCCAGAAAAAAATTATTATGAAGTTATTCATAAATAACTTTATGGATCACTTACCCTAGCTCCTCCCACTCCCCAATCTGCCCAGTGGGTTCCAGTTACCCAGGACTCCCCTTTTCAATCCTCTGGCCAGAAATCTGGGGCTCTAATTACTACTACCTGCTACACACTTCTATGGCGGTACTCACGTCTATGGCTAAGCAGTGAGTTTACTTCTGGAAGGTGGAAATACGGCCAATTGTTAAGTTTGATGATACTTCAATACTTGTCTTCTCCAATATTCTTGTCACTAATTATGTTTCGGAGTCCTCAAATTGCTGTTCTGTGTATTTTCTCCAGACTTTATAATTGCATTCAGAGGGAGAGACAGGGAGGAGGGTGCTTACTTCATCTTGCTGGGAACTGGGACTCATAAATTTGGTTTCAATTAATAATTTAGTTGCAGCTGCCTTTCCACTTTACCATATACTAAGTCCTCTCCTTTTCATCTCTTTTGTTGTACACTGAATTTCAGAAAAAGAAAAAATTTAATGACTCATATAATTAAGAATTTTGCCATCTACAAAATCTGTTTTCCCTTTGAGCCCATCTTTGTTTCCCTTCAACTCCCACAGCCTTCTACCTCTTTCATTAAGTCAACCGAAAAAAAGACAGGAAGACAGAAAGGCTGCTCCAATGTTACTATGAGATTTTCAGGAACCTTCAGGAACCCTTTAAAATAAAGGGTTCCCTTATGGCTGTAGTTCGCTTAAATTTCAGGCCTCTTTCCTGACATTTCTCCTGAAACAATTAATGAAGTGCGTTGAGGGTTTCCTTTTTGACTGTCCTTTAGATTTTACTTTTTAAAGTCATCTCTACACCCAACATGGGGCTCAAACTCACAACCCTGAGATCAAGCTTTGCATGCTCCACCAACTGAGTCAGCCAGATGCCCCTAGGACTGTCCTTTATGTTAAGTGTGGGGGTCATTGAGTAACGTAGTGTATAGGAGAGAAACACATGATCACGGAATTGAAGAATTTTGGAACTGAAGGTGATTTTGGAGACTGTGGCTCAGTTTAAGGGATGTGTTTGCACACTAAATTTGGGAAAGTCTATAGGTAAAATGGCTGGGGGGTCTCTGATGTCATAGTCAAATGCACACAGGCCAGTCTGGTAGGCAAAACAGGGAATGGTAGAGGCTGTGAATAACTTTCCAGAAAAGATTTTGTCTTAAATTTATCCTCTGGAAGGAATGGCCATTAGTCTCAGCTTTAGCTAATTGTTAATGCACAAGAACACATGTACCCTGTCATCAGATCTTCCAATTTTTCAAGAGAAATCAAGTTGGGATTTTCGGTGAAATCTTTAATATTGGCTGTTTTAAACAGTGTTTGGGCCACATAAGACACAGCTATATCCTGGATCCAGTACATAAGATATGACCTCTGGCTCAGGTAAAGGTTGAAATGCAGAGCAAAGTAGATGGAATTCCCTTTTTCTAGAATTATTAATCACTGACCTTTGAAAAAGATGTAGCTTTGTAAGTTCCTTAGAATGAAGAGGGGGAAAGGGGGCTGATGAGTAGGCCTTGGGAGTAGACCAAAATTGGGTTACTTAAAATCTATTTGTTCACCATGTGTTAAGCATTAAAATTCTACAGAAAGAGGCTTGGCTGCAGGACACATCTATGGGCGGTTAGGGTTAGGGTTGAATGCTCGGCTTTGAAGTCAACAGTACTCTCCAAGTACGTAGCTCTCTGATGATCTGACCCAGTTCAAGAGATTGTACCCTTCAAATGATCTTTTATTACAGAAAGGACTAATTACTTAAGCTCAAGCCCTAGTTTACGCGTGTGTAATACTGAACACATAGCAATGTTGTGAGGATGAAATAATATATAACGTTCAGCACAGTGATACGGAGTTGCTTGAAGGTATTTTGAGCAGGAGTGACATAATCCAACAGATGCGTTAGGAGGAATAATCTGGGGGTTGTTGGCTGAGAGACTGGAGGCAGAAAGAAAAAAAGCAAGATTGGGGTTTAGATAAAGGCAGGATTTGGAAATAATTTTAACAAAGGGAATATTTAAAACTTGGAAGATGAATGAGATCATCGATAGCACGTATATATACCGAAAATGCTGATGACAGAACCATGGATGACAGAAGCAGCAGCACAGAAGGAATGTTTGGAGAGACAGGAGGGAAAAAAACAAAACAAAACACAACAACCCAGGAATTTCAGTGCCATGGATAACAAGGGAAATGTTAACACATTATGTAGCAAAACCAGCATCCATTTTGCCAAAATCTTCTTTATGCCTGCGTTTTGGCTGCCATGAAATAATTATCGACTTTGAGGCAACTGGCTATGTGAGTTCTATTCAAATGACCTTTACCACGTCCATGGACTAACAATAGAAAGGCATTAATTCTTTTTATTGTGCTTTGCTTTACTGCCCTTCACAGATGCTGCATTTTTTAAATAAATTGATGGTTTGTGGCAACTCTGCATCAAGCAGCTCTATCAGTATCGTTTTTCTGACAGCACTTGCTCACTTAGTGTCTCTAAATCACATTTTGGTAATTCTCAAAATATTTCAAACTTTTTCACTAGTAAAATTGTTATGGCAATCTGTCATCAGTGATTATGACTCTGAAAGCTCAGATGATGGTTAGCATTTTTTAGCTTTAAAAAATTAAGTTTAAAATTTATTTTTATTTATTTGACAGAGAGACAAGAGAGGGAACACAAGCAGGGGGAGTGGGACAGGGAGAGAGGCAGGCTGCCAGCTGAGCAGGGAGCCCAAAGCGGGGCTCGATGCAGGGCTCTATCCCAGGACCTTGGGATCATGACTTGATCTGAAGGCAGACGTTTAACGACTGAGCCACCAAGTCGCCCCTTAAAATTTATTTAAAAAAACTTTTTACTTTTTAAAGTTGTGTACATTGCTTTTTAAAAGACATAGTGGTAGGGACATCTGGGTGGCTCAGTCGGTTAAGCGTCTGCTTCAGCTCAGGTCATGATCCCGGAGTGCCATCGGGATCCAGCCCTGGCATGGAGACCGCATGGACCTCCTGCAAGTGCAGAGCCTGCTTCTCCCCCTGCTCCGCACCCTGCTCTTGCTCTCTCAAATAAATAAAATCTTAAAAAAAAAAAAAAAGACCTAATGGTATTTCACACTTAATAGACGAATGTAACTTTTATATATATGGGGAAACCACTTTACGGTGACATTTACTATATTATGGTGGTCTGGAACTGAAACTCCAAGTAGCTCCAAGGTATGCCTGGTAATCACATCTTTTTCTTTTTTAAAAGATTTTATTTATTTGACAGAGACAGACACAGTGAGAGAGGGAACACAAGCAGGGGGAGTGGGAGAGGGAGAAGCAGGCTTCCTGCTGCAAGGGAGCCTGATGCGGGGCTCGATCCCAGGACCCTGGGATCACGCCCTGAGCTGAAGGCAGATGCTTAACAACTGAGCCACCCAGGTGCCCCTGGTAATCACATCTTAAGCTTGGAAAAGATCTGATTATCTTATATACTTTCATACCTAATGCCAGGACCATTAACCAAAATCTTAAACAGGTGGTTATAATTTTGAACATGGGCGACAACTTTACAGATGACCTCTATTTTACTGTTGCAGTTAACATTTTCAAAAAGCAATTGATTTTTTTTTCCTATAGCTTTTCATATTTGAAAATACTTATAATCCTTTCTCACCCCCACATCATCTGTAGTCCCTCCTGCTCTGTGGTTCCAATTACACAGCTTAGTTTCAAATTCACTACCTTGGTCAAAGTATCACTTAAAATAAGAATGCCCAGAGGGGCACCTGGCTGGCTCAGTCGGTAGAGCATGGGACTCTTGATCTCAGGGTTGAATTCAAGCCCCACTATGGGCATAAAACTTATTAAAAAACTTTATTAAAAAAAAATGCCCATAACTGAACACCATGGCTCTAGATATGGTGTGACCAATGCCAAGGATATGTATCTCTCATTTTGGATATCAGATAAAGGACAGAGGTAGCTAGCTCCTTCTGGGTTAAGTTTCAATGCTAGCTCACTAAAATTAGTTGTGATTGGTAATGTAGGTTTGAACTTACCTCCAAACCCCTACCTTATGCATTAACATTTTAAAACATTTTTTAAGTAATCTCTGTACCCAACATGGGACTCAAAACTCACAACCCTGAGATCAAGAGTCACATGCCAGGTGCCCCAGGGCTTCTGTTTTTATCTACATTACAAAGCACACCAAATTGCACTGAAATGCAGCATGCTCATTTTAGGTAGCTCATAGCAAAGCTCGTTGGAAATTACAAGACCCTGGAATTTTTCTCATCAGGAGGAATCTGTCATACTGCATTATCCTGTATTTCTTTAACATAGGGCTCCATTGATCCAAGCCCTAGGTATGTGCTGTTTTCCCTAAATAGCGTTAGGGTTAGGATTTCTGAACTCATTTTAAGAGTGATTAAGCTAATGGAGATCAACTTAATTGCCTTTTCATACTTTGATTCAACAGATCGTAAGGAAGCATTCATATTGTTACTCAACTGGTTAAACAGTCCTTTTCAAACTGAAGACCCTATTTCTCTAATACCAGGTATTACTTGGAACTATATTAAGAGAAGGTGAATATAGTAGCTTTGTATTTAACATACCAGTTATTTCTCAAAAATATTATTCAAGCTTTAAGTTGGTTACTGTTTTCTTTCACATTTTATTTTATAGCTAATATTATCACACTAAACAAGATAAAGGGAGACTAAAATCACCTAGACTACAGTTAATCAGTAAAATTGCTTAGGGAATGGGGATATAATTTGTTAAATATCTTAATTAACTTAATTGCTATATATATTGTGTGGCTGATATAAATACCTTCCATACTAAATTTAAAATATAGTTTTGCAGGGTGCCTGGCTGGCTCAGCCAGGAGAGGAGACTCTTGATCTCAGGGTCATGAGTTCAAGCCCCACCCTGGGCATAGAGCTTACTTAAGAAATAGATATATAAACAATAGACTTTAGAGTACATCATGGTCACTTCTATAAAGCATGTTTATTCAAACATGATCAATGTACCACTCTTATCAGAACCACCTATACTTAAAAGAAAAAACATCTAATTTGAAACGATTCTATAGTGCTTGTTAAAACTGCAATTTCCTGAAGCACCTGGGTGGCTCAGTTAACCGTCCGACTCTTGGTTTTGGCTCAGGTTGAAATCTCGGGGTCGTAGTTTCGAGTCCCAAGTTGGGCTCTGTGCTCAGCAGAGTCTGCTAGAGATTCTTTCTCCCTTTCCCTCTGCCCTCCTACCCCACTCACGGACACACTCTAATAAATAAAATTAAAAAAACACAAAAAACAATCTCCCTATGTGTACTGATATGGAACAACCTCCAGGGCTCCAAGATATTAAATGAAAGGCAGGTATGGAACACACACAGTGCGCGGTCATTTGTAAAAGAACAAACGGGTGCACATGTTCACGCGCGTGCACAGACCACGATACATAGACTAATACTGACTTCCTCTGGGAAGGGGCAACGTAAGAAGATGTTATGCCATATACTTCTTTATACCTTTTAAATTTTAAACGTGTATGAACCATCCACTCAAACAACATTCTTAGGCTTATTCTGGTCCTCCTCAAGTTTTGGAATTAGGGCTTAAAAACCTTCATTTTTATAATGTTCCCCAGACAGCTCTCATGAACAGCCAAAATTTGAGACCAATGCTATGAATATTATCATTCTAGGATACCATAGAACTTGCCCTTTATTGGGAAAAATCTTCAAAAATTAGATAGCCCTGTCAAATTCAGTATAAAAAGCAGTGGATCCATTAAAGCAGCTGCTTATAACTTCAATTCATAACATACATTGACAACAAATAGGATGACCATGCAAGACAAAATTTTTTTTAAGAAGCAGGAAAAAATTATTTAAAATACCTGACTTTAAAAAACCAGAGATCTTTTGCTGTGGCGTTCATTTAATTCTGCATTTTTAATTCTAATTCATCCGAAGAAGCAGAAGAAAATGTAGTGGTGAAGAAAAATAAAATACTAATTGGAGTGCATTGTAAAATCGGGGGTGGGTGAGAGGAATCAATTTGCTTTATTTGGGGGTTATCATTAAATTACTCTAATATAAGAACAGGGAAAGCCAGCCTGAGATGTAGAGAAAAACTGATAATTAGTTGCCAAAACAATTGGTTAAAGAATGTATTAGCAGGACAATGCCCAAGAGTTTTTTTTTTTTCTTAAAGGTTATTTTATCTTTGTGAGAGAGAGGGAGAGAAAGGGCGCAAGAGCGCACAGAGGGAGGGGCTGAGGGAGAAGCAGACTTTCCACTGATGAGGGAGCCGGACGTAGGGCTCTATCCCAGGACCCCGGGAAAATGACCTGAACCAAAGGCAGATGTTTAAGTGACTGAGCCACCCAGGTGCCCTCCCCCTAATACTTCTTTTAAGTAGAGTTTATAGTTTTCTTTAGAAATTGTCAAAGCAGAGGCTCCTTGGTGGCACAGTCCGTTAAGTGTCTGACATTTGGTTTGGCTCAGGTTGTGATCTGAGGATCTCAGGATTATGGGACTGAGCCCCAAGTCAGGCTCCACACTCAGTGCAGTCTGCTGGAGAGTCTCTCTCCCTCTTCCTTGGCCCCTCCCCCCTGCTTGCTCTTTCTCTAAAATAATCTTTTAAAAAAATGTCAAAGCAACAGATACTAATGAATCCAAGTTATTTCATACAAGATGGTTAATGTGGGTCTAGCCACAACAATGAAAATAAGTCGTGCAAAAAAATTAGTACTGAAACAATTATTTTTATAAAAAATTTAAATGGCACCAACTGTGTATCTGGACGAAGACACCCAAAACAAATGCAAAATTTTGAAACAGGCTGAAAACATGTCTAGAACATAACTGTAAGATGAATGGAGCAGCCTGGGAAAGTGCTGAGCATGAATTTTGAAACCCGACTCAATTTCAATCCTGTCACATTAAGCTGATTTGTGATCTTGTTACTTAGCCACTCTGGGGTTGTTTTCTCTGAAAAATAAGAAATATAGCACTGTCACTCACTGTTTAAGATGGGAAAACATATGAAATGACATAGCATGGTATGTCATTGCTGTGTGATATTAAGTTCTTGTCTTCTTTTTTTTTTTTTTTAAGATTTTATTTATTTATTTGACAGAGAGACAGCCAGCGAGAGAGGGAACACAAGCAGGGGGAGCGGGAGAGGAAGAAGCAGGCTCCTAGCGGAGGAGCCCGATGCGGGGCAGGGCTCCATCCCAGAGCACCGGGATCACGCCCTGAGCTGAAGGCAGACGCTTAACGACTGCACCACCCAGGCGCCCCAAGTTCTTGCCTTCTTAAAGAGAACACTGAGAAACAAAATTCAAAAATTTTACTGGGCAAAACTAATTATTCAAAAGAGTAAAACGAGACCCAGAAACACTTAAAAAACAAAAAATGGGGGGTGGGGGTGAAAAAGGCTTGCCCATGTTACATAGATAGTATGTGACATACTTGGGAGAAAAGCCCAAGTCTCCTTTTCCAGTTCTCCAGTGGTTGTCTCCTACAGTTTCCTGGTCTTCTAAGGGTCCAGGGAAACATTCTAACTCCAGAAAGACACTGAGCCAATGTGCTACTGAATTATAGATTTTTCTGGAAATTATGTGCTGAGGCAACAAGCAGTTGTCAGGAATAACAAGATGTAAGTACCCAATAAACTTGAACATGGTTTTACTGAAGCATAAGTCATTTCAAAGCAAAAGCAATTTATGAGTCAATTCTAACATATAATACATTTAAGTCATTATGTGAATTTAAGTTTTTATTTGTGTATTTCACTGTAGTGCTGTGACAACAAAATGACATCTGTGTACCAGAGCATACATACATCAACAGTAAGATGTAACTTCTCATTACACCACTGCTAGAATATTTAGCTTTTTGTAGGACACATAAGCATGTAAGATGGCCACACCAAATAATTTTCTGGGTTTTTTTTCCTTAGATAACCTTAATTTTTTACCAGTAATACTTTATCAACCTCACTGTTAAGAGAACTGTAAATTATCTGGGTGACGGGGTATGAGGGCAGGGGGGAGGAATCATTCAACTGTGTTATACTGTAATAGTTTGCTAGAGTAATCTCACACACACCAATAAGGAACTGTCATCATAATTAAGGGCTAGTTACTGTTGTTAGTTGCACAATGATAAAGTTCTTTTGAAAATATTGGTTAGCCCACTTATATATGAAAAATGCCCTTTCCACTTATGCAGAAGAAAAAAATATTCAGAAAGTTATTTTTGGCCTTGCTATGTCAAAAAGTCAACTGTACAAAGATCTACGTGTCAAACCTAAAATTATAATTTTAAAAGTCTATTAAAAACAAAAATGTCATGCATTTTTATTATCAATTATGCAGAGGCTTTAAAACTGTTGCAAGACCATATAGTATATATTAGCTTTTATACTGCTAATGCACAACTAACAGCAAACTTGATTAGATTAACAGAAATCTGTCTTAATTACACCTTTATATATCACACTAGAGACAAATGCCACAAGATCTGCAGAAACATTCAGTTCTGAGCACTTAAATGGCAGGATAACTTTTTGTGTTGTAATCCATCACATACAGAATAACAAAACAAAAGGAAAAAATTCTGCAGTTTCACGTTACAAAAAAACGTACTGCTGTAAAATATTAAGAAGGGGTGAAAGATATCATCTATAACACAAAGTAACAACTAGTGTCAAAGAGCAAACAAAACTCCTAAATAAAAATATCAAAATACACATAGCAACTGAAGCACAAATACTGCATTAAATACAGTAAAGATTTAATAAGACTACTTAATAAAAGACACAAAAATAGGGGGCGCTAGGGCAACCAGTAAATAAAACCAAAATAATGGGGAAAACATCTTAAGCATTGTTTTTCCCCTAGCTGGAGCACAATTTTTTTTTTTTTTTGGGTGTCTTTCCATTCATATAATACCTAACACTGTACATTAAGATATTAACGTCACAGAAAAACTTGGTTCTTCCATGAAATTCTTTAAATTCTTGATAAATTTTTCAAAGTAGACATTATTATGAATGAAAAACAACCAACAAATGGGCACCTGTTGTCTTTAACACTGCAGATTTACAGGAACTTTTTAAAAGTTATCATAATCTTTTTTGTCTTTTTTCCCCTCAGCTTCAAATCCATCAACTCCATCGCTATCCCTTCTTCGTTTCCTGTTGTTGTGGATGTTAAAACGTTGGCTCATTTGGGGTAATGGATCCATGCCTAGAACTTTGTGTATCTGGCGGAATGCAAGGAGTCTCAATGCAAACTGCAACAAAAAGAGCCAGAATTCAGAGTTAATTTTAAGAACCAAAATATTAATTAACTAGGTTTATAGTTCCATATAACAGTATAAAAAAGCATATTTAATGAAATAAACACCTTGAATAATTTTAAGTCTCACAACCGAAACACTCCATATGTTCTAGCGTTTACATTTTCAGGCTTTTCTGTATGCATGCTGTTTTGCTTTTTAAAACATAAATTAAGAGGTGCCTGGGTGGCACAGTCAGTTAAGTGTCTGACTCCTGGTTTCTGCTCAAGTCATGATCTCAGGGTCATGAGATCAAGCCCCAACTCAGGCTCTGCACTGGGCATGGAGCCTGCTGAAGATTCTCTCTCCCCTGCTCCCTCTACCCCTCCCTGCCCTGCTCGCAAGCACTTGCATTCTCTCCCTCTCTCTCTCTCTCAAAAAAGAAAAAAAAAAAAAAAAGACATAAGTTAAGAAAGAAATCTTTAAAAAAATTCAGCATTATGTTCATTTAAAAAAATGAAATTCAAACAATACACAGCAAAAGGAATGTAAATCTCATTGAGTAAATCCCTCTTTGGTTTCTACTCATGTATTTCCCCATTTTTCCTGTGGATGCCCATGTGTATAGGCTGCACATATGCACACACGCACACACACTTCCCCAGGTTTACAAAAAAGGGTCACATTTCTTCAACTTGTGACTTCATGAACTAAAAAGAAAATTTTCACTACATGGTTATGTTTGTGCAGGTATGTGTTAGGCATCAATGTCACAAGATTTCATAAGACGTAATCTATTCCTCAAATTAATTCAAGGAGATGTAGTTGTTTGATTATATGGCAAATTTCACTATATGGTTATAACCTTCAATGTAAATGTTTAGATTATTTTTTGAGATATAATTAACATATTCTAAGAGTCACCCTTTTAAAGTGTACAATTCAGTGTTTTTTAGTATACTTACAAAGTTAAAGTTGTGGAACCATAACCACTCTCTAATTTCGACATTTTCACACACCTCCACCCCCACAACCCCATGACCCAATGTTAGTCATTCCTCAACCCCTCCACCCTTACGTCATGATAACCACGAATCTACTTTTCTATTTCTACAAGATTTGCACACTGTGGACATTTCATATAACACATGGCTTTCTGTGTCTGGCTTCTTTCACTTAACAAAGTGGCTGCTATTGAGACTATTTTTTAAAAAAAGATTTTATTTATTTGAGAGAAAGAGCAAGAGACAGCACAAAGGGGGGTGGAGAGAGAGAAACAGGCTCCCCGCTGAGCAGGGAGCATGACGCAGTGCTCGCTCCTAGGACCCTGGGATCATGACCTAAGCTAAAGGTAGAGGCCTAACCGACTGAGCCACCCAGGCGCCCCTATTTTTTTTTTTTTTTGAGAGAGCGAGTGTGTGCGTCAGAGGGAGTAGGGCGGGGGTACCGAGTGTGAGGGAGAGCAAATCTTTTTTTTTCTTTTTTCTTAAAGATTCTATTCATTTATTTGAGAGACAGAGACAGTGAGAGAGGGAACCCAAGCAGGGGGAGTGGGAGAGGGAGAAGCAGGCTCCCTGCTGAGTAGGGAGTCCAACTCGGGGCTTGATTCCAGGACCCTGGGACCATGACCTGAGCAGAAGGCAGGTGCCCAACCGACTGACCCACCAAGGCGCCCTGGAAAGAGCGAATCTTAAGCAGGCTCCATGTCCATGATGGAGCCCAACGTGGGGTTTGATCTCACGACACTGAGATCAGGACCTGAGAGGAAATCAAGAGCCGGACATTTAACTGACTGAAGCACCTAGGTGCCCTGAGACTACTTTTAATACCTAATTATTTTCTTCAGCTGAGATTTAGTTGTTTGTTACAATTATCTGTGTGAGAATTTACTATTTTAGAACTTTCCTCAATTATACGATTCCAATTCCTTAGAACTTTGCCTCATATGTTGGCTTTTGAAATCCTCAAAGTCTCCAAATCATCTGTGTTAAGGACTTGATATAGCATTCTATTTAGTCTGTAATTCCAGATTTTCACGAGTACTGGGTGCTTCTCTACCTCATTTAAGCTATAAGGCTGTTAACTTTCTGAAGTGAGAAAAAGGAATATTTATCATTATAGAATACTAATTCTTTATTGAGAGATTTAGAAAAGATAAACAGAATAATGTTTTCTTCCGTATTCATGGAAAATATCCAAAGACACCTGGTATACAATAATGAATACTAATACAGTTCTACCACAGGGATATTGCTGCTAATCATCAGCCTATTTTAACACTAGGAGTTTCTAAATGAAGGAATACACCAGTAAGTAAAATTAAGGATCTGAGGCTAGGGTGAGCATCCTATAACCTCTTGTTCTGCATGTGGTTTGTATGTATTTATAACATTTAACAAGAGAGAATTCTGCCACATAATTGGCAATTATTTAGCAGCAAACACAATTTGAGGACTGACACTGGAATAATTCTCAAAGGCATCTTGGAATTTTAAAATAACACCGAAGAAGGGGAGGGTTTACACCTAAGGGAAGGGATCTGGATAAATGACCAAGGCTTTATCTTGCAGAAGCATCTTGAAAAGATCACTGAAGAATAAGACTACAGAAATACAGAAAAATAAAGATAAGCATTATGGGGGGCGGGGAGAGAAGAATAGACAGAGACAAAGGAAAGAAGAAAATTATTAACATGGGTGCTACAGGTCACCAAGAAATAAACTGAAATCGACATGGGTATAATTCATAGAGCTTATTCAGATTTTACCAGTTATATATGCACTTCTGTGTGTCTTTAGCTTTAATGCGATTTTGTCGTATGTGTAGCCTTCCATAGCCACATCGCAATCAAGATATTAAACTGTACCATCACCACAAGACTCCCTTTTTAGCTACCGTTAACAATCCCTACCCTCATCCCGAACTTCTAGGAACCACTACTGTTCTCCATCTCTATGTTATTTCATGAATATTACATAAATGGAATAATGCAGTTAACTCCTTCACTTTTATTTTTTTTTATTTTTTATTTTTTTTAAAGATTTTATTTATTTTATTCGACAGAGATAGAGACAGCCAGCGAGAGAGGGAACACAGGCAGGGGGAGTGGGAGAGGAAGAAGCAGGCTCATAGTGGAGGAGCCTGATGTGGGACTCGATCCCATAACGCCGGGATCACGCCCTGAGCCAAAGGCAGATGCTTAACTGCTGTGCCACCCAGGCGCCAACTCCTTCACTTTTAACAAGGACATTTGTCACTACCTCCTAAAGCCAGACCACTTTCTTCAAGGTGACGTTAAAAAAAAATGCCTTTCAAATGTGAATTCTATTAGTTTTCGAATGCCCTGCTCCTAACCCTAAATTTCCTTTCTCTTAGAATTTACAAATAATTCCTCCTTTAAGCACCAAGGAAGAAAGCAAGCCACTTAGGGTAACCTAAAGAAATACACACAAAACTTGTCCAAAACACCTGAATTAGTAATCATATAAGTTATCCCTTAATATACTTTTGACATAACAATTTATTTTTATCTTGACATCTTCCAAATTATCGTTGCCAGAAGAGATAACAAATCAAGAACTTTAAGTCCAATAACTTAATGTCTTAGAGTGAAATTATTACTGTTCACTGCTAGTTTTCTTTTTTCCCCTTAGTACATTTTTGGAATAAAAAAAGGAAAGCTATAGTAGTTTTTAGACTGTTTTTTTTCATTCATTTATTAGGTTCACGTATCTTTTCCATTAATCTTTTTTTTTAAGATTTTATTTATTTTTATTTATATATATTTTTAAGATTTATTTATTTATTTGACAGAGAGAGAGAGAGAGAGAGAGCGAGCACGCACGCCAGAGAGAGAGGGAACACAAGCAGGGGGAGTGGGAGAGGAAGAAGCAGGCTCCCAGTGGAGGAGCCTGATGTGGGGCTCGATCCCATAACACCAGGATCACACCCTGAGCCTAAGGCAGACGCTCAACGACTGAGCCACCCAGGCGCCCCCTCTTCCATTAATCTTTTTCCAATAAAATTCTTAACTGATAATGATGGTAATAGCTAACATTTATTAAGATTCTTCCATTTCCCAGATACTATTGACAAATTAACTCATTTACTCCTCCCAATAATCCTGCTTGAGACAGGATACTACTTTTATCCCTGTTTTATAGATGAGATGGCACAGCTGGTATTCAAACCCAGGGAGTCTTGACTCTAGAGCCCACCCTCCCACCCTCAAAGATTTTATTTATGTGAGAGGGAGAATGCACGTGCAAGCTCTCATGGAGTGGGGGGTGGTGGTGGTGGTAGAGGGGCACAGAGGGAGAGAAACTCAAGCAGACTCTCCACTGAATGCAGAGCCTAACACAGGGCTGGATCCTGCAATCCATGAGATCATGACCTGAGCTAAAATCACCAGTCCGACACTTAACCAACTGAGCCACCCAGGTGCCCTGAGCCCACGCTTTTAATTAACTACATTAGGAGCCTTTCCAGTGGCAGGAGAGACTAAATTATAACAATAATTACCATAAACCACACAGCGTATCACTTCTTACAACCAGAGTACATAAACAGTTCCCATACTGATTATGATATATAACCTAATACTCAGATTTAATAAGACACCGAAAATACAGTTCTATTTTCATATAATACAATACACTTAAGACATACACATTATAGTTAAACTAATAGAATCTAAGATTATTTTACTGAAATCTAGTTTAAATTATATCCCCTCCAAGGGCTTACTTACTAAAGAAGAATAGAAATAAGTACTATATAGTAACTTCATTCATTCATTCATTCATTTAAAGATTTTATTTATTTATTTGACATAGAGACAGCCAGCAAGAGAAGGAACACAAGCAGGGGGAGTAGGAGAGGAAGAAGCAGGCCCTCAGCAGGGAGCCTGATGTGGGGCTCGATCCCAGGACCCAGGGATCACGCCCTGAGCCGAAGGCAGACGCTTAACGACTGAGCCACCCAGGTGCCCCTATACAGTAACTTCTTTTAAAGGACAACTATAAAAAACCAAAACTTTAAGGGCAGCGAGCCAACAACAAAGCTCTGGGATTAGAACACATTGGTACCTGTGCACTGGATGTGATGTCTTCACGCTGTTGGTCAGTCATTGTTGCCAAGGTATCGAATGGATCCTTCTCACAAGGATCCAGAAGTCCAGGACTACCTACAAGCAATCAATATATGGAGAAAAAGGCATTAGCATTAACCATTTGTAAAAGAAAGAGCTTTTATTCAACTATCAAACACACAAACATTAAGAACAAAGCAAAATTTACCTTTAAGAATAATCCCTGAAGAAATGCACTCAAAAACTCTTCTCAGTGCATCTCCAGGGCTCTGAGGACTAGAAGCACTACTGATTGCTTTCTCTACTAGTAACTCCATAGCCTAAAAATAAAAACATAAAAGACGTGTTTAACAGCTTATAGACCAAAGGAATCACTCAAACACCAGAATGCCAAATTACTTATGAAGTTGGTTATTAAAAATTTTAAAAGACTGAAAACATTACACAGATCACGAAACCAGAAAATGAATCACAAAAAAAAATCAAAATGAAATAAAACAAGTAATGAAAACAAAACTCAAGAGGCAATACATAACTTACATTTAAAAAAGATAATGTAATTTATGCTTAATGAAGAAAAATGTAAAACAGAGTAACAGTGTTTTTGATTTTTAGTTTTAATTATTGCTGGTCTTTCCTATTAAAATGACAGTCCTTAAAATTCTTTTCTTCCCCCAAATATTTTATTTATCTGAGAGAGAGCACGCACAAGAGGGGAGAGGGGCAGTGGGAGAGGGAGAAGCAGACTCCCTGTTGAGCAGGGAGCCCGACTTGGGGCTAGATCTGAGGGATCACAACTGAGCCGAAGGCAGACACCCAAGTGACTGAGCCACCCAGGCACTTCAGTCCTTAAAATTCTTTTTTTTTTTTTTTTAAAGATTTTATTTATTGTGTGTGAGAGAGAGAGAGGGAGAGAGCACAAGCGGGGAGAATGGCAGGCAGAGGGAGAAGCGGGCTCCCTGCTGAGCAAGGAGCCCGATGCAGGACTTGACCCCAGGCCCCTGGGATCATGAGCTGAGCTGAAGGCAGACACAACCAACCGAGTCACCCAGGAGTCCCAGTCCTTAAAATTCTTTACATATTTAGAGGTCACATGTTCGTTCTTTAAACCTACAGTTAGGGGTGTCTGGGTGGCTCAGTAGGTTAAGTGTCTGCCTTTGGCTCAGGGCATGATCTCAGGGTACTGGGATTGAGCCCCGCATCAGGCTCTCTGCTCACTCACCGGGGAGTCTGCTTCTCCCTTTCACTCTCCCTTTGTGTTCTCTAAGTGAATAGATAAAATCTTTAAAACAAAATAAAAAAAAACCCCTACAGTTAGAGCAGGTCAATATCCCAAGTAAAGACAACTTGTTCTTTCTTTACAAACAATGTGTATTATCTAAATTTTCACTTAACGCACAAATGGACTTCTATTATCCCTAAGGAAAATATAAATTATGCTTTCACTGTAAATTACATTTGAGAGACTCAAAATCTAAACCAATCAATAAAAGACAAAAGTAAAAGTATAGACTTAGAAAGAAGCCATCCAGGAAGTGTTCTGAACAGTCTCTTATTAGAAAAAATTGCTTTCATTTAGATTTTAAAACTTGAGATGTAATTCACATAAGAACCATTCTTTTAAAGTGTACAATTCAGTGGTTTTTAGTATACTTAGAAAGTTGTTCAACCATAATCACTAGCTAATTCCAGAATATTTTCACCACCCCAAAGAAAGTCTATACTCCTAGCAATCATTCCCCATCCACCCTTTCCTCCAACCCCTGGCAACCAATGGCAACCAAAAAACCACTTTATTTCTACAGACTTGCCTATTCTGGACATTTCTTACAAATGGAACTATATAAAATGTGGCTTTTTGCATTTGACTTCCTTCACTCAGCATAATGTTGAAGGTTCACCCATGTCATAGTTTTTACTGAAATTTTAAAATATGACCACCAATATAACATTCAAATAAACTGAATATATTGGAACTACAATAAAGTCCTAAAAATGGTAACAAAGCTGAAAATATCTTAGTGAGAACCCATTTTTAGTTGTGTACCTAAGAAGCTTATGGATGTATCCACCTATTCACCCCAAGCTTATCTCGCAGATCTTTTAAATAGGAACAACTCTAAAAAGTTATGTGGAGATTGCAATTCTAAGCAAATCAGGAATAAATTGTAAGAGAAGGAAATTTAAAGAGACAGTACACATTAACAACTACAAAAAATGATAACCTGAGCAGCATGAGATTGAAAACAAAAATGAAAAAATATAAATCACAATGAAAAAAATTAAGATAGTTCAGTTTATTCAGTAGAAGAATACAGGGAGATGTTCTTTTTTTTTTTTTTAAAAGGATTTTAATTTAAAAATTTTTAGTATTTTAAGGAATCAACTTCAGTTACTCAGATAATTCTATGAATGTATAACGAATATCTCTCCTTTTTTAGACAAACCAAGTATTATTTTAAGATGTCTAACAGACTGTGAAATCCTTAAGGATAAGATCAATGTCATTTATTTTGAGCTCCTGTGACTAGTGTAAGTGGCCAACATATAGAAAATACTCAATAATTATATGCTTAGGAAACAAAACACTTTTGAAAATAATACTGCTCATAAGAGAAATTAAGGGTAAGAATTATCAAAATTATTGATGCTATGCTTAAAATACAAAATGAATCATAAAATATGCAACTTTCATAAATATAGTCGACCCTTGAATAACATGGGTTTGACCTGTATGGGTCTACTTACATGTGGATTTTTTTCAATAAATGTATCAAAAAATTTTCTGCACATCTGTGACAATTTGAAAAGACAGATGAACCACACAGCCTTGAGATATCAGAAGAATTTAAGAAAAAGGTATTACTATAAGAATACAGGATATAGGTGCCTGGGTGGCTCAGTTGGTTAAACATCTGCCTTGATTTCAGTTCAGGTCATGATCTCAGGGTTATGAAACTGAGCCCCATGATGGGCTCTGCACTAGGTGTGGAGCCTGCTTAAGATTCTCTCTCTTCCTCTGCCCGCTCCTCCCCCCTCTTAGGAAAAAATAATAATACAGGATATAATACATATAACATTTAAAATATATTAATTGTGTTATTGGTAAGGCTTCCAGTAAAAAGCAGGCTATAAGTAGTTAACTTTTTGGGGAGTCAAAAGTTATACATGAATATTGAACTGTGTGGGGATTGGTACCCCTAAACCCCTGCATTGTTTAAGGGTCAACTGTATTTCAAACTTTTACTAAGTACTGTTAGAGAATGTTAAGAGAAAATTAAGTATTAAATAATCAGCTCTAATCTTGGTATGTCCAGATACAGATGTTTTCCCAGTAATTCAAAGCTTTAACAAAATCCGCTAACTAACTGATCTTAAGAAACGAAACTTATTTTTTATTTTTTAAAGATAATTTCATTTATTTGACAGAGAGAGCACAAGCAGGGGGAACAGCAGAGGGAGAGGGAGAAAGCAGGCTCCTTCCTGAACCACCCAGGTGCTCCAAAAAAAATGAGAATTTATGATTTATAGTTGCATATAAAGGTAGAAACTAAAAACCAAGAAAGAAATAATTTATGGAAAACTGAAAGTCAACATAGCAATACCCACAATAAAACTAAGTCCACTATCTGCCTTCTGAGATCATCTGCAATGAGTGAGCAATTTAAAAATACTGATTTTCTACAGAACATAGCTGTTTGCCAAGCAGATGTAAGTTAGGAAAGCAACAAAACTAGAATACACACAGTTTATAAGCTCTGAAATGTATGCAAAGTAAAAGGACAACATTAAAGATGAACACAATTGAATCAGAGAAATAATATTTAGATTGTACTATAAAAGATCTTGGTAGCTTATGTTAGAGAGAAAAGCTCTCCATATTAAATTATTTGAAATCTAAGATTGTAGTATTTGCTTTAAAAACCACTCATGGGTCCCTCTCCAGCATTCAAGATGTTGAAATGACTACATGGTGGGTCCTCTGGTGTGAAATTCCACATTTCCTGGGTCTTCTGGTAGGAGCCATGATCAACTGTGCTGGTAACATGGGAACCAAAAATCTGTGTAGGGGCCCATGAAGAGGACCTAGGGATGACTGAACAGACTTTCTGCCTCTGATGTGGGTGAGACGGTGACAGCCACAGTGAAGACAGACAAACCACAGCTCAGAAAGAAAGTACATGGAGCAGTGGTGATTCAATAATGAAAGTCATACAGGAGAAAAGATGGTGTGTATCTCTAAGTTGAAGATAATGCAGGAGTCATAGTAAACAATAAAGGCAAAATGAAAGGTTCTGCTATCACAGGACCAGCTGCAAAAGGGTGTACAGACTTGTGGCCCAGGATTTAATTCAATGCTGGTAGGACTGCATGATTCTTTGGTGTATTTGTTAAATAAATAAATAAATAAATAAATAAATAAATAAATAAATAAATAAAAATTATTTGTGCCCTCCCTACCCCACCACTCATGTAGCCTATTTTTCCTTCCCACCTCTAGTAGTAGTAATAATGCTTACTATGTGGAGCAACATGCTAAGCACTTTAAATGCATGATTTCATTTATTTATTTTAATTAAAATTTTTTAAAAAAGATTTTATTTATTTGAGAGAGAGAGACAGCGAGAGACGGAACACAAGCAAGAGGAGTGGGAGAGGGAGAAGCAAAACAGGCTTCCCGCTGATCAGGGAGCCCAATGTGGGGCTCAATCCCAGGACCCTGGGATCATGACCTGAGTTGAAGGCAGATGCTTAATGACTGAGCCACCCAGGCGCCCGTGCATGATTTCATTTAATTCTCATATCTAGATCCTATTATACCCTAATTTTAAGATTAGGGAGTTGGGGAAACAAGTTAAACAGGCTGTCCAAGGTTATACAGCTAAAATGTAAAAATCAGGCTGGGATTTGAACTCGGGTCTGATTTAAAATCTATTTTTGTTTTTTAAAAAAACAACTGTATTTCAATAAATATCCTTTATCAATGGGTGATCCAGACCAATAACTAGTTTCCTTGTGTATTAGTTTTTAAAAATTTTTTTTAGATTTTAGTTTTTAAGTAATCTCTCCCAACGTGGAGCTTGAACTCACTACTCGAGATCAAGATTCCCATGCCCCACTGACTAAAAAACATTATGAGATTGTGGTAACACAAATACTTTCATTTGGTGGCAGTGTAAACAGGTAAAACCTTTTTTAGTATACAAGTGACAAATTCAAAAATTTACAATGGGGCTATTATACTTAATGAAAGCACAAAAAGGGGCACCTGGGTGGCTCAGTTGGTTAAGCATCTGCCTTCAGCTAAGGTCATGATCCCAGGGCCCTGGGACTGAGCTTGGCATCAGGCTTCCAGCTCAGCTGGGAGTCTGCTCTGCCCCTCCCCCCACTCCTACTCACTCACATGCTCTCTCTCTCCAAGCAATCAATTTTTTTTTTTTTTAATGAAAGCACAAAAGATATCTAACACTAGGAAGTCTGGTTAAATAATAAAAATAATAGTAATTATCCCCTTCATTACAGCTAATATTTACTGAGTGCTTATTATATACTAAGCACTGTTGTAAATTCTCACATTAACTAGTTTAAATCATCACAATCACCTTTTGGGGATAGATATGACTATTATTCCTACTTTACAGATGAAGGTGTTTATATTAATAACACAGGATCTTATGAATTCCATTACAATAAGCAACTGTATACACAAAAAACATTTCTACATTCCAGCTGATGTGGGTTAATACTGATACATGCATGACAGACTTCCATTCCTAAGTCCATGTGTAGGATATTTACGCATAGCACCTTATTTCATACTCAATAATTCTTGGTAAAAACCGTCACGTCTTGTGGGAAAAAGATTTTTACAACTTTTGGTGATTCAGGAGTGCATGTACCTTTAAGTAGATGGTTTCTGTTGGGGGTAGCTAAGTGTTGCACATATATTATTTTTAAGCTAAAGTGAACAAGATGATACACTTCAAGTATAATGTGTGGATTCTTTTGCAAGCTAAGAGAATGGTTAGTTCTTTGTCCTAAATGTCAGTGTCCTATCATTTAAAAACTCTTCACTGGTTCTAAAAGTGACAGACTGGGGGATTTGGTGGGGGGGGGGGAAGGCTGGCTCAGTCAGTAGAGTATGCAACTCTTAATCTCAGAGTCTTGAGTTCGAGCCCCATGTCGGGTAGAGATTACCACCAAAAGAAAAGAAAAAAAAGAAAAAATAAGTGACAGCTCTCTTACTACAAGCTACCACCATTAAAATCTAAATTACTTATATTCTTAAAAACAACAAAAAAAACCCCACGAAATATGTAGAAAGAAACACTGAATCACATATTTCAACAGCTATTTGAGCACAAAGTAGAATTACGCAGTTCTCTCAGCCTCTTCTTTGAGAACTGTCCTTTTACATTTGACATAGTTCTTTTTTTTAAAGATTTTTATTTATTTATTTGACAGAGATAGAGACAGCCAGCGAGAGAGGGAACACAAGCAGGGGGAGTGGGAGAGAAGAAGCAGGCTCATAGCAGAGGAGCCTGATGTGGGGCTCGATCCCATAACGCCGGGATCACGCCCTGAGCCGAAGGCAGACGCTTAACCACTGTGCCACCCAGGCGCCCCTGACATAGTGGTTTTTTTAAAAAGGTAAAATTCACATGATATAAAACTAAGTACTTTAAAATGAATAATTCAGTGGCATTCAGTACATTCACTACGTTGTACAATGACCACCTCTTATCTAATTCAAAACATTGCCATAATTTCAGAGTAAAACGCCTTAACCCATTAAGTAGTTTCTTCTTTTTTTTTTTTTTTTTTTTTATTAAGATTTTTTATTTATTTGACAGAGATAGAGACAGCCAGCGAGAGAGGGAACACAAGCAGGGGGAGTGGGAGAGGAAGAAGCAGGCTCATAGTGGAGGAGCCTGACGTGGGGCTCGATCCCGTAACGCCAGGATCACGCCCTGAGCCGAAGGCAGACGCTTAACCGCTGTGCCACCCAGGCGCCCCTAAGTAGTTTCTTCTATAACCTCTTTCCCTCAAGTCTCTGGCAACCCACCAATTCGCATTCTGTATGACTTTGTTTATTATGGATATTTCATACAAATGCAACCATATAATGTGATCTTTTGTGTCTGGCTTTCTTCACTTAATGTACTGTTTTGGAGGTTCATCGATGTTATAGATCATTCTTTTCTGTAAAATATTCCTTACCCTAATCTACACTGTTCAGAAATAAAACATATAATAAACATTAAAAAATTAAATATACATCCTTTGTGAATTATAGCAGGTATAACATTCCAAAGGAAGTTTAGATACTACATAGAAATTCTGATATCAGACCAACCTGACAAGAACTCTACCTGTATTTTCTTTACTTCATTACCATGGGTTCAGGACAAGAGAACTAATTTGAGGGCAGAGTACCATTTTCAGTACTCAACTGCAGTGGTGAAGGAAAGCCTAAAAGTAGGCACTGTTACTTATTTATTCAAGGTAAATAATCTGAATGCTAAATAAAACTGAAAATAATAAAGTTCATTAAGAATTTCACATTTCTTTTATGAAAATCAAGAAACACTACTCTTGGGGTGCCTAGGTGGCTCAGATGGTGAAGTGTCTGCCTTTGGCTCAGATCATGATCCTGGAGTTCTGGGATCATGCCCCGCATCAGGCTCCTTGCTCAATGGGGAGTCTGATCCCCGCCCCCACCTTGTGTTCTTTTGCTCTCTCTCAAATAAATAAAATCTTTAAAAAACAAATTTTATCTCTGCCTAAGGTGATAGTATAAAGCCTAATTTCACGATCTCTTGCTCCAACACATAATTAATAAATATGTTACAACACACCAAAGCAAAAATGTAACAGTTTTAACCAAAAACAGAAGAAAAGGTCAGTGAAAGAATCTTTCCAAGGAACTGACTGCCTTGGGAAACTCTCTCCATGGAGCTCCTAACTTGGTTCTCTAGAGAGAAGATGGGGGTAGCGCTGGCAGTTGAGTGAAAAAAAAAAAAAATCCAAAAAATTTGAGCAATAACTTCCCAACTAAGAGAGGTAGATAGAACAAGACATACTGAAGTCAGTCGCAGAAAAAGTAATTTCCTAAATGTAAAAATCCCTCATACACCCCCTTCCTTACCAGAGAAAGGAAAAGAAAAGAATTCACCATCCTGAAGACTCTTGCAGAAGGGAGGAAGAGAAGAACAAAAGAATCCTAATTATCCACATCTAATATCTCTAAACAGACATTTGGCTAATATGTAGGTAAAAGAAAAGGTAAGATCTGCCCAAGAAGGAAGCAGTAGGGAAAATGTATTATGAAGAATGGCTGTGAACTGTCAACAGAAGTGTCCCAAAGTGGCTTCACATACTCAAAACACTGTTGGCTCAGGGAAATGAAGTTGTTCCTAAAAGGGGACGATGAATAGGAAGAAGGGGGGAAAAAAAATAGAGCGAGCGAGCAGATTCTGCATAGGCAAAGGCTCTAGGTGCCCACACTGGGTTTGAAACCAAAGCACAAAGGTGTGCCAATGGAATCTACCTCATAGAGTAGCACAGCACATTCAATCAAGACGTTGTAGAGAGCACTGCCTAAGTCTGCAACAAGGCTGGATGCAGCAAATCCATATATCTTTTGTTTGAGCCTCAAAGCAGAGCTCACAGGGGAAGAAAAAGGAGAGCTATTTAAAAAGGCATGGAGAGGTTCAAAGACAATTCTTGTTTGGATGTCAGAGTACAAAAAGATGATTTTGTAATGGAACTGACAACTAATGAGATGAAAAAACAAAAACAAACCAGGCATGTTATCTCTATATTTGGGTGGAACATACCATGAAAAATAGAGATGAAAAATCTATTCTCTACGGACTTTGAGCGATAATGATGTGTGATCTATGTTCCCTGGCTTGTAACAAATGTACCTCTCTAGGGAGGAATGTTGATAGGGAGGGTGTGCATGTGTGAGAGTAGAAGATCCAAAAACTGCTCTAAAAAAATAATGTCTATTAAAAAATAAATTAAAAAACCTGTTCTGGAAGGATCTTAGTTTAAGCTAATAAAGATATAATCAATCTGCTAATATTCTGAGTTATAAGAGAACTTGATGAACAAAAAAACCCAATAAAATCAAAAACTCAAAAGGAAGATTACAGAGCTAGTAATGCACGCTGAAAAATAAAATAATATTATCAGAGAATAAATGAATTATAAATAGCGAAGAACACTAGGACATAGCTGAAAAGCAAGTTACTGTCAAAGAAATAATCACAAGAGACACAAGAGGAAAGAAGACAAGACTTAAAGCAATTACAGGGGTGTCATGGTGGCACAGTCAACTTAAGCAGCCAACTCTTCATTTTGGCTCATGTCCTGGTATCAGGGTTGTGAGATAAAGCCCCATGCTGGGCTCCACACTCAGGGGGAAGACTGCTTAAGACTCTCTCTCCCTGGGGCACCTGGGTGGCACAGCGGTTAAGCACCTGCCTTCGGCTCAGGGCGTGATCCCGGCGTTATGGGATCGAGCCCCACATCGGGCTCTTCAGCTATGAGCCTGCTTCTTCCTCTCCCACTCCCCCTGCTGTGTTCCCTCTCTCACTGGCTGTCTCTATCTCTGTCGAATAAATAAATAAAATCTTTAAAAAAAAAAAAAAAAAAAAAAGACTCTCTCTCCCTCTCCCACCCTACACACGCTCTCTCTCAAATAAATTAACAAATCTTAAAAAAAAAAAAAAAAACAATTATAAAGATAAAAGATATGCAGGACAAAAGCAATCCAACATAAGGATAACGGTGTCCCTAAAATAGAGAATCCTATCAATTAGACATAATGGAAGATTGTTTTCTCCCCTAACTGAAAGAAAAATCAAATCTGCAGGATAAAAGGACAAAGATTTCAATAAAATGCTGATACTGTACAACACATTCCAAGACATAATTTGGTTAAAGTTAATGATATGCAAAGGTAAAGAAAGAATTCTTTCAATGGCCTGTAAAAGGAAGTCAGGACCAAAAAACTAGGCTGAACTTAGACTTACTAACACACAATACTGAAAGACAGTGAGGTGAAACTAAAAATGGAGAGGGGGGAAAACTGTGAACTAACAATGTATTTCTCATTAAAGTAATGGCAACTGGCAAAGCTTCTCAAACATGACAGAATTTCAAAAAACTTAAACACCTTTTGGTAAAAGCTATTTGATTATAATATACAATCAGGAAACGAAAAGGAAAAGCCCCAGTATGAGACCTAGTGGTTTGTATCGAACCATTTTAATATACAGAACACTAAACAATCAGAATATGAATACAGAAGGTAGTTATTTTTACACTTTTAAGGTTTAAAAAGCCTAAGTGTGTAAATGGCTCAGTTTTCTAGTGGAATCAGCATATATTAACATAAGTTAATCAAGAAACAGGTTTAAATACATTAAAAAAATTTAGGGAACAAATGAAAGAATTACATAACAAGAAACCCAAAGGAGGACTGGGGGAAGGGGCAGAAATATAAACGAAAATTTTCTCAACTTTTTTTAGGTGAGAGTTGACAGATGCTATATAAAACTGTTAACAGATGAATGAGAACATCATATAAAACTAGAAAGGCAACAACTAACTGTCACAAGGAAAAAACATTCACACACAAAAAGAATTAAGAAAAGGAAATAAGAAGAATTATGGTAAAGCACAGAAGAAAACAAAGGAAACATACCATACTCATACCAGACAAATGCTCATGACAAGAAAGCTAGAATTTCAATATTAATCAATGGACAAGGCTTATTAACTCAGGGGACCCTTTAAAATGGCAAAGGTTCAAATTCACAATGAAGACGTAACTGTATTGTTTATGTCCAAAATTATCACTGCAACAAAACAGTAAAGCACAAACTATAGGAAATAGAACACAAATGGAAACATAATAGAAATAGCAGATTTTAATTCACTTTCATCAATCCATGGATGGATGAAGTACACAAAAATTATATAAGGAAAAAATACAGAAGATATGAACAAAACGACTAAACTGAACTAAGAGGTATTATGTTGTGTTCTCGAGAACACCTCTTTAAGGTGCCCATAGATCATAAAAACTGTACAAATTATTATTTTTTTTTTTTAAGATTTTTTATTTATTTATTCGACAGAGAGAGAGACAGCCAGCGAGAGAGGGAACACAAGCAGGGGGAGTGGGAGAGGAAGAAGCAGGCTCATAGTGGAGGAGCCTGATGTGGGGCTCGATCCCATAACACTGGGATCACGCCCTGAGCCGAAGGCAGACGCTTAACCGCTGTGCCACCCAGGCGCCCCCAAAACTGTACAAATTAAACAATAGAGACTTCAAATTCTAAAAATTGTAAATAGAATACATTTATCAGATTACAATGCTGTAAGACTAGAAATTATTTACAGAAACAAAAGCAACCCACCTTCAATCACACAGAATTTCAAAATTCCCCCAAAGGGGGTGTGTGAGTGGCTCATTCAGTTAAACGTCTGACTTGGGATTTTGGCTCAGGTCATGATCTCAGCTCATGGGATACAGCCCTGCATTGGGCTCTATGCTCAGCAGGGAGTCTGCTTCTGATTCTCTCTCCCTCCATCTCTCCCCCTGTGTATGTGCACTCTCTCTCCAAAATAAATAAATAAATAAATCCCACAAAAACCAAAAAACAAACCAAGAGTGTACCTGTCTCGATGAGCACTGGGTGATGTATGGAACTGTTAAATCACTATATTGTACATCTGAAACTAATACTACACCGCATGTTAACGATACTGGAATTAAAGAGTGAATGAAACAAGTATCCAACTCAAGGAGTTTGTAAAAGAACAATAAACTCAAGGAAAACGAAATTAGGAATAAATAGGAAAATGGTAGATCTGGCAGATAAATTCACGGAGCTGATTCTCTGGGGAAAGGAAAAAATAACATGAAAAGTAAGCCACTGCCTAAAGAAGACAATACTAGGAGCATTTTTAAAAAGTCAAAATATTAACATTCTGATGTGTCTTAAATAATCAAACAGCTGGTGTACTTTATGTACAACACCGTTTAAAAGATCAACCACCAGCTTCATTTGTACTCTCTGACTCTCCTATCATTACCCTGCTATGGCCTATGCTCTTCTAATTCCTTCTACTTTTCCTCTCTTTTCCACTCAATTCATAAAGCTCTGCATCCTCAAAGGGGTGTCTGAAGTTCATGTCTCCCTCTGATAAAGAGGAAAAATAAAGTTGTAGGGCAGGGGCATCTACAGTGATGAACCTTCAGACTCCCAAGAGTGGCCTAGAAAGAACGGCCTGAGAGTCCATTCTCTAAAGTACTGTATCTTGGACTTAGTACAAGAGTAACAGCCTCAAGGGCACATACATGTAGGGAACTGAAGTTGAAGGAAGCAGAAAGTAGAATGATGATGTGAAATAGTGCATATATTTTTAAACATTAAAAAAATCTGAAGTTAGATAATGCTTAACACATTTTTATATTAAAATATATCAAGAATTTAGTTAATTCTGACCACATGTAAATAATGAAACACCCATTTGTCATTTTGCTCCTATACAGCAACTACTACCGCTGGCTAGTCTAAATCAAATTAAGAATTAAAAACAGACAGGGGCGCCTGGGTGGCACAGCGGTTAAGCGTCTGCCTTCGGCTCAGGGCGTGATCCTGGCGTTCTGGGATCGAGCCCCACATCAGGCTCCTCCGCTATGAGCCTGCTTCTTCCTCTCCTACTCCCCCTGCTTGTGTTCCCTCTCTCGCTGGCTGTCTCTATCTCTGTCGAATAAATAAATAAAATCTTTAAAAAAAAAAAAAAAGAATTAAAAACAGACAAAATAATAGTAAAGATCCTGTAAGTATTTAAAAAACCCTGAGAGGGGCAACCTGGGCGGCTCAGTTGGTTAAGCCTTTGGCTCTTGATTTCGGCTCAGGTCATCTCAGAGTCGTGGGATCGAGCCCCGCATTGGGGTGGGGTGGTGGGACGAGTCTGCTTAAGATTCTCCCTCTCCCTCTCACCCACTCATGTGTGCACTTTCTCTAAAATAAATAAATAAATAAATAAATAAATAAATAAGTAAATCTATCTATCTATCTATCTATCTATCTATCTATCTATCTATCTTAACACCCCCCGCCCAAAAACCTAAAAAGAAAAATAAAAACAAAAGACCCAAACAAAAAAAGCAAAAAACCCCAAAAAAACAACCCCCCCAAGAGCCCCAAAAGCAAAATTCTATCATACAAAAATCTGAATATCTAGCTGAATTGGTCCAATTTTCTAGAATACAAGTTGCCAAAATTAAAGGAGAGATAAAAATTAGACTAATCACAAAAGAAAAAACTGAGAAAATGCTACCCGCTTTATTAACAGAGATTGGGAAATAATGTCATCAAATGACAGTAGTTTGATCCTACTAGAAGTGTTTCGGAATTTAGATACAGAACAAAAGCTTTCAAACTGTTTTTAGAGAGCTAGTGCATTATGATTCTAAATCTGAAAAAGAGGACAAAAATAAAACTATAAAACTTTATGTCACCAAGAAAATTCCTAAAGAGACTATCAGCAAAATAGTTAATATTATTCTCACATATGAGAATCACCCTTGGAATGCAAAGATAGTTCAGTATGAGGAATCTATTTGTACAATGAACAATACTGAACAGGTTGAAAGGAAAAAACTATACGTTCAGGTCAATAAACCTTGAAAGAGTATCTGATCAAGTTCAATTTCCATTCCTGACTCATTCTTTTAACCTCAAAACATTTTTTTAAAAAAAATGTAAGCTCCATACCCAATTTGAGGCTTGACCTCACGACCCTGAGATCAACAGTCACATGCTCTACTGACTGAGCCAGCCAGGTACCCCTCTATTCCTGATTCAAAATTACTTAGCAAACTAGGAAAAGACTGATAATTCTAACTTGACAGAGAAGTATCTCAAATAAAAGGCTAACCATCATGCTTAGTACACTGTACACCCTAGAAACATTTTTTTGGTTTTTTGCTTAAAAGTATTTTCAATACAATCAGGAACACAGCATGCATGTAAAGTACTATTTCTTTTTTTTCCTATTTATTCTAGAAGTATCAGTTAAATTAGAAAAAAAGAAAGAAGGCAAAATATAATTTATAGGTATGATTCTAAGATTAGAAAACACAAGAGAATAATATGAAAAAAATTATTATAAATAAAGAAATGCAGTCAGGTGGTAGGGGTTGCAAAATTAACATTCAAAGTTAATAGCTTTTATATACACAAACAATAACTAGAAAATAGATGTGAAGGGGGAAAAAAGCCTCTAAAAGATAAACTACCTACCTAGCTACAAACAACCAAAACCAAAACTTTACATAGAACATATACGAATTTAAGCAGGTACATAAAATTAACTTCAGTAAACAGGACGTCACATACTCTCAGCTAAGAACAGTACAGAAGTGATAATTCTCCCCAACGAATCTATTAATTCAATGCAGTACTACTTAAAAAAACATCACAAGAACTTTGGAGAAACTGAACAAAGTTGTAGTCAAGTTCATTTGGAAAAACAAACATATAAGAAAAGCCAAAAAAAAAAAAAAAATTCTGTGCAAGATGGTTTGTTTAAAAGGGGGGCAAAGAACAGAGAGGGAAGAATGTGATGACAAGGGCAATCAGAAATTTAAAACTCTGAAACTTCAATTGTTAAGTTTAGTACTACAGAAGAAAACAGACTGAAGAATCAAAGACAACTGCTGAATGGACCCACAAAAAAGGAGCTTTGGTCTAGGACAGGGTTTCTCAACCTCAGTGCTACTGATAACCAGTTTTGATAACCAAAAGAGTCTCCAGACATTATCAAATGTCTCCTGAGGACAAAACTGTCCCTGGTTGAGAACCACAGGTTTATGATAATGGTGGTATTTCAAACTGGGGGTTGGGAGAACAGATATCAGTGTTAAATAAACTATTAAAATGGTACTGGAATAGTTGGCAAATGGTCTGAAAAAACATTTAGCTAAATCCATTTATGATTTGAAAATATTTTTTAATTGAAAATTATTTTTAACTATACAAGTAATGTATATATATTTTGTCCTGGTATAAACATTACAGATCTCTATCATAATCATCCCTTTCTCTGACTCCTCAGAGACAACCCCTATTATAAGTTGGAATATAGCCTTCTCAAAGCTTTTATTATGTATTAAAAAAAAATATATATATATATATGCACTTGTAGAAAATACAATTTGGGGGCACCTGGGTGGCTCGGTCGTTAAGCGTCTGCCTTCGGCTCAGGTTATGATCCCAGGGTCCTGGGATCGAGCCCCACATTGGGCTCCCTGCTTGGCGGGAAGCCTTGCTTCTCCCTCTCCCACTCCCCCTGCTTGTGTTCCGTCTCTCACTGTCTGTCTCTGTCAAATAAATAAAATCTTAAATAAAAAAAAAAAAAAAGAAGAAAATACAATTTGATGGGGGAAAAAAGCTTTAGAAGAAAGTATGTGTGAACTAATTTATAACCTAAAATATAAGAGGATTTTTATAAGGAGAACACAAAACACAGAAGTCATCAAAGATTAATGGATTAGAATTTACAAAAATTTAAAAACTCTGATACAGCAAAAATGATCTCGCTATAAAAAGTAGACGAAAAGCTGGAAAACACCATTTCTGCTAGAGATAAGGACTAATCTCTTATAAAAAAAATTTAATGTAATTAAAATGTTGTGTAACAAAGGAACTGCTGGTTAAGAGAAAAATAATTCTAAATGCCAGTAATCATTAAATAAAGAAATGTAAATAAAAAATGAGACACCATTTTATACTTATTTATTTTTTTAAAAAATATTTTATTTATTTGACAAAGAGAGAGACAGCCAGCGAGAGAAGCAGGCTCCCAGCAGAGGAGCCCGATGCGGAGCTCGATCCCAGGACTCCAGGATCACACCCTGAGCTGAGGGCCGATGCTTAACAACTGAGCCACCCAGGCACCCCCCATTTTATACTTATTATTATTATTTTTAAAGATTTTATTTATCTATTTGACAGAGAGACAGAGAGAGGCAGCACAAGCGGGGGTGGGGGGTGGGAGAGGGCCTGATGAGGGTCTGGATCCCAGGACTCTGGGATCATGACCAGAGCCTAAGGCAGATGCTTAACAACTGAGCCACCCAGGCACCCCTATTATATTGTTAAGAAGTGTGATGATAGGGGCGCCTGGGTGGCACAGCGGTTGGGCCTCTGCCTTCGGCTCAGGGCGTGATCCCGGCGTTATGGGATCGAGCCCCACATCAGCCTCCTCCGCTGTGAGCCTGCTTCTTCCTCTCCCACTCCCCCTGCTTGTGTTCCCTCTCTCGCTGGCTGTCTCTATCTCTGTCGAATAAATAAATAAAAAATCTTAAAAAAAAAAAAAAAAAAGTGTGATGATATCACAGAGTTAGTGAGGGTGTGAAGGAAATGATCAAACCAACAGTTTTTGGATGTTTTCAATGATCTAACTTTCTGATAAATAATTAGCACATTCTTTGACCTTGGAATTCTAGCCCTAGCAATTTTTACATGAATTATAATACAAAAGTTTGACCATAGTATAATGAAGACTTAATGGCAGAACACCGCAAACAACCAAAATGCCCATCAAATGGATACTAGTTAAATAAAATATGGTATGTCCACAAAAAGGGAATACCATGTAGTCAATGCAAAGAATAAGGTGGATTTGACTATGCCCTTCTCAAAGAGCTCCAAAATGTATTTTGTTAAGGAAATGAAAATAATGTAAATAGCACAAACACCCTTGTGTTCAGAAAAAAATTACAAAGAATTAAAGTAACGTGGCTATTCACTTCTCACTAACCCAACCCTAAAATCAATAGGTTCAATTATATTTTTGAATAAACCCCTCCTCTACCTGAATTCTTGCTATTCAGTTACCAAAAGGGTTCAAACATTAAAGGTATACTAGTACATATATAAATATAAGAACATATATGGTGTATATACATGTACTTTTTTCCTGGAAGTAATCGCAACAAACTGTTAAAGATAATTTGCCATTAAATAATGAGAAAACTTTCACTTTTTGGTGCCTTTCTGCATTCTCTGAATTTCCTAACTTCACACATTTCTTTTTCTTCTTCACATTTTATTTCACAATCTATATTTCTGAATTCTTAAAATTTTAAACTTTCACACATTTTTTTAAAAAAAGATTTTATTTGAGAGAGAGTTTGAGAGAATGCGCACGAGCAGAGGGAGGGGCAGTGAGACAGCAGGGAGCCCAATACAGGACTCCTTCCCAGGATCCTGAGATCACGACCCGAGGCCAAGTCAAACGCTTAACTGACAGAGCCACCCCAGGTGCCCCTACACATTATTAAAAACAAAACTGTCAACAGAACCCTGCATAGGGAGATTAAGAGCTTATTTTTAGTCTTTGTACCTTTATATAAGTAAAAGCCTATTAACAACTGCTGTTATCTTAAAAAATAAACATCATGACAAAAGAAAAAAAAAAAACGAGAGGACAATACAAAAGAAACATCAAGTGCAATTCTTTAAATAGTAAAATCTCAGGAAATTATAGACACCCTATGACGCCCAGGATTTCTCACTAGAAGAGGAAAGAAACTACATTTAGGAAATGAAAATAAAGTTGACAATTAAATGTAAGATATTATAAAAACTGCAGAAGCATTTCCTAAATATTTATTTTTCACACCATAAAGTTACATACTACTCACCCAGCTTGGAAAATCAGACCACGTTGGAACTCGTTGACAGAGGTCCCGGAGAATACGTATGATAATCACACAGGACTGCAGACCATTAGCTCTAGCCTTGAGAGCAACACAAAAACCCAGGTGAATTAATCTTAGAAATACTGAAAATATCCCTTGATGAAAAAAAGTTAAAATACCACTGTTCAATGGAAGCTCAGATAAAAATAAAACAAAAATAACCACACTTAAAATTGGATTCAATGAGCTGCCATTTACAGCAGTATTTTATGCCAGGGTTAGTATTTAAAAGCTGGTATTTTAGGTCAAAGTAAACAGATTATACAAGAATAATATTTCTTGATCCCCTGTGAACCTTGACCTGTGTTCATTTAAAACAGTAAACTTAAAAAAAAAATCTGCCTACATTAGAAATAAAAGAAAAAGTAAAGAGCTAAAAAGTTTGTCTAGGGACTGAAAGGTTAAGGAAATCTGTTTGGTTTCCCTTCTGTGCCTTTGCATGACTGCAAAGTCACTAAACCAAACAGCTGCTTCCTCACCTTTCACTCCCTACACTTATTAACTTAGAGAAAGAGGGGAAAAAAATCTTAAAACTATACACAAAGCTTTAAACACATATTCCATTATTTAAAGCAAAAGTTAATCTGCAGCCTTATGGAATATAATATATATACACAAACATGTGATGTTCCTAAACAAGTAAACTTTAAATATAGCCACTAAAAATAAAAATAAAAAAACCCAAACTACAGAACACCCCCAAACCTAAGGTATTGTCAAATTAATAGTAACTGCAATATGCAGATCTTCATACCCAGCTTTCTATGTTAACATATTTTCTGAGATTTAATTTAAAATAGTATTGCTTGGGCAATCTTTTGAAATGTTTAAACACAGTTAAACATGTTGCACTGAACTACTCTCTCATAAGGCTACAAGAAAAAAGTAAAATGATGTTCCGAACCTGGAACCACTTAGCGTGGCGTAGAGCAGCCAGAGCGTCAAGGCATTTTTGCCTGTCCAAGACGTCCGGTGGGTCTTTCACCATACCCGAGGTTACATCTAAAATGGATTGAATTGGCAAAATGCAGTGAGGAATGGGTGTTTGACCAGGTGAGCAAGACACTTCCTTAAAGTAGCATCAGTGTCACATGAGCCATTTGCGAGTTTACCAGCACTTTAATGTACCCAGAGTTATTTTCAGCAAATTTATATAATCCAATGTGAAAATCAAAAGGACAATTTAGACTCTTAAGAAATATAATAAATGATTCCTGCAAAAAATCAACCCTACCCACCAAAATAAAATCAAAAGGAAGGATTACTGGACACAGCGCACCAGCACAAAGACAAGACAAGAGGGAACACAAAAATCCACCTTAATAAATGAGAGTTCACGATAAACTATTAAGTTTGTTCAGTATTCTAAACCATCAGAGGTTATTCTGGGGCTCATATAGCAAAGAACTAATAATAAATATGGAATGATCAATACAGTAATAATCATGGAAAAAAACGGAGAGCGAAAAATAGACATTTCTAAGAGGTCAATGCTTTCTCTTCTACAAGGAAATTTTAGCTTAAGGGAATATGAAATGCTCTTTTAAAAAGTTCCCATGAAGTATTCCAAAGAATAATTGGAGAGAAATAATGGGTACAGTGGAAAAGGGCAACAGGAAGTACCATGGTTAAATAGGAAAGTACAGAAAAAGAAGAGATGTAGTAAGAACTCTTTGATGATAAATAATATGTATGGTCTAAAATTATAATACCTGATTTTAAATCAGATTATTGTATTAAAACATAAAGGAGCTATCTAAAAATTTGAGAAAATCTGAACCTAAACTAGGACAAGAAGTTAATTTTAATTCATGTTAGACAGATTCATGATTGGCCAGCTATATGTTCATCTAAACATATCTGCAAAGTGTGTATAAAAATAACAGCATATTTGCCAAACTATTCAAAACAGCAACTAAGTCAATCTAATTCATAGCTCTTAATGATTTTAATAGTAGAAATATTTTCTAAATACAGCATAATTACATACCAGATGAGTAATCTATTGAATTTAACAGTCTTCTGGCTAAAGTGACCAAAATTATGGGGTACTTAAGATGTAATTGTAAATCACTGAGGGTACCAAATGAGAGTGAGGGACAAAAGAAATATATGACAAAAGAAGTTAAAGATGATTTTAAAAGTATTACTGCTGCTTTTGGCAAGTTATTTAACTGTATATATTTTGTATGAGCATTTAATTATCTTAAAAGACACTTCTCCTTATTTTGAGTAGATAACACATAAAGCATATTCTAAAAATGATAAAGAAATTTATCCACTTGGGCTTTCTATTCTTAGTTCTTGCTCCTCAAATAAATCAGATGATACAGATTTTTCAAGAAGACATGTTAGACGGGCAATTTATAGATAATCAAAGAATACTGTGCAGCATTCTGAGAATTAACACTGAAAGAATTTGGGTACTAAAAAGAAACTATCAAGACAAAAAATATCAGTGATTTTTAGTGGACACTCTCAAAACCTGAAAGACCTACTACTAAAATCAGAAACACACTGACCACAAGAGATGGGGCTCTTCTGAGATAAGGAAAGGGAATACAGGAAAGCACAGCTAACTAAGGAAATAAAAAAGAAAGAAAAAAGTGAAACAAAAAACCACTCCTCAAAGCAGAATTACAGAACTGAAGGACCCTCTTTCTGTATCCCTCATTTACATTACTTGCTAAAGCTAGAATGCAAATAGGTGACAATGTGCAATCTCTTTCTAAAAAAGTTTCTGCATTTCTAATGTTATTTTCACGATGTTGTAATTTCCTTCAATATGTAAGAAAAATTTTTTGCACACAAGCATTTATAACTTTGAAAATTTTAATTAATGAAACAATTTCAAAGATGCCAAGACACCTATTGCAATTTAAAAACAAATTAAGAGCTGTAAGTAGAAAGTTTCTGTTAAATTTAGAGTGTGGATTTTTGCACCCATTTTGTATTTCAAGTGGATTAACCCCTTAGGTATATTGTACTAAAAACAAAAAAATCATACTTGTTGCTTAATATCCAGTTAACAAAACAAAAATCATTTAATTTATTAAAAAAAAAAAAGAGCAAATTCTTACCCTACATAAATGTATTTCATAAATTTTAAGGGGTTAATCACCAGTTAGAAGACATGCTGTGTCCACACTATTTTATGATTAAAAGTTAATGGGAATATATTAATTTAAATTAACATGGTTATATAAAATATATAATCCACCCACAACCATTTAAAAACTAGTGTGAACACTGCTCAAATCTAGAATAGACAAAGACAAAACAAACAAAACAGCCACACAAAGGACAATAAATGCCAGACTCTGCATCCAAAATCCCTCCTTAATCAAATGGCAGGTGTGACACTGAGCTTTTGAAAACCTTGGTCAAAAATCCTTCCGATGTCTTGGCAGCAACCCCTGACAGGAATCAATCCCCTCTGCTAGAAGGCTTTGGACCGGGCCTGATAAGCTACAGGTGGAAAAAAACACACACATACTTGACTTGCTGCAGAAAAGACTCTGTAGCAAGGGTTAGAGCATTTCGAACATTTCAAGCTTCAAGTCAATTAACTGTTAACTTAGTGTTTAACTGTCAAACACAGTACCATAAAATAGATCTGTCATGCGTTTAACAGTTATTTGGGCAATTTAATAATTTCTTTTAAATAATTGAAAAATAATTTTTGGTATTAAACAGAACCATTAAAGAGCTACCACACTGTGCAAGTCTCAAGTCTCAAGATTTATAATTGTTCTTCCGGCAAAGCCTTCCTTACCCCCTGTACTAACTCCCCAAAGCAAGCTATAGGCTTTAAGTGATTTTAAGACACAGAGCATTGGGAGCTGCAGTGAGAGAGAATACATACCGTTATTCTGCAGCAAGAAAGAAGCAATCTTCATAATGAAGCTAAAGACATAGTTTACTGCAGTTATCTGCAGCAAGGAACACTCTATCAATGTTTCTACACTTTTTTGCACATCCAACTTTTCAGCTCAGTGTCTTGAAGTAAAATCTTCCAATTTTGGACTGATCACTTCTCTCACCAGAGTATTTATGAAATCCAAAACAGTAATTCTAACTCAAGTCTGGGTCAGACAAAAGTATAATTTTGTTTCCTTTAAAAGGGATAGGTTATCAAAGACTCTACTACAAAGGAGATATGAACTTTAGACTTTTGCAACATAAAAAAATAACTCGATATTGCATAAATTCAACTAAGGCTAAATATAATTGGATAAAATATGCTCTGAAATAGTTAAATGGTTATATGAGTATAATTTCATCCTAAGTACAACAACTTTTATTTATATATTAGAAGATTTCTTTTTCAAATCCTAAGGGTCATATATTGCATATGAATTGACCAGACTGACTCAGGAACTATTTTTCCAGCAATATCCACAGTCAGACCTTGAGTGGAAACTCATGTTCATATAAAAGATCCTTTACACAAAACCCATTCATTTTTAAGATGCAAAGCTTATACAATATACAAGTCCTGATATGGTGTATATATGAAGTATGTAAGATCAGACATGTCTCCCAATGACCACATTTTAAATAAAGTGTTCTCTTGCTGGGTCGTGGAAAGCCCAGTGCCTTAAAAAAAAATTGCTTTGCTGTAAGAAAACAAATTTAAAGGGACAGTAAGAGCCTACTGATGCTATTTTAGACAATTTTAGTATTGAATATACAGTATTCTTTTCTCCTCTATCTGTATCACAAAGAAGTATTAGTGTAGACTATATAACTCCATACTCAACAAGTTAAGATGTACAAAAACAACATGAAAGGAAACAAAGTAAATTTTATCTGACCCATAAAACAACAGAACCAACATAAGGCAGACACTGACCATGCTTTTTGGCTTAAAAGCTTTTGAAGCTTTGAAAATGTTACAGAACAGTCCCTAAAGCAACATTGCTGGCACCAGCAGGATTTCATGTTCTACAATTGTAAAGTAAGTTTAAAAACCCTGTAGGTACTATAACTTACTAACTACACCTACACCATTTATTTTTCAATATCTCTAGTATAATAATATTGGGTTCAAATGCCCAAATCTACGTGCATTAGGATGCTCTGCATTTATGAAAACTCTCCAAACCAAAGAGCAACCTCAGAGAACTAGAAATATTTACCTCAGGACAAGCCAAATCCATGATTACACATGTAACAATGCCTCTTAAAATGTAAGTATTACGAGTATATAACCAATTTTATTTGAAACTCTCTTGTCTTTTTTGTAAGACAAGGCAAGAACAAGAACTTGTTAACAGAAGTTAAATTTGTGGCCCCTTACTACCAACATTTAATTGTTTTCATGTGTCTACTACATCAGCAAGAATAATTTTGAACTTTTTTTTTCCAGAAATCTGAGGTTAGCAAGAAAAGAAAAAAATCAAGAAAGTCAATAATACCATGAGTGTTTTATATGAAAGTACATTACTAAAAAGAGCATTTACTTTCTGGGAAATGATCTTAAGCAAACTGGTTGCTACGTAAGTCAAAACTATCAAATTCATATGTAATGCCAGCATGTTGCCTTCTAGGGCTAAATGCCATCTTAAAGAGTAGGTAAATGAAAAAAAAAAGTTAATAGAAAAGTATAATGTTTAATGGCTTTCCAACCTCCTTCCCTCATGTTCTCTTCTCGAATAATTGGAGATGTCAGGGTGATAGTGACTTGCATTTTGGGTTCCACACATGAATTCAAAATTATTGCCGCTTCAGACATAGCACATTTTATATCATACTTCTCAGGACTTATAACCTATGTAATGAAGAGTACAAAAAATTATTTGGACTTTTACATTATCAGACAAAGCAGTTTCATTATGGCTCTTCCATTTTCTCACTACCAAAAGCATTTTGTAAGGAGTAGATAATATACTACTCCTCCAAGAAGCCTTACAATAATGCAAAGATCATAAATCTCTTACCATACCTTCCTTTTAGAATTCTTTGTTAAGCTAATATTTACCATTATTTGTATCAGAAGAGTTATTTATATATGTCCCTCTTAGATTATAAATTCTTGGCTAAAGAAACACTGCTATATTTGCTACTGTACCTTTCAAATAGCATCTGGGTAGTTAAGTTCTCGTACATTTGCAGAATTTGAATGAAACTAAATGACAGCTGAATTCAACCACTCCCACTGTACACTGTGAAATCAACAGATCTATATTTCATAATCAGAGAGCAAAAAGTCTTGATTAACATCCAGAAAAACCAAGATTCACTATAATTTGATAGATATAGATAATACGCCTCAGTTTCTATGAATGATTACAGAAATTACATTGAGTGTTTATAGTATAGTATGTAAGTTCAAATTCCAGCTGTAACGTTACTAGCGTCCTGAGGATGGGCAAACTATTTAACTTCCCTATCCTGTTTCTGTAAAAAACCTACAGAACTAAACGAATTAACTATATAAGGCCCTTAAAACAGAGCCTGGTTGGGGTACCTGGCTGGCTCAGTCAATTAAGTGTCTGACTTTGGTGCAAGTCATGATCTGGGGGTTCTGGCACTGAGCCCCATGTTGGGGCTTGTGCTCAGTGGGGAGTCTGCTTGAGATTCTCTCTCTTCCTCCCCCTCTGCCCCTCCCCCAGCTCATGTGCTCTCTCTCTCAAATAAATAAAATCTTAAAAAAACAAAAAACAAAAAAACAGTGCCTGGTACATACTAATTACTAGATAAACATCAACTATGACGATGATGAAGAATTAATTCTACTTTTTTTATTCACTTGTAAGTATAGTCTGATTTGGAAAGGGTATTTTGTTTTTAGTCTAACTGCTTGATTATTTCCTTAGGATTTATTTCCTGCTTTGTAGTTTTACTAAGCATTACAATTAAGAGCAAGATATTTCTAGCAAATTACATAATTCTCTCAAGGTCCTCAAACCTTTCCTCTCTTACCACCTCACACCCCATTACCCTAGCAGCCTCAACAGATAGATAAGAAGCAGACACACAATGCCAATTCTGTTGGCTTGTAGTACTTAAAAGACTCATCCACAATAAGAAACTTCGTATCTGGAACAATGGTAACATAAAGCAAACAACAGTAAGTGTCAGAGTTGTCAGAGCTTAAGTTCAACACTGTGCTTCACTACCCCTTTTGTCACCAGTTGCACTGCGGTGGTCAGGTACTATTTATTCTGACTCATTGCTGTAGAAAACACATTACCAATCAACTGTCAATCCTTGGATTTAGAATACCTAATTAAACTGCAAGGTTTTAAAATAAATTATATACATTAAATTATTCAAGGAATATTTTTTTAAAAAAGATTTATTTTATTTAGAGAGAGAGGGGGAGGAAGAACTTGTGGGTGAGTAAAACGGGGGGGTAGGGTGGGGTGGGAGGGAGAAGGAGAGGGAGAAAGTCTTAAATAGATTCTGAGCTGAGGGCCAAGCCCAATGTGGGGCTTGATCTCATGACCCAAGCCAAAACCAAGAGCTGGATGTTTAACTGACTGCACTACCCAGGCGTCCCAAGGAATATTTACTTTAAATCCCAATCTGAGGGATGCCTGCGCAGCTCAGTTGGTTAGCGCCTGCCTTTGGGTCAGGTTATGATCCTAGGTCCTGGGACAGAGCCCCACATCGGGCTCCTTGCTCAGCCGGTGCTTCTCCCTCTGTCTGCTTTGCCTGCTGCTCCTCCTGTGTTCTCTCTCTCTGACAAATAAATAAATAAAATCTTAAAAAAAAAAAACAAAAAACAACCCAATCTGAGATTCTGACAAACTAATGTATAAAATTTCTTAGAGTTCAAACTTGAAGTTTGCTTTTGTAAGACCAAAAGGGGATATTCTACTAATTGTGCATTACCATGATTTGCTGGAGACAGAATTCCTATCATTATAAACAAAGAAGAACAAAACAAAACAAAAATCACAATAAAACCAGGGAAATTCAAATTGGAAAGACTATTTCTTACTATATTTTATTAAAAACATGTATTCAACTAAATAGACAAGAAGCTCACAGATTTAAAATATTTAAGCTTGCTACCCAGGGGCTTTGTTTTGAACAAAAAAAAAGAAAAGAAAGAAAAACCATTTTCTGTCAACTGCCTTCAAATCTTGGGGAAAAAAACAGGAGGACATGTGCTACAATTTTACATTTTTAAATAAATTAGCAAGATGGCTTCATGTCAAATACAAGCACTATAAAACCTAAAAAGACAAAGTAAAAAATAGTCCTACCAATTTGCACAACGAAGCAAAAAAAACCCTCAACATGGAAAGTCAAGCCAAAAATTTAAAGGCTGGCTTAGATTTAGGCTGAAGCACAGTTAGTCCTGCCAAAAACTTCTGAACGAGACAAGGGGTAAAAATGAACATTTCCATAATACTTACAGCAAGCTGTTTGGGTAGGTTTTCTGCAATACGGCTTAATAATGTCTTTGAAGGTTTCTCGGAGCACAGCAAAACAAGGTTGACATTTCTATCTCCTCGGAGAAGTAATCCTTTTGCCAATACTCCTACTCGTAAAACTCCTTTTAAAGCTCTGCAGTGAAATCAAATTATATTATGACATTTCTCTTCTAAACCAGATCCATGATAATCTCTAAATATATAATAGTAAGTTAAATAATTTTTATACTATTCAAAGTTTCATCAACTACAGTTTAAAAATATTTAATATTTTTAAGAAGTATCCTTCATTTAGATAAGAAATATGGATAAATAAGTCAAGAACTAAGTTCTCACAGGGACAGTTTCAAAGAATATTAACATTTCTGCATCTCATTTTACAAATCAGAATAAGTGTCATGGTTCTTTTTTTTTTTTTTTAAACTCATGACCCTGAGATTGAGACCTGAGCTTTGATCAAGAATTGGATGCTTAGGGGTGCCTGGGTGGCTCAGTTGTTAAGCGTCTGCCTTTGGCTCAGGGCGTGATCCTACGGTCCTGGAATCGGGCCCCATATCAGGCTCCCTGCTCCGCTGGGAGCCTGCTTCTTCCTCTCCCACTCCCCCTGCTTGTGTTCCCTCTCTCGCTGGCTGTCTCTCTCTGTCAAATAAATAAATAAATAAATAAATAAATCTTAAAAAAAAAAAAAAAAAAAAAGGAAAAAAAAAAAAAAAAAGAATTGGATGCTTAACTGACTGAGCCACCCAGGCGTCCCAAGAGTCATGCTTAATATAAAAATATTTCCAAATGGTAAAAGGAAAATGAGAAGTTATAGGCCACAATGCAAAACGTGATACGAAAGAGGTTTCTGGGGATGCCCGAGAGGCTCAGTTGGTTAAGTAACTCTTGATCTCAGCGTTATCAGTTCAAGCCCCATGTTGGGCTCCACAGTTGGCCTGGCGCCTACTTAAAAAAAAAAAAAAAAAGATGTTTCCAAAGCTTAAGGTTCTTCATGCTCTATGGTCAATGAATTAAGGAAACAAGATGCTAAAAAGGACTGAACATGGGACAGATATAAGAAACAAAAACTGCAGAGTAGTTGAATGCAATTACAAAGGCTACTTTGAAAAAAGACTCAAAAGTTTTATAAATTAAAATAAAATTAGTAAAATCACAAGGATGGAGATTTTAAGGAGCTGTATTTCTCATTTTAGCAAAAAGCAGCTAAATACATTAAATATTTACCCAAACAAGATAGACATGTACACTCACAACAGAGAGTTTTAGTCTTTATAACTTTAATTTCAAGTATAAGAAGTCCACGGAAGGAAAAACAAAAATAAGCAAAGTAAATAACTCAGAAAACACACCTGTCTTTACCTCCCTCTTTCTTATCATCTCCCTCTTTGCTCTTGCTCTTCTCATGTTCAGACAAACTGTCTGAAACAAGTTTTAAAGCACGTTCAGTGATAGAAACAATTTTCTGAACTGCCTGTAATTCCTCCTCAGTTGGATAAATGGTTGCGTGTTTTGTCATTACATAACGGTCATCAGATGAGTCAGGACGACGTAAGGGCTAGAGAAAAAAAGTTATTTCATTTAAAAAGTGTTTACTGGGCAAAAGTAAACTTATTTTTCAACTATACATATATTTGTCATATCTTTTTAATAATAAAGTCAACTATGCAAAACGTCCATTTAAAATTATCTTCCCTTTCCCTACTTCAGTAAAAACAAAACTGCAAACTTGGGAAAGTTACACTACCAAGAATCTGATGCTTGTATATGTATGCTTATCTCTGAATGTATACACGCTTTGCCTGAACACCACACCTAAGGTTATGAAAATACTTTTTACTCAACTTTAAAGACCAATGATTGTTAAACTTTTTTTGGCTTTGTTAAAACAGGTCTTACAAATGCTTGTTCTGTGTAAAGACAAATGAGAAAGACAATAAGTTAAAGAGGAGGAATTTCTTCGAAACACTCTCTGGAAAACAGAACAAACAAACAAAAAATCCTCTAGTTTTGTAGTCTGAACTTCTATGAAATGTTCCTCATAAGCTGGTGTCTCTTCTTTTACACAGCTTCTATGGAACACAAACCCTCGTGATGCGTATCTTTCCTACAGTTTTCGTAGTACACCACCTGTGACGCTCAAGTTGAGCCATATAAATACCCCCTTCACCTGCACTCAATTCAGAAGCAGTAGCAAGTTTTAGACGGTCAGGATTTGAAGAAGGAAAAAAGATTCTCAACAACAGATAATGGGAAGATAATAATGTTGAAGGCAAAGCAGGTGCCTTCAAAATTGGTTGTTCATGCAAATGTCAAGAAAAACAAAGGAAAGAAAATCTCTAATGTTAAAGAACACTTGACAGAACAAAAGCTCTGCTCCTGCTTAGTTTATACTGAAAGTAAGAAAAGTTCATGGAAACTCTATGAAGTCCTTATACATAAAGACATGAGTTAGGAAGCTATAATAAAAGGAGGGAAAATTCTAAATTAGATGAAAAACTTACACTGAGATTATGAGACTACTAAATCTAGCCCCACCCAAACTGTTATCTTCTAATGCTCAACCAATCATACACTTTCACTCCTATGTAAATTAAGTGGACACTCACTGCAGGCCCCTGGGGCTGAGGAGGCATGCCTGGTCGGACTCCCAGGAGACCTAATGGGCCTGGGGGACCATGAGGATAGCCTCCATCAGGCATTCGGCGGCGATCATCCCAATGGTGTTGTTCTTCCTCCATTCTTCTCCAGTACATGTCCTCTTCATAACGTCTGAAAACAGAGAATGATATCACAAGCCTTTAAGAAAAATAACCACCCAAGAACTTAAATCAATAATGACAAAAAAATGCAATTAAAAAAACTGTCCCAAATCAGCTTAGCTAACACCTTTTTTATTCCCAGTGTATCTAATATCCCTTATTTGCTTTCATCTACAAGTAAATGGATGCGAATATAACAGAAAAGAGGTGAGAAAACAGAAAAGCAACACAAAATTTCATAGCCTGATGTCAAAGCCAAAGGAACAAACACCAGAAACCTGAGTTCCTTTCAGTCTCTCCCTCTTTAAGATAAAGATTGTAAACTTAAATGCCTACCTAGAGTGGCCAGACCAATAACATGTATGAATGAAAGACCCGAAGCACACATTCAGGAATTTTCTTCCTGTCTCCAAAGAAATGTGCCATTTTCTCCTTAGAGAGAATTAAGACTAATTTTAATTTCCCCATTTATGATACAGGCATACACACATTTGTCTACTATGAGGAAAAACAGTGCAAGACAGTGATAAATGGCAACTCAAATTCTGTCTCATTTTTGGGGACATATTAAGGGTGGAGAGGACTATGGTCAAGTAGAAAGCACATGTTTGTTAACTAACTAGAATTTAAATAACAATTTGAAGGGGGAAAAAAAGAAAGTACATGTTCTAGCTAGAGAGAACAGCTGCTGCTCAGCCCCAATTAATTACTACCATAAGGGAATACAGGTTTGCAATCCTAAGATCATCAGGATTTTAATGTTTTTCAAATCTTTAATGTTGGTTCAGATTAAAAATGCCATGTACATCAAATGAAACATCCATGGGCTGAATTGGACTGTGGGTAGCTATTTATAACCTCTGCTTTAATGGCCATTTTCAGAATCTAATTTCTTTTTTAGTACCTTACTCACTCTCACTTCTGTCTTTACTTTTATCTTCAAACTAGGATACTGATAACTCCCAAGGGAAATCATGTCTCTAAAGTTAATCTTGATAGCAATAAGGTTTTACCAAACAAATCTGTGTAATATAAAACATAAGAAAAAAGCATGCTTCTCCAAAAACGAAACAAACAAACCCAGGTATGATTCTCAAGTAGCTCTGCAGAAACTACCAACTTCCTCAGTTTGGGAGTAAGTAGTGCTTTTTTGGGTCATCCAACTTATAAGTAGTATAGAAACATATTTCTCTGTTATTTAGGCCTTGAGAGAAAATGATTAATAACAGGTTGAAAGCTCTGGAAAACTACATTCATTCCAGTTTTGAATAGTTTGTTATTACTGAACACAAACCTTTAAGTTGTGTAAGTGCAGAGATTTTTATCCATTGCTTACCAATTCATACTCAGTGCCTAACACACTATATACAATTTCCTAGCACATCGTAAGTGCTTAATATTTGATATATCAGCAAAAGAGGAAGAGTTCCATAATCTTAAGTATACAGAGTTTCAAATGCATTACAAAGGCAGATTATTCATAAAAAATGAGACTGATATATTTAAACATATTAAAAAAATAAAAATCAGGGGTGCCTTGGTGGCTCAGTCATTAAGCGTCTACATTCGGCTCAGGTCATAATCCCAGGGTCCTGGGATCAAGCCCCGCGTTGGGCTCCCTGCTCAGCGGGAAGCCTGCTTCTCCCTCTCCCACTCCCCCTGCTTGGGTTCCCTCTCTTGCTGTGTCTGTCAAATAAATAAAAATCTTAAAAATAAAATAAAAAAATAAAAATCAATACATAACAGCAAAAAATATCTCAAGATAGCACATTAATGATATGTTAATAGCTACAATATAGTGTCTACAAAACAAAAGGTAAGTAAAAAAAATTAAAAATGAATAAGGAATTTACTACAGAAGAAATGTAAACGGTCAAAAACATGAAATAAAATTCACTTTATGAAATAAAAAGTGGTTGACAAGGATGTGGAGAAAAAGGGACCCTTGTATGCTGTTGGTGGTTATGTACACTGGTGCAACCACTGCAGAAAACATTACAAATGGAAATACTTTATGATCCAATAATTCAACTACTATGTTAACTACCCAAAGAAAATGAAAACACTAATTTGAGAAGATATATGCGCCCCTACATTTACTGCAGCATTATTCACAATAGCCAAGATATGGAAGCAACCTAAGTGTCCATCGATACACAAACAGAAAAGATGTGGACAGACACACACAGGAATATTCACACAGGAATATTATGCAGCCATAAAAAGGATAAAATCGTGCCATTTGCAACAACATGGATGGACCTAGAAGGTATTATACTAAGTGAAATAAGACTGAGAAAGACAAATATATGATTTCATTCATATGTGGAATCTAAAAAAACAAATGAATAAACAAACAAAAAGCAAAATCAGACCTATAAATATAGAGAACTGATGTTTGCTACAGGGGAGAGGTGTGAGGGGGACGGGCAAAATCGGTGAAGGGGAATGGAAGACACAGGCTTCCAGTTATGAAATGAGTAAGTCACAGGAATAAAAGGCACAGCATAAGGAACATAGTCAATGATACTGTTAACAGTGTTGTCTGGGGGCAGATGGAAGCTACACTTGTGATAAACACAGCATGAAGTATAAACTTATTGAATCAGTATGCTGTACACCTAAAACTAATGTAGTACTGCATGTCAACTATACTCAGAAAAAGGTGTTGAAAATTTGCCAGTAATATAATTACAATTCAAACTGAACTGAAACAAATTTGAAAAGATTCTCCCCTTCTACCCCCAAATTTCAAATTTGAAAACAAAAAACCACCACCCAAAAAAGGATTTCATATTTCTCTCTCTCATTGGCAGAGACTTTAATGTTATAGCAGCAATTTCTGAAGTATGGCCCAAGGACTCCAGATGGTCCCTGAGGCCCTGTCAGGGGATCCATGTCTTAATATTAAGACACCATCTACCTTTTCCATTCTCATTCTCTCTTGAATGTATAGTGGAGTTATCCAGAGGCAAAATGTGGTACTGCAAAACAAACTGAACACAGAAGCACATACGAGAATCATGCTGCCCTCTCGTAAGCAAAACATTAAAGAGATTTGCAAAAATGTAAAACAGTATCATTCCCACTATTCTGGTGAAGAAATAGTTATTTTATAATTAATTTTCACCATGTTGTATTTATTAAATACATGCAACGTAATAGAGTCAATATGTTTATATTTTAACAAATATAGTTCAAATGTCAATTTTAAATGAACTCATAAATATTAAACTTCCCAGTCTTAATTTTTAATACAGTGAAATCTTCATAGCTATAACCCACATAAACAAAAGCTCTTTGGAATCTTCAATAATTACTGAGTATAAAGGGTCCTGAAACCAAAATGTCTGAAAACCACTGAAGTTACAGTATTCAGTATAGGCAGAAGTATGGGTCTCCTTCAAATAAATATTTCCATTTCTGGAAATATTATTATTAGCAACTAATCATGATTTATGCAATAATACAGTCTCAAGAATGGTCAATGTAATAATTATGTTACAGAAACACTGGAAACACAACCTAAGTATCTAATAATATGGGACAAGTTATAAAGAAAATTACACATCTATACAAGAGAATACTACGCTGTCATGAAAAATAATCCTAGCTTAATTTTTAAGTTGACATATAAATGAAAAAAGTGAATTATAAAATGTGTACAGGGGCACCTGGGTGGCTCAGTTGCTTAAGCATCTGCCTTCGGCTCAGGTCAAGATCCCAGGTCCTGGGATTGAGCCCCTCATCAGACAGGGAGCCTATTTCTACCACTCCCACTCCCCCTGCTTGTGCTCTGTCAAATAAATAAAAAAATCTTAAAAAGAAATGTGTACATTATGCTTCTGTTCTTATTTTTTGAAATTCCATATATATATTTATATATATATTTAAGATTTTATTCATTGGACACAGAGAGAGAGAGCATGTGCACACAAGCAGGGGGAGTGGGAGAAGAAGAAGCAGGCTCCCCATAGAGCAGAGAGCTCAATGTGGGGCTTGATCCCAGGACTCTGGGATCATGACCGGAGCTGAAGGCAGACATTTAACTGAATGAGCCACCCAGGTGCCCTTGAAATTATATTTTAAAACTTGAATACTCCACAGCAGTATTTCATGATAGCCCAAAAGTGGAAACAACACAAATGTCCATCAACTGATAAATGAACAATGTTACACATTTGTATGATGGACTATTATTCAGCCATGAAACAAAGTACTGATGATACATGCTAAAACACCCATGAACCTTGAAAACATGCTAAGTGAAAGTAGGCAGACAAAAAAGACCACAGATCATGATTCCATTTATATGAAATCTCCAGAGTAAGTCTAAAGATTTATTTATTTGAGAGACAGAGAAAGAGAGCACACAGAGGAAGAGGGAGAAGCAGATTCCCCCCAAGCAGGGAGCCTGACGTAGGGCTTAATCCCAGGACCCTAGAATCATTACCTGAGCCGAAGACAGATGCTTAACCAACTGAGCAACGCAGGTGCCCCCAGGGTATGTCTGTAGACCGAAAGTATATTGTGGTTGCCTAGGCGTAGATGTAGGGGTTGGGGGGAAATAGGTAGTGACTGCCAATGGGTTTGTGGTTTCTTTTGGGGGTGACAAAAATGGTTCTAAAATTGACTGTGGTGATGGCTGTACAATTCTGTGAATACTACTTAAAAACCATTGAACTATACCATTTAAAGTAACCTCTACACCCAATGTGGGGCTTCAGTCTATGACCGTGAAATCAAGAGTCACATGCTGTACTGACTGAGCCACTGAGTGACCCTGAATTGTATCATTTAAGGATATGTACGGGTGCCTGGCTGGCTCTGTTGGATAAGCATCTGACTCTTGATTCTGGCTCAGGTCATGATCTCAGGGTTGTGAGATCAAGCCCCACATCAGGCTCCACTGGGCACGGGGCCTACTTAAGACTGTCTCCCAGGGACGCCTGGGTGGCTCAGTCGTTAAGCGTCTGCCTTCGGCTCAGGGAGTGATCCCAGAATCCTGGGATCGAGCCCTGCATTGGGCTCCTCTGCTGGGAGCCTGCTTCTTCCTCTTCCTCTCCCACTCCGCCTGCTTGTGTTCCCTCTCGCTGGCTGCCTCTCTGTGAAATAAAGTCTTAAAAAAAAAAAAAAAAAAAAAAAAAGACTCTCTCTCCCCCTTTTATGCCCCTCCACTTGTGCACACTCACTCTCTCTCTTAAAAAAAAAAAAAAAGAAAGAAAAAAGATGTCAGTTATATCAATAAAACCAAATGTTAATATATCTCTAGAGGATAGGTTTTCTCCTTTCCCCTTCCCTATAAGCCTCTAAAGCTTTTATAATAGACGTTTCTTTTTAAAAAGTACACGTTAGGGGCACCTGGGTGGCTCAATCCGTTAAGTGTCTGCCTTCACCTCAGGTCATGATCCCAGGGTCCTGGGATCAAACCTCATATCAGGCTTCATGCTCAGCGGGGAGTCTGCTTCTCCCTCTCCCCCCCCCCCCCGCTCATGTTCTCTCTCAAGTAAATAAATAAAATCTTAAAAACAAAACAAATTCCACACATTATTGTCTAGAATCTACCAAATCTTATACTCCGGATATTTTTGTCATGTAACCAAAAATTTGGTTTTAAACTGAGGTGTTTACTTATAATATAATAAACTATTCTGGGGCACCTGGCTGGCTCAGTCAGTAAAGCAGGTGACCCTTGATCTTGGGTTTTTGAGTTCAAGCCCCACACTGGGTGTAGTAGTGTTTAAAACAAAACAAAAAAACCCAAAACTATCCATATATATAATTCAACTATTTCTTCATATATTTAACATATATAAGATACCACTTACACATAATTCCTAATAACAAGGCCACAGTCAAGTACTAGAATAGCCAATAACTTAATTTTAATGTATTTCTTTCCTGTACCTAGGATCTTCCTGAAAAGTGAAAATTAAAGTACATTAAATAAATCTGGATTGCTCTGAATGGGCGTCACATACTCAGAATAAGTTTTTTAGAAAGGCTGAACCACTTTCTATCATGCTACTAACAGTTAAAGATATTACCTCATTTCCATTCTCCAGCGTTCTTCCTCTTCTCGTCTTCGCCAATACTCTTCTTTCTGCATTTGCTTCCTCATTTTCTCTTCTTGAATCTTTCTGGCTCGAATACTGGGCTTTACTTCTACTTGCAAATCTGGATTTACTTTTTTCTGTTAACACAGACACTTAAAAATTAGCAGGCCCTCTAATAATCTACACATACTATTAAATCATACAACCCCCATTTTCTTTCATCATAGAGGCTTTCAGTTGCAAATTTTCTTATTGTAAGAGTAAGATCAGTAAAATAAGTTGTATTAGAGAAAAGATTCAGAATATTAATAAACATCCTTTTCCCCTCCCACCCCCCAAATTCTTAATTGTCAAAGTTTACGATGACATACATAGTATGTAAAAAGTACATAACTTAGTGTTAACCAATAGAAGAAATCCTTAGGGAACTAATGGATAGTTAATTTTCCTTTATTTGTTTATAAGTAGATGACCCTAAATGCCTGCCTATGGGGGTTAAAAAACAGACTATTTTAATTTTCACTACCTCTTTGTTTAGAAGGGAAAACATGAATCTAGTGCATTAGTCTAGGCTAATTAAAAACTTTTAAGTTTTTTTGTCTTTTTTTTAATTGGACAGAGACAGACACAGCGAGGGAGGGAACACCAGCAGGGGGAGTGGGAGAGGGAGAAGCAGGCTTCCCGCTGAGCAGGGAGCCCGATGCGGGGTTCAATCCCAGAACCCTGCGATTATGACCTGGGCTGAAGGCAGACACTTAATGACTGAGCCACCCAGGCGCCCCTAATTAAAAACTTTAAATAAGTAAATCATTTGGATTTAACATCTGAAGGGTTTTTAATGAAGAATTCATATTATAATTCATTTTAGTGGGAATTCTACCAAGACAAAGAAGGTAAATAAATGGAGACCTAATACTTCTTTCAAAGTACTTTATGTGAAGCAATTATCTATATATACACAATTACTTTATCCAAGCAATGTTACAGTCACTAAAAATGATGAAATATGGATACACTGTTCTTAACTAAGTATAACAAACTAATCAATTAAAAACCAAACATCTGAATCTAAGTGAGACATGACATGCTAATGTTAGAATGGAGTTCATGAACTGAGTTCTGTTTAGTGTTTTGTTTTTTATGGAGAATGTTCCAAGCTGTGTTAAAAAAATAAAAAATAAAAAAAAGACAGTTGAAAAATTTTTTAGTGGGGGAGGGGTAGAGGGAAAGAGACCCTTAAGCAGGCTCCATGCCTGACGTGGTGCTTATCCCACAACCCTGAGATCATGACCTGAGCTGAACTCAAGGGTCGAACATTTAACTGACTGAACCACCCTGACAGTTGAAATTTTACTCACTTTATACTGAAGTCTGTGTCTTCGCCCTTTTAAGTGCATCTCCTTAGCATTGGGATCGTTAAAACTGCACTCGCATAATTTACAGTGGAATCGAATTACTTTTCCCTCATCATTTCGTACCTTGACACGGGAAAAAAGAATTCAAGAATCATTAACAAAATATTATAGTTGAAGATTTCATTCACAGACCCTCACAGATTCTGTGATGAATAAATGTAAACAAATAGTTTGAAGTGGGGGAAAAATGAGACAGTTATCTGTAATTTTTTAAAACGATAATCTGGAGAAATGAACTAAATGTTAAAATTCTTAACTGCAGCATGCAAGATGTGTATTTGCATGTATTTGCTTTTGATATTAACTTTAATTTCAATACCTTTATCTATGTGTAAACATTTAGATTTAAATGCAATTGGGTAACAGTTCTCTAACAAATTCTCTAGTAAATAGTAAATACCGGCTACTGGCTAGGTACTGCTCTTGGAGATGGAAATAAGCTGATTAAAAACATTATTCTGGTATACGAGTTTCTACAAAGCTCAAGATTTTATACATGTAACTATGGAAAATCAATGTCAATTTTTTCTAAATGCACAACCACTTAGGAAGAGAAGTACAGGGTTATTAAGACATCTATAATGGATACTAGGTTCAAATTATTTGTGAAAGCTTTAAAGATTGGCTCTGAATGCAATTCTCTGAAGTTTTGGATTACTTAATTAACCAATACCATTAAATATTAAGGTGTCTTGGCTGTGTCCATTTCTTTAGATAACCACACCTTACTCTTAAGACCTGTAATTTTTAAATTGTGAACTACTTATAAACTATATAACCCAGTTTTCTATCTGGTAAACAAAGACAACATAATATGTAATTTTTCTTGACGGGAGTAAAAAACAAAGAAATATTTACCAAAAATCTATATGGTAGGCACTGTCTTAGGTACTTTATTTAATCTGATCTTCACAACTGTGGAAATATCCAACTTCTATAGATGTGACCACTGAAACTCAGAGAACTTATGCATGTTCTATGATACAGTGAAAGTAAAGAGTAGTGCTACACCACTCTATGCTGGGCTTTTTGCTAACAGCAAATATTTATCAGGCCCCTCCAATGTTCCCTCATTCCTCAATTTACTGAGTTTACCTGTAAAACAGGAAGATTTCTAACCACCCTGAGAAATCAAATAAACATAATCTGATAAATCAGCAACTCTAATTTACACATGAAACTACATGATTGTACAGAAAGAAATATTGGCTCTGTCATTCTTTTGTGGCTCACAATTTTTTTTTTTTTGCTCTTTATATTCAGGTTATTTGAAGGATACAAGAATGTCTACCAAACAGAAAACTACCTTATATCACAGTGATGGTATTGGTAGGAAAAAAGTTAAAAAAAAAATTATGACATCACTTAGGCAAGCTTAAAGAGCATGCTTTAAAAAAAAAAATTTATTTGGGGGGAGTGGCAGAGGGAGAGAATCTTCAAGTGGACTCCCTGCTGAGCATGGAGCCCACCACGGGGCTTGATCTCACACCTGTGATATTCCTTTATAAATAAATCTAATTTTACGCATAAAGCATTCCTGCAACAAAATGACACTTCTGGGGGGGAGTGGTGTGTGCAGAGCTCCCAGCATGGAGCCCGACATTGGGCTCGATCTCACAACCCTGAGACCATGACCTGAGCTCAAACCAAGAGTCGGACGTTTAACCGACTGAGCCACCCAGGCGCCCCCAAAGTGACACACTTCTTTCCTATACTAATCTCACAGTGATGGTATTCTCAAATCAGTACCTCCTCCACATAATCATGGCCCACTGGCTGCACATCACTCTGCAAAGCAGCAAGAGATGCAGGTGTGACTGGTTCTGACACAGTGTCTGGCTTTACTTCTGGAATCTGTACAGAGGTGACAGGAGTGCTTTTAACACATTCGGTTCCTTTTAAGTCTTCTGTTTTATTTCCTGTTGACTGCAGCTTATTCCCCCCTAGAAAAGCATAAAAGAATTATAGTAATTTTAATTTACTTTTTGTAAATTTATAATCTGATACAACAAAAATTTCAGATAAAGTTATTTTTTCACCATTAGTCCAACTCCTGCTTGACATACATCAGAATTTTGAAAAACACATCAACCATTTGGCCTTTTTATCCTGTTAATGAAGTACATTTTTCCCTTCTCCAGCACCCAAAGATACTCTCCGTCCCCACCATGACTCTCGTAACAGCAAGTACCTAAAAAGGTAGGGTCTAAACCCAAATCATGTTTGTATCCCTAGCTCCCTCCCAAGGAACTGGGCGATGTCCCAAGTCCTGGTAATATAAGAATAAGATACAGTAGCTGCTTCTGAGATGCCAACAATTTAAGGGAAGATACAAATAATTATAATACAATGTGGTAAGTGCACAGTAAGTAGGAACACAGTGTGGTGGGAACGGTTTTTAAAAAAAGAAGGGGGGGAGCCTCTACCCTCTAACAGGATCCAGTTAGCAAAGGCTTCACTAAGGTTGTGTCACTTGAGCTGGGCTTTGAAAGAAGAGTAACAAGTATGAACTTGGCCCAGCAGAAAGAAGAAGATGATGTCTAAATAGAATACCAGACACAAGAACACGAAGTTTAAAAGACTATGGTAAATTCAAGGAAGATATCAGCATCAATTACTATGCAGGCAGACATGATGACACATTCAGACTATGAAGGCCTCAGCTGGCATATAAGGAATACAGTTTTTCCTACATGCAAGAAGGCCACTGAAAATTTTTCAGCAGGAGACTAACACAATTTGACACGTATTTTAATGAAATGACTTTGATAAGCTTGAAGAAACTGGCCGTGATAAGAGACAAAGCCCTGAGGAAGAGACTTGGGAGACCTAAAAACAAGGCAAAAACTATGAAGAAAAACAGGAATTTTTTTTGTAGAAACACTGTAGTGACAAAAACAAAAGGACTATGTACATAACCGAAGGAGACAGTAAACAGGTAGAAATGTCAGTAAAATTTTCCATGTGAAAAAAGCAGCAATTTGACAAGATTATTTCATGACACTCTTGTGACAGAATGAGACACTGGTTGGCCAGAGAGCCATACAGATAATGACCAGGTAATTCCTACAATATAGCTCTAAAAGGTGGGAGGTTTTGAGTTTGCCCAAGAGATTTTGAAGTTATACACACTGGAATAAATGAGACCACTTGTAAATACGGGGTGAAGAGAGTGAGATGAGAACCAGAATCAGAATCTTAGGAGCATCACCATTTAAGGAATATGAAGGCAGGAAAACCAATAAGACACCTGAGAATGGGGTGGGTAGACATGAGAGAGACTTTACGCTTTAAGGTACAGCAGTCAACTGTGTCAAATGTTAGAGAGGTCAACAGGGTGAGACTGAAAACTGGTTACTGGATTTGGCAATTAGATCTTTGGTGATCTCTGAAAGTAGTTTCAGAAGAGTAGAGTGGAAACACTGGAACAGGCTGAGGAATGGATAAGAAGTACAGAAGTAGAGAAAGTAGAATTAGGCTGTAGCTTGAGAGGATTATAGTAATAAGAAAATGTCTGGTTTTTTATTTTTTGTTCTTTTATTTTTTTTTAAAGACTATGGAAGACACAGGTAAACCTATATGACCAAAAGGAAGAAGGAAGAAACCATTAGAAGACGGAGGACTGATTAAAAATTCAAGAGAAAAAAACAGATACATGATCAAGTAAGATCCCAGAGAAGAAGGGAGATGGGTACAAGAGCATAAAACAGAAGGGTTAGTCCTGTAATGGAGGAGAAACATCACTTTGACAGTTAGGAGAAAGAGAATCTTCAGTACTTGCCAACAAAGTTTATTTTGGGTGTAGATGTTTTCTTGGCAGCCATATTTGTAGGTACTGCTGATACTTTAGTGTTGGATGTGCTATTAAGAGACGAGTTTCCTGTAGTTGTAAGACCTTTCACTGAAGAAGTTGCAATTGATGAAGTATTCACAGTACAATTGCTTGCTGCAATGCTTGAGGGAGAGGCAGTCGGTTTTGAAGCAGACACAGCTGTTGAAGAAGTAGCTTGGCTAACGACATTTGGTTCTGTTGAAGGAATGGGTTTACCAAGTTTTGTGTGTAATTTAACCACCTACAAAATAAAAGCACATTTGTGAGGAAACTCAAAAAGCATGATTTTTAACTTTTTCTAAAAGAGTTTATTTTTGTTTTTAGAAATCAAGGAAATGGATATTTATTTTTTTATTACTTTAAATAAAAACCTTAAAAAATTATATATATGTACACACACACACACACTCTCTGCTTTAAACAACATAAACTAAACAAAATCCATCCCTTTTTTGATGATTCTGTGAATACCCTTGGTTGCTCTGAGCTGGCATGAAAGACTTTATAAAATGAAAATCTGAACTGTATTTTTCGTTGTTGTTATTTTTATTTATATATGTATATACACAAAACTCATTACTTTCAAAACAATCTCCGTGAAGCAGATTTCGATATTCCATTTACCATGAGGTGAGGAAAAAAAGGCAAAGAAAGATGAAATCAACTTGGCTACATACATATCAACCTAGACTTAAGCATGACAAGAGGAAAATAATCATACAACAAATTTCCAACTGGAAGAATAAACGATCTCGTTTAATTCAAAGAAAAAAGTCTCCAATCCTTCCCTCTTTAAGCAATGACTATTCGATGTTACCTTTATGTATAATGGCATATAAACAAGGCTTATAATGCACTCAAAGTTTTCAAGTTTTAAAACCACCTATATTTAAACCCTCCATTGAAAAAGTAAAAGAAAACAGAGTAAGACATAAGGGTGTGTGGGAAAAAACACCTACTTTCTGATGCTTAGCACCACGAATGTGGGCAGCATATGCATCTGCTCCTGTACAAGACACATCGCAGAGCTCACAACGTAGCTGATTTTGAGTCCCACGAGTAGAGTTGTTGCTGCTGCTGGTATTTTGTGAGGCTTTCAATGCGGCTTCTTTTTTTTTATGTTTCTGTCCTTCTAAATGTTCTTTATAAGTCTGTTTCAAACAAAAAGGATAAACGTTGCTTTGCTAATTTTCAATCTATATCATTTGAAATTATTCAATTCTCAAATCTCTAGTACTCATTTAAAAATGAGCACTAAAACAACTGTAAAAGCAACTGAACAACAGCATGTGGGATTTCTTATATATGTGATATATCTGTGGTTCTCTGTATTTTGCTTACAAAGAATACCTTTATCTAACACTTTGATTTACAAAGGACTTCCATATATAGCCATATTAACAATATAAGGTAACCACTTCCAGTTTTAAGAATTTAAATCTTTTATTGCTTATGTATAATGATGGACAGTGACCATTCCACAAATTATTTAATTGTAGAATTAAGATGAGGGAGTGAATGTATCTATATCACACAAAAAAAGTTACTGAACGGTAACAAGACATTTTACGAACAGGCGTATTTATTGATAAAACTAACTTTTCTAATCCAGAATGTGTTTTCATATAGAACCCATGCCATCCTGAATAAAAGCTTATTTAAAATATATATAACAGCCAAAATTACATATATTTGTAATGAAAAACAATATTATTGTAATACTAGCCAATAAAATCGTGAAATTGTATATTAAAAACTGTCTGGGGGCGCCTGAGTGGCTCAGTTGGTTTAAGTGTCTGCCTTCGGCTCAGGTCATGATCCCAGGGTCCTGGGATTGAGCCCCATGAAGGGCTCTCTGCTCAGTGAGGAGCCTGCTTCTTCCTTTCCCTCCGCCTGCTGCTGCTCCTGCTTCTGTGCTCGCGTGCTGTCAAGTAAATAAATAAAATCCTTAAAAAAAACAAAACAAAACAACTGTATGGAATCAGATGATTAAAGAAGGCAGATTTATTAAAATGAGGAGGTTAATAAGGACTGCTATTTCTTTTTTCTTGAGTGGGGCCAAATACTTCCTCTTTCATGTTTTATTTTTAAAGTTGTTAAGACAGACGTATCATTAGCATAAAACTGTATATTCATCACAGAATTTAGAGCTGGATGGAACTTTAGAGATTACCTAAAACAATGATTTTCTAATTTTTAAACAAGAGAATGCTTTCTCCAAGTGAAATCTTATGCAGAAGTAGGGGAAGTTGCTCTGTTTTTGAAACAAAAGAGGGAGACCTAAAACCCAATCATCTGATTCTCCTCTCATTATCTACAGTGGCCTGAAGCAGCTCCATGAAGCAGTCTGAACCTCAATTATTTAGGGCAAGTACTTAATAAGTGAGGAAACAAAAGCCCAAAGATGTGAAGGTCTCCAACTTGTCCAAAGTCACACAGTGACAGAGCCAGGACTGGGACCATGGCCCCTTAAACCTGAACCTTACTCTCCCCCCACCCTTAGGTCCACATCTAGATTCTAACTTACAATATCAATGATGCTTTTCTCTAAGGCTCATTAGCCACTTAAGGCACTGCCTCTGATTTGCATTAAGCATCCCTGGCCTATTCTTTCATAAAGATCTAGACACTCCAAACCAATAATCAGCCTCATCTATACTCATTCTGAATGCTACTTTTCACCTATGATCCTAGACCCATGTTCTATCATTTTATATGGGTACCAGATACTCAACACATCTCTTTGGTCTACATTTGCCACTCATGGCATCATCCCCTCTCAATAGCCATCGCAGAGTAGGATATATTCCATGTTTAATCCTGGGTCCCTGCCAACATTCCCTACCTGCTCCCTCTCCCCCGACCCCATCACAGTGAGACTATTTCTTATCACACTCAAAACAGGGAGAAGGTTTTATGTAACTAGTCACATGTACTAAATATTCCACAATTATTTCCTAATTTGTGTAACTCAGGGAATGCTGGTAACTGAAAATAATCTAAAAAATCAATATTAAAAAGTAAATAGTACTAATCTAGTATATTAAAGAATGTACACAGGTGGGCCAGAGACAATGTAACTGAAAGAAACTACTGCAGAGTCAAAGATTGTTCCTTTCCAATAATATGCCTTTCATTAGCCAAACTGTTGGTCAATTCTTATCTAAAAAGTCACTCCTAAAGAAATTAACAAATAATGTCAGGGTAAGGGTTGAACACATTAGACTTTACGAACACTCATGCCTAAATCACAGATTTTAAGGTGTAACAATCAGGAAAAAAACAAAACCTGGGGGAAAAAGGGAATAAATATTTTACATGCTTCATTAGTTGATATTTTTGAAAAAGACATGTCCCTACATCTTTCTTTTTTTTTTTTTAAAGGTATTATTTATTTATTTGACAGAGAGAGACAGCCAGCGAGAGAGGGAACACAGGCACGGGGAGTGGGAGAGGAAGAAGCAGACTCCCAGCGGAGGAGCCTGATGTGGGACTCGATCCCAGGACTCTGGGATCATGCCCTGAGCCGAAGGCAGACGCTTAATGACTGAGCCACCCAGGTGCCCCCTTACATCTTTCTTGTTCCCAAAGTTTCTATTCCCTCACAGAGGAAATTACACAGAAATAAGTAACATTCTATAAAGCATATACAAAAGTTAGCCTTATTATAGAAATGTTATTCTGGAAAAAAAAAAAAAAAAGAAATGTTATCCTGCAAACTACAGACTGTTAAAAGAACTTATTTCAAGGATTTTTAATATTTCAGAAAGACAATTTCTTCTGCTATTTATATGCTCCAAAAAATATCACATTTGACAAAGTCCTCGCATCTTTAATTCAAGTATGTAAAACTGAATTATCTCTATGGTCATCCTTTCTCAGCTGTAACATTCTATTCATATACTCAAAATGGACCTCCAAGAAGAGCTAAGGAAATCAATAGGCAACTGTGTTAAGTTGAAGAATTTTGTATAAAGGCTTTATAAAGCAAGCTGTAGACACTATAAGAGAAATAAAAAGTCAATCTTACTCCCAACCCCAATTAATTTGAATATAAAACTTCTAAGTTAAATTTAAATATTATTTAAAGAACAAAATATCTTTCATGAAAAAAGTATAATTTGCCCATTTTTCATTAACATAATCATTTTAAAAGTTTTTCTTAATAGAATTCTTGTCTCAATACAAGTACTTCTTAAAAAAAGACTGCTTCACGAACTATGTATGTGTTAGCTAAAAGCTAACAGGAAAGAAAACATAAACCTTCTCTGTAAACATTACAATTAGAATATCAACCATACTTGACTATCAAAAATAACTAAAAGGCTCGTGGTAAAACATACAACGTAAGTACCTGTGGTCCAGCACAGCTGATCTTACAAACATCACAATAGTGAATCTGGGGCGGTTTGGGAGGCTGTTTTGGTTTCAGTTGTTTATTTTGGAATGGTGCTTTTTTAGTAAAGGTGGTCCCTGTCCAGGCAGCTGTCGCCGCCGCCGCTGCTGCTGCCGCTGCTGCCTGCTTCTGTTGCTGCTGCTGCTGTTGGTAGTAGGAGGATGCAGCTGAATACACTGCTGCTTCATAACCTGAATAAGACGTACCTTACAAATGAAATCAAACAAAGATTATGTTACATAATTACAAAAGGCCAAGTTAAATGCTATGAATTTAAATTCAGTAAATTCTGCTAGTAAAGGTACGTTTACATGTGCATATTTACAAATAATGAATATCTCACAAAACCTGGAAAAATCTTACTTACCCTCTTTTAAGTCAATCAACAAATTTTTAACTCAACACATCGCAGGTGTTATAAAGGCATAAAAGAGTATAAGATTTGGTCCTTGACTTTGAGAAGCTTACAGTTCAGTTGGTAGGATATGACAGAGTGATAAACATACGTGGTTACAGAATCTGTTAATATTTCCCCAAAAAGAATTCTTCTGCATACAATTTGGGAAGGGCTGAATTTGAGGGAGAATCTGAACTAGGATACTAGACAGGAGAAAAAGAAACTCATTAAAGTAAGATTTTTAAATGCCTGATGCCTAAGAGGATAGAAGATTTAAAGGAAGAGGAAACACACCAGGATTCTCAATCCCAGTGATTGACTGATGGATTGTGCAACTGATAAAAGCAAGGAGCTGACAGAAGCTGGTTTGGAGAAGCAAGGTGAAGAAACCTTAGCAGAAGTCTGTGATATGGAGCTGGAGTTCAGATGAATATACAGGACAACAGTTAAAAAAATTCTAGAATTAAGGACCAAATACACTGGTTCTCATTCTCCAAAAGAAAAAGAGCACTGTATTTTCGGGTTGAATGCATGGACTGATTCTATCCATTTCCACTGTTCAAAGTCTTTAATGAACAAGCACACCAAACTAGTTAGTGACACAGACGTAACATATACATGTTGCTTATGTTCAGTGATTTAGAGACTTAAAAGTCTACAGAAGTTTAAATTTTGACAAAGTTGCTGATTTTATTTATAAGCCTACCACAAAACTAGAAAACTTACCCCTTTCTAAACTAAGATCTCTGGAAATTTGGTGGACTCCCTATTTATCACATTGCAGTAACTGGGCAAAGAGTCATGTAAGGCTCAAGAAAAATATTCCTAGTTGCCAGGATGGCACATAAGAACTACTTAAGGAAAACTGAACTTTTTGGTCTCTCAAATGCAGACTGTGAAGTTGAAAAGACTTATGACCTGCTAGCTCTGAGGCATCTACACACATAGGAAAGAAAACACGACATGAATTGGAAAGGTGAGGATTTAAGATGCATGGAAACTGAGAATCAAAGGCATCTGAAACTGGCAGTACCTAGAAAACAGTGCAATCAAGTAATTTGCATGAAAAGCCTTCTTAGACATTTATGTCAGGCTATTAAATTATACAAATGCTTATAAAGATAGAAAGTTTGGTAAGAGAAGAAAACATGTAAAAGTAAAAGTAAGAAGAAGCAGGTAGGCATATCAATAATAATCATATGATCAGATAAAAAATAACTAGAAAACAACTGATGTAACTGATCAAAGGAAAAACTATAGATCAGTAAACTCTTCTGGTCAGTCTTACCAATATCCTATGTTACTTAAAAATGTGACAGAAGACCAAATGCCTTCAAAGTTATAGGCAGAAATATGTACAGTTTAAATTTCACTTTTAAAACATCATAAATTGTCTAGTTAAAACTAACAAAGCTATTTTTAAATTATAACTGGCTAGGACCATGACTTCTGTATAAAAATTTTTTTTAAGATTTTATTTATTTATTTGACAGAGAGAGAGACAGCCAACGAGAGAGGGAACACAAACAGGGGGAGTGGGAGAGGAAGAAGCAGGCTTTCCAGAGGAGCAGGGAGCCTGATGCGGGGCTTGATACCAGGACCCTGGGAATATGCCCTGGGCCGAAGGCAGATGCTTAACAAATGAGCCACCCAGGTGCCCCGTATGAAATTTTTTAAATAGACATTTCCCAAATGACTAGTTATTGTGTATAGAAACTGTAGAAATGCCACTTAAATGTAACCTCATGAATTAATATATCAAGAAAATAAAAAGTAGCATAACGGCAATAACATCCTACAAAGCTAACCAGGAATTTTAGTTTTAGTTTTTTTTTTTTTCTCAATTGAGAATCCACAGCATGAGAGGCAGTGTTCCAGACACAGTAAAGTCTCAAAACAGATTTATAAGGCAAGTATTATTATCCTTACGTGACAGATGAGAAAACTGAGGCTAAGAGATCGTGAGGTGCTTTCAACACTGAGTTATTTAAACTACAAAAATCAGCAGGCTAAGCTTAATATTTACAAAATAATCTCCTTCATTTGCACATCTGTAGTCTAAAACTAATAAAAGGTGAGTGTAAATATAGCTTACTACTTAATCTCCTATGACTATTAGCAAACAAATGTACATTTCTTGTAAAAGCACTATGGGAAAACAAATATAAGGTTTCATCTCTAAATAAAAGCTCAGTTTTTGAGGGCTGAAACAGTTTCACTTAAAAAAGTACTTTTATTAGGAGTGTCTGGGTGACTCAGTCGGTTATGCATCCGACTCCTGATTTAGGCTCAGGTCATGATCTCAGGGTTGTGAGATTGAGCCCCATGTTGGGCTATGTGCGGGGAGTAGAGCCTGCTTGGGATTCTCTCTCCCTCATCTTCTCCCTCCACCTCTAGGAAAAAAAGAAGTACTTTTATTAAAAATGCTTACCAATTAGTAAGTTACATATTAAGTTGAAATATAATTTTTAAATGCACAATATCAGAAACAAAAACATACCATTTCAGTAGTAAATTCAGCATGTTACAAACCACCATTTAGCAAGATTCTAGAACCACCAAGATTCTAGAACTAAGCTTAATGAGAAGAAAAAAATAGCTGACCTAATAAAATTGTGCATACAGAACTCAGAAGTCCTAATAATGATCTTTCTGGATGGCAATTTCACATTATGTACCACATATATTTTAAAGTGCATAACCTCTGACATAACGGTAATTTCTAGGAATTTATCTTAGGGAAACAACTAGCAAATACACAAATCTTTTCATACAAGGATTATTTTACCCACTGTTGTTTCTAGTTCTTCCCTAATATGAAACCTAGCATCCCAAGAAACTTTAAAATCTATATAGTACAGTCATACAATAAAATATTATGCAGCCATTAAAAACTATGTATTTCTAAGCGTAAATTCTGACTTCTAAATACCATATTAGAAACCACAGCTCCTCTGCGAAATGGCTGATTGTGAGTCTTGGTCATGAAATGCTTGAAGTATATCAGTAATAACTTACTGTGGAAGGAAAAAAGGAAAAAGTGCTCAAAGAATAATGATGCCAAGTCCAAAAGGCTCAGGAGCGAGTTTGAAAAGAATCTCATTGGCCAAATCTGGGAAAACATGTGCCTCAAAAAGAAAAATGAGAGTAATGGACTATACTACACTGAACAAAAAAGAATGAGTCCATAGTAATACTAAAAAAGAAGAGGAGAGAGGATGCTTCCTTAGAGAAGAGTGCTAAGAATCAATGTAATAAGATTTTATATCCATCACTGTAGAACTTGATTCTGTTAAGACACTTTCAAAGGATCTACCACCACAGAGTGAAAAGTAGTTGGGTAATAGGCCCATAGATTACTTGGTTAATTATAAAGGGGAAAAGGTATCCTTAAAATGGAGAGATCTGGTAGTCACCACTTCAATTAGTGATTATACTTGGCATCATTAATAAGGACTTTATAGCATTACTTATGTGCTCCTGATGTGATGAAACACAGAAGTTTAGTTAGGTAGTTTTATTGACTAAAAAACTGCCAAAATCTAAGCATAAAGAAAGGAGATAAATCCAGATTGTGGGATATTTTACAGGACAACTGGCCTAAACTCTTAAAAAATGTCAAGGTCAGGAGAGACAAGATAAAAAGGAAACTGAAACTAACAAGATAGGACAACCAAGTACAACCCACAATCCTTGATTAGACCCTGAATTTAAAACAAAGCACAGACACACCAAACATTTTAGAAAGCTCAGCCATAAAAAACACTTGTGGACAACTAAAGAAATTAGATAATATCCACATTCAATTCCTTTTAATGATATTTGCATGTGGTTATGTAAGAGAATGCCCATATTCTTAGGAAATATAGACTGAAGAATTCTAGGCAAAGCACCAGGTCATCTGCGACTTAAAAATATAATGCTGACCCATTTGAAATGTTTTAAGAGATAAAGCAAATATGATAAAATATTAATAACCAGTAAATCTAGGTAAATGGTATATAGACTTTACACTATTTTTTTCACATTTTCTGCAGAATTAAAATTTTCTTAAATAAAAAGTTACAGAAAAACAAAAGAATGATGTATCTTATATTTGGTGACATGAAAGAACAGTCACAACGAGAAAAAAAAGCAATTACCAAAATGGTATGCATTAGACAGATTTTTTAAAATTTTTTAAAAGATTTTATTTATTTATTTGACAGAGAGAGAGACAGCCAGCGAGAGAGGGAACACAGGAACGGGGAGTGGGAGAGGAAGAAGCAGGCTCATAGCGGAGGAGCCTGATGTGGGGCTCAATCCCATAACGCCGGGATCACGCCCTGAGCTGAAGGCAGATGCCCAACTGCTGTGCCACCCAGGCGCCCCACAGACAGATTCATTTTTATAAAAAAAAAATGTATACACTGCATACATATATTCCCATGAATAAAACTAGAGAACAACATGCACCAAAATGTTAATGGCAATTAGTACCTAGGGGTACATTTCCAGTGATTTAATATTTTCTTATCTATAGTCTCTAGTTTTAAATGATGTATTACTGATATAATATAGCAGTAAATAAAAATAACTTCATCTGTGTAAGATATATTCAAGCAACTGAGACAATGGAAGAGAGACAGAAAAGAGAGGGAGGAGAACATATAAGATGGAAGCAATAACAGGAAAGGATACTATCGTACTCCTTATTTTGTTGAATGTGGACATTAAAAAAAAAAATGTGTCCAGTCAGGTCTCACTGAAGTAATTACATTTACAGTTATAATTGATTAATCAGGTATAAATAAAAACTAATCAGAGATAAAGAGGGGGAGAAAAGTTATATCTGGGCAATCACGAATGACAGATCTAGGAATAACAACCTCTCCTCACTCCCAATTCACTTCTGTATGGTTGTCACAGTTAACTTATAAATCTGTTCCCACTGCTCCTTTTCGGCACCCTTCTGGCCCACAAGATAAACAAAGACACTGTAACAGAGCCTGAAAGGCGCTTCACACTGACATTTCCAACCTTATCTCCTCATATTTACCCCATATATCTGTATTCCAGCCACAACAAACTGTTATTCCTAAATATTCCATTGTATGCCTAATTCACCACCATATCCCTAGCACCCAGCATAAGCATTTAGTGTAAGAAATAAAAAAAAAATCTCTGAAAAACAGGGTGCCTGGGTGGCTCAGTCCATTAAGCGTCTGACTCTTGATTTTGGCTCAGGTTGCTATCTCCGGGTTACGGGATCAACCCCCCGCACTGGGCTCTGTGCTGCGAGTGCGGCCCGCTTAAGATTCTCTCTCCTCCTCCCTCTGCCCCTCACTCCTCCCCTGCTTAAGCACGTGCCCTTGCACTCTCTCTCAAAACAAACTCTGAAAAACAAAAAAAAATTTAATTCAGTACTTAGCCTTTTAACACCCAAACTGCAGCAAAATATCAAGAATTAAAATTGCCGATATTGCCTTAAATCCTCCACAGAACAAGACAAAGTACTGAGAGATAAATAAAATGCAGAACAAAACCATATAGTAGTACAGGGTTACACTGTCTACAAAAAAGCAACAAGTGATTTTAATCACTGAAATAATGCAAAGTACCTTAGCTAGAAATTAGCAAAAGCAATGGACATAGTAAGGTATTAGTGATTATATTTCTCTTACTATAATGATTATTTAAGGAAATACATAATTTCCTTAATAAGATAATAAAATAAACATGATTATTTAAGGAAAATAGAGCTACTCTGTCCTTCCAAGAGACATATGTTATATAACAATCTTATGGATATTTACGAAGGCTACCCAATATTTTCAAGATTACTTATTCCTAATAAAGAAATAGTTTCCTAGTGGCTGAAATACACAATATAACCAATTTGTCAGTGGTAGTCCCTGAACGTTAACCTTAAGTTTTCAAATTCATTTGGAAAAGTCAGAAAAAAAAATGACCCTGTAAAATACTAGGTGTTATTCTCTCTAACTGCAACATGAGGCCCAGGACTCATGACTGGCTTTCAAATGCCCAAAGAGCATTACATTGTTAATATATCCTGACTTAAAAAACCAAAACCCCCAAAACACAACTTATAGTCCATTTGTCACATCATACACATATATCAACACCTACCAATTAATTCAATTCTTGCTACTGAGAGTAAGATCATTCATTCCACAGAACATCAAGATAGTTTCTAATAAGTTTCTGATTTGTTTACTCATTTAAACACAATTTATGCATCTTACCGGAATAAGTAACTGCCGTGGTACTGTAAGTAGCACTCTGGGTATAGGATGGCACCACAGTAGCTGCAGCTGCTACTGGCTGTACGGTGGAAGATACAGGATAAATGGAGAAAGTAGTGGTAGCTGGACTTGGTGTGGCTGGTTTTATGGCTGTCACTTGTCGAGTTTGCTGGGCTTGTGTATACTGAGTTGCACCTTGGCTATAACCCGCTTTGGGGGCTAAAATGGCAAAGAGATTTCAGAAAATTAGAAACGTGAACCTCAACAGTTATTGTACTAATATTCTTGAAAATCAGAAAAAGTGTAAACATCAACTGTAAATTTGGTGCTAGCCATTTCTTCTTGGCAAAAGGGTTGAAATTCTTATTACCAACTGAATAAAATATAAATCTATATAAATTCATTTACCATCCCTTCCCAGATGCTTTCTATGTATTTCCAAAATGGCATTTTGTCCAAATTTACAACTAACTGAAATAGCAGTACTACTTAAAACACATACTAATGAAGTTTTTAGAAAAGGCATGTGTGTGTATTTAGGACAGTCTAACTTGAGGGTTATGCTTAATATTGTGAATAAAGAGCCTCAAATATGATTTCAATTCACAGTAGAAATGTCAACGTTTAATTATATCGAACTTGTTCATATACCAATCATTGCATTTTATTAATCTATCTATAGTGAACTTCAGTTTAATTCCAACTCACAAGGTGCCACTGACTTAATTCCTCAAATATCAACAGCTTGAGTACAGCTCTTTTTAAATGGCTACCATTCATGTTTTTGCTAAACTTTCTGCTGCCTTTGACCATATTCAAAATAAATGTTCACTCTAAGAATCTTATGAACCTTATTATCAAGCCCTAAATTAATAATCTTATTAATGATCACTAAAGCATACAAATGTAATTCCTGATAAAGGCCCAATTACCAGGGGGCCGAACTAACTTTATGCTTAGTTAAGGCACCTTAAATAAACAGCACTTAAGATTTATAAAACTGTTATCTACATGTAGTATAAAACTTGATCCACATGACGCACAGATGAGGACATTTTACAAAAGGAAACTAATGTCCAAGAGCTAAATGGCTCACAAGGCACACAGTCAATGTCAGAGCTAAGACTAAATTCAAAAGACTCTTTCGACTCTTAAACGCAATCTAACTTTGAAAATTAACCAGGAAGTTCACTACAGATCAGTGTACCCACAAATTATTAGAGAAGAAGCTGTAAGAAAAGCTGGTCATTATAATTCAAAATATTTTTATACCACTTTCTAGGGACTCACAGAAGTCTTAGAACTAAAAGTACCATAGAGAGATTTGGGTCAACTACCTCGTTTACAAGCAAGAGAACAGAGATGAAAAGAGGTAAAAATCACTCACCCACATTAGCAGTAAAGCCAGTACTAGAAGCCAGTCCTACTCTTTCCTAATCCAAGGCTCTACCCACACTCTCATGGTCCTTCAAAAATAACTAAAATAAAGGAACTGTTTACTTTTCTGAACTCAGCTTTGTTTTAAAATTTTTCAGTTAAGTCTCTATCAAAAAATCCATCTTTTAAAGACTAAAAGGGGTGCCTGTGAGGCACAGTTAAGTGTATGACTCTTGACTGAGATTCTTTCCCTCTGCCCCTCCCCCTGCTCACATGCACTCTTTAACTAAATCTTGGGGTGCCTGAGTGGCTCAGTGGATTAAGCATCTGCCTTCGGCTTGGGTCATGATCCCAGAGTCCTCAGATCAAGCCCCATATCAGGCTCCCTGCTCAGTGGGGAGCCTGCTTCTCCCTTTTCCAGCCACCCCCCCTTCTTGTGCACTCTGTCAAATAAATAAAATCTTAAAAAAAAACAAAACAAAATAAAATAAATTAATCTTTAAAAAAAGAAATAAAGACTACAAATATGTAGCCTTCCTTGAAAACAAATTATTTCCTGTATTTGAACCATTATATTTACTGTAATATCTGAGGCTGGGAACAGAACCACCTGTTATTATCAACCAGAGAAAGATGAATTAAAAATACGGGGCCCATAAAGAGTCTCCACTGGTTACACAAAGGCAATAGCAGTAGGTTCTGGGCATTTCTGGTGAAGATAAGGATCTGGCCAGAAGTTATCACCACAACTCCCACTGTACAGCTTACTTCACAGCAGGAAGAGAACTGTAAGCGGGAAGACCAGATATAAAGTACATTTTGGGGAGAGAAGGGCACGATTATGATTTGGGCCCATGGCCCTCTCCCTCTTTGGTACTCAAAGGCAGGGAGCAGAAGAAGAGGAGGACATGGCTAGACTCTCCTTCTTGAGGTAATATAATACAATGAACTTAGGTGGACTCAAAAGGGTATCTTTATTAAGCACACTGAATAATATATTTCAGTAGTTTGCAATGAAACTGTGTATGCCAATAAAACCCACCTGTCTGATAATAGGTTTCAGCAACAGAAGGCTGAGGCTGGGCAGCAGCTGCTACGGCAGCAGCAGTTGCCGTTGGTTGTTGGTAGTACTGCTTACTATCATACGCTACAGCAGGAGCGGTGGATCTTACGTATGAGTATGAGTCCTAAAGAAAGGGAATGAAAGAAAATCTTGCTGTAAGTGAAGCTGCTGGAAAAAATTCCTAACTCTACTATATAAAAGTGTAATAAAGGAAAACAACTATAGACCTAGGTATAAGAGTCAAATTCAAAACAAAGGGCATTCATTTTGGACTTTGAAAATAAGGTCAAAACCATTTCAAGCAGCATGTTTAACTTTCACATCAGAAAAAAAAAATCATTGAAACATTTAAAAATAATGCTTATCTTTAAAATTCTATTAAGAAAGGGGCACCTGGGTGGCTCTGTCGGTTAAGCGGTGGTCTTGATTTAGGCTCAGGTCCTAGTATCAAGTCTTGTGTTGCGCTCTGGGTGGGGGTGGGGTGGGGGGTTGGGGGGTGTCTGCTTGAGGATTCTCTCTCCCTCTCTCACACTCAAATAAATAAACCTTAAAAAAATTCTATTAAGAAATTCATAGCAGTTTTGCTTTAAAAACGGATCTCATAGTAAAGACCACCTGCATGTCCTTTGTGACTACTCCAGCTTTCTTTTCATTCTTTTTTATTTACCACTATTATTATTAACAACTTATTTTTTAAAAAATAGGCTCCACACCTAGCATGGAGCCCAATGCAGGGCCAGACTCATGACCCTAAGATCAAGACCTGAGCTGAGATCAAGACCTAAGCTGAGATCAAGAGTTGGACGCTTAACTGACTAAACCACCCAGGCACCCCTATTTACCACTATCATTAACATAATGAATAGAAGCTTCTGGGTGGAGGAGAGGAAAGGGGAACACAGGTTCTAGGGAGAAGGAACACTATATATATGAATCACCCAGGCAGTGAAGATCAACGTGAGCTGGGTGAATTCTGGCACTGAACGGTGAGGAGGGATGGGGAGATATGCAGGTGGAAAGGCTGAAGAAGTAGGCAGGGCCCAGAAAATGATGGGCCTCATACACCTTATTAAAAACAATGGAATTTATTACATTCTGTCTCTGGACATAATGAAAACAATCACCCATGGCAAAAGGAATTCTGAGTTTAGTAACTGCAGATATCTTTTATTTACTTATTTTAGAGAGAGAGAGCACAGGAGGGAGTGGCAAAGGAGAGGGAGAGAGAGAATCTCAAGCAGACTCCCCACTGAGAGCAGAGCCCACTGTGGGGGCTCATTCCATGACCCCAAGACCATGACCTGAGCTGAAATCAAGAGTTAGGCACAACCAACTGAGCCACCCAGGTGCCCCATATAACTTGCTAAATATTAATAAAAAATACTAGTATTATAATTCATATGTCAATTCATTACTTAACAAAATAAATTCATATACTTTAGAAAGAATATAGAAAAACTAGGCAAAGTTCAGAAGATCCTAAAACAAGCAAACAGAAAGCAGGTTATTAAAGGATTAGAACCAGGGGAGCCTACGTGGCTCAGTCGGTTACGTGTCTGACTCTTGATTTTGGCTCAGATCATGGTTTCAGGGTCATGAGATTGAGCCCTGCATCAGGGTCTGCACTCACCGGGGAGACTCTTGAGATTCTCTTTCTCCCTCTCCCCTAGCTCCTGCATGCTCTCTCTCAAATAAAGAAATAAATCTTAAAAGAAAAATAAAGGTTCAGATTTATCGAAATTTAAATAAGTAGTAATTTAGTACCATAATAAACATAGTACTATAAAAGGAAATTAGATCTTCATGTTCCAAATAAGACTGAACCAAAAGCAACTATAGGATACAAGAGCACAGCATCAATTTGTTACATACTAAGAAAGAATACTTTGAGGGGAAGAATGTACAGGCAACAGAATTTCTGCCTTTGTTAAGTACCAAGAAGACACCATATCATTTGTTTGGCCCATAGAGCTTAGGCTCATGGTTCTCGAAACAGGAGACAGAGGAATACTGTCATGGTACAAACAAGGAGCATCTTCCCAATGTCTTCATTTTTCTGAAAACCTTGGTTAAATATATAACTAGTAATTAATGTAAAAAATGGACTGGAATGGACTCGGGAATTATCAATAAAAACTCACTGCAAGGGAGCTTAATGCTTGGACTAGGTCCCTAAATTACCTAAGAATACACATTCATTTCTATCATCAGAGGTATATTTTGGAAGACCCAAGTTTGGTAAGCACTGGCTTGGACATTGTATCATACACTGGGGCCACTGAAGCCTCGTGTTAAGACTACTGAAACTAGTTTTCTTACCTGGTAGTTCTGTGTAGTAGCTGGGGGTGGTGGTGGTGGTGCTTCTTGTTGTCTCTGGGTATAACCATAGTCAGTTGCTGTATGTGCAGTGGGGTAGCCTCCGTAAGCAGCAGCTGTTGCAGCAGCTGCAACAGCTACTGGAGCAGGCCTGGCAACTGCAACTGTGGCGGCCGCTGGTGCATAGGCAGCAGTAACTGTGTGAGCAGCTACTGGAGCCTGATGGACAGTGTAGCTAGCAACTGTAGTTGGATGAGAGTAGGCTACACCCGAAGCTGGCTGCTGGCTATAGTGCGGAGTAGAAGAATAAACATAATACAATTTAATTTTAAAATCTAAGAGTTGAATAAAATAAAAAGCACATTTTCAAGAAATTTAATCATGAACTACAAAACACCAAGTATTTGAACTCAGTAAGTCTAATCAATACCATATTTGTTACTGTTGTATAATTTTTACTCGTTAATCTTAATACACTAGACAGTCACACATACTATGCTTAAGATCATGGACCATATCACAAATCAGGAATGCCAAATTGGGATAAAAAGCAGTATTAGGAAGAAAAGAAAACTTGATGAAACTAGGAATTTAAAAAAGTATTTGTTGCTTGTAGAGTTCTTTATTATATTTTACAGTTTAATCTCTACAAAGAAATCATGTTAAAAATACTGAATTCTAACTCCAACTGTAGAAAACATTTTATGTAGAAACTATTACCCAGTTGACTTAAATACTTCTGATACTCTAGGGCAGTAGTTCTCAACTGGGGGAGATTTTGCCCTCCAGGAACATTTGGCAATGTCTGGAGATATTTTTGATGGTCAAACTGCAGAGGAGGTGGTGGTGATGTGTGCTACTGGCATCTAGTGGGTAGAAGCCAGTGATGTTGTTACATATCCTACAGTACACAGGACAGCTACCCACAACAAAGAATTATCCAAAGAATGTCAATAGTGCTGAGGTTGAGAAATCTTGCTCTAGGGCACAAAACCTACAATGGACTCTCTATTATTTTAGATAAATTACCCAAGTTACAGGCAGCATTTCATTATACACATCTATTTTTCTCTCAAAAATGTAGCACATGTTGCAAAAAGAGACCTAAGTCAGATGCTTTGCAATCATAACCATTTAAAACTCAAAGAGGCAAAAACATTTTCCAAAACTGTAAATCAAATAAATTTCCAGCTAAAGTTCTCAGAGTAATGTTTAACTTTTTTTAAATTTTAACTTTTAAATTGAGAGTCTATGTCACATAAAACCAAGGCTTACAGATGTTAAGCACATGAAAGTGTTATTTGTTGTTCTAGGTTCTCTAAAACACTCACAGTTACACTTGCTAAAGCTTTATTACCAAGGCAGAAATGCCTTCTAAAAAAAGGAGAGCCCCAACAGTTATTTAGCTGACAGGTTTTAGATGACCGTGAGTCTTAATATGAGCCAACAGTTAAGAATAGCTAAGGAAAAAATACCTGACGTAAGCTGATGCTGGTCTAATAAGTGTCCGATTCATGGGTTATAGTACAGGATATTCTTCACTGGTATGCACACTGCCATACAAATATGGCATAGAATTAAAATTTGGGGCCATCACATTTTAACTGTATTAGGGAAAACACTGATACTTATATAATGTATTCAAAGGGAATCAATATGAAGCTTATAAGTATGGCTATTATTTTACATAAAAAGTGGAGGACCTGGGAACATTCAGTCTAGAAAAGGTGACTGGGGAAGATATGAGAGCTGCCTTCTAATAGAAGAGACTTACTCCATGCTGCTCCAGAGAACAGAACTAGAACCAATGGATGGAAGGGTGGCAGATTTCAGCCCAATATGAAAAAGAAAAAAAAACAAAAACTTAGAACAAAGTCCAAAGAAACTCTTATAATTTATATTTGGATGAGGTTTTCCACATTTTGATATTAAAAGTAGCTAATATTTTCTACATATATGACAATTAAGACAGGAAAAGGGAAATTTAAATTGTAATAGTGGAAAAATTGGTTTGGGATTGACATTTTCTATGGATAATTCCATATCCTTAAGAAAAAATGCCAATAACATTATATTTCTTCAAAATTCCTAGAACTGAAAAAAGAATTATATTTAAAATATAAATACACCAGTTCTGTGAAACTTGTATTTAACATTTACTGATAAAATTTCACACATTCGAACTACACTGCATAAAAAGGGTTTGGTTATGTAAAAATTCAGATAATCTTGGATTCCTATACAGTTTCCATTCATCCCATTGCTCTTTATTGAATATCTGTTCACACTTTCTGGTCTCCAAAACTTGTCCTACAGGACAAAAAACAGAGTGGGAACAGAACAGAATATCAAGTCAACTAGACAAGCAATTTGACTTATACTGCCTCTGATCCTTAAAACGTCATGTGACTAAAAAAGGGATGATGATATGCTCTGGTTTAAGTCTATTGTCCCCCCATAATTATTAACAGTACGCTCTCACACCTATGTGTCTCAGTTTGAACAATAAATCTTAAAATCTCCCTTCCCAGGAACCATATAACAAGACGTCAGTACACTTAGCAATTACCATATACTACATGCCTAGGGCTGCCTAACCTAACTCTGATCTGTATAGTCGGATCTGCTCTGTATAGCCAGGATATGGCTGGAACCATTTCTTCTACCAAAAGCATCATGAAGAACAATGATCTAGTTCCAATTTCCACGGGTTAAGGGCTAGTGCAGTGGTCTGCTGTTCAGAATAAAGATTCTCTAGTTTGTTATCTTAAACTCATCTGGGAAATTCTCTTTCAATCTGAAATATCCTTAGAAAATGGCCTTTTATGTGATGTATATGACCAGCCTGGATTATACCAATTCAATTAAATATCTAGTGGCTAAGTCTAAAAAGTAAGTAAATTTTTAAAAATTCAGGTCACATCAAGTTCAAATTAGTTTAAGCAAAATTAGTCTTGAGCTGAAATATTTTAAACCAAGGTTTTTGCCTAGTTTGTAGTGTTAGAATAAAAGGTATTAAATTATATCCCCACATAAAACTTAAGACTTACTGGTCATTAAATGATTTTTAAAATAAAACAGGTTAAGTAAATAAAAATTCAAATCTTATGCCATAAAAACGTATTTGTGAAATATGAAAAGACTTTCATTTTCATCCAGCAGAAAAGAAGCTTCTATTTAGATAATATCCTTTGTGAATAAATTAAATCTAATAAACCAGTTTTAAACCAGGACAAACTAAATAATAAATCAGAAAACAAACATAAAAATATAGGATGAGCAAGGTTAAGAAATACTTGAAGAATCATACATAAAATAGAAGGGTATTTCTCTTGGGGGGAGAAAAAGGTAAAGAAAGTATTTAAGGAATTATTAATACTAAAAAATGATTAACACTTGTATATTCTTGGACTTAACCTGGAGGTTAATGGCCAGCTCTCTCCTTGCTTACCAGAAAGTGAAACCAGTCAGAGTCCTTACCAAAACAGACAGCCGACCAAAATCACCAGACAGTCGAAGAAAGCCTACTATAAACTGCAAAAAAAACAGGAATAATCCTGCAGGAAATGGATATCTCAATGCAACAAACAAGAATTTTCACAAACTCTATTTGTATCCATAAAATAAGAATTTAACAGTTAGAAGATAAAGTTAAGGGATATAACCAAGATCAGGATATAAAAACTATAAAAAGAGAAGAAAAATCTAGAAAGTCCAATATCCAACTAGAAGGAATTCTGAAAAGAAAAGAAAAAGCAAATAAAAGAAATTAAGAAAGTATATTTCCCACTCTGGAAGGGAGGCAACATATTTTCAAATTTCAAGGGGCTACAGAGGAGTGCTTGGGTGGCTCAGTTCCTGAAGCGTCTGCCTTCAGCTCAGGTCATGATCCCAGGGTCCTGGGATAGAGCTCTACATCAGGCTCCCTACTCAGTAGTACCTCCTATATACCTTTTCTTTGAAGTGACATGAAGATGTACTTTAACAAAAAATAAAGCAAGAAAGAAATTGTGGGATCCTATAAATAGTGGGCCCAAACCCAGGAGGGAGATGAGAGCCCAGGTCAGCAGCTGTGTAGCAGGCCCAAAGAGGCAGTGAGCTCGGACTCGAAGTAAAAAAAAGGACAGAAGCCTCCGGGAGAGAGATGTCCAGGAAAATAAAGGATTGGCCAACAGACAGTAGACCAGGAGCCTGGAAAAATATTAAGATACAATCAAGGCACCAAAAACATTTTGGGAGAAAAAAAGGTAATGAAAGACTTCACCAAATATGACATTGCTCAAGAAAGGCATGATCCTGGTAAAAGACACCAGTTAAGCAATTAGTAGGGTGAAAAAAAAGCAAACATCCATTTGAACTTGAACTGAGGAAGATTCTTCTATTATGTGGTACAGGGTTGTAAAAATGGAACACATTAGGAATGATAACCATAGAGCACCACCACCTGGATCCACAGTAAGTACTAATTACAGTCATCATAATAAAAGTTTCTGCCTTAAAGTTTTAGAATCAACCTAAATTACAGAAGATAAACTATGATTATAGAATATAATGTAAACGTTAATCACAAGTAGAACTACAGCTAAGTTAGGGGATGGGGTGGAGAAAGAGGGGAAGTAAAGCACAAGTGTTTCAAGATTCTTTTCCTAAAACAGAGAGTACTGAGATACTGACTACCTTTGTTGGAAATGGGATATCTGAAAGTAAGAGAAATAGCCTTATCACTGAACCTGGAAGGAGAAATGAGAAGCATGAAAGGATGTGTACTAAATCTTAACTACGACTGTAGGAAATCAAAACATAATGCATAAAACGTTAATAAATTAAGACACAGAGAAGCATATTATGTAATGATACGGAGTTAGAAATAAAACCAGAACGTTTTAACGGTGGGTGTCCGTACAAAGTGGAATTGGGGAGAAGGGATTAGGAAAATAAGGGAATGTTGTTTTCATTAAAAGCCCTTCTAGGGGTGCCTGAATGGCTCAGATGGTTAAGTGTCTGACTCTTGGTTTTGGCTCAGGCCATGATCTCATCAGGGTTGTGGGACAGAGCCCCACATCAGGCTTCATACTCAGTGCAGGGTTTGCTTGAGATTCTCTCCCTCTCCTCCCCCAGTTTGCATGCACATGCACACACTCTCTAAAATAAATAAATAAAATCTAAAAAAAAAATCCATTCTATGCTATTTTTAATTACATTCTGTATTATTCTGGGGGGGGGGAGAAGCATAAAACATAATTTTCAAAATGGCAAGTTGAATGACCAACCAACCACAAATTTAAAATACTCCTGTCTAGCTATTTCAACTCAATTCTAATTTCTACATTTCTGGTCTTGACCCTAACCTATACCCAACTCTGAGCCCATTTTTGGTGCTTTCAAATTCCATTAATATGACCTGGATTTACATTATACTAAAGTTATAGTCACTACCAGCATTAAAACAGCTTTGCATACCAATGGCTTGTCCTTATAAGTGGTATCTGGTAACAGGGAAAACATCAGTATACCTCTTTTAATTTCTATACAGCAGTGGTTATCAAAATATGATCCAAGGACTGCTAGGATCCAGGAGGTTATCCCTTTTTCAATTACAGATTGCCTTCATATAATTTAATCCAAACAATCTATTGCAACAGACCGAATGCAGAAGCAGACCAAGGACCATTTTAATTGAGATACTTAAAAGATTTATACAAATCTTTGTAAAGATATAAAATAATGCCTCGTCTCCTTATTTAAGAGGACAGGAATATAGTTATTTTTTTATAGTTAACATAAAGAAATTTGGGGTTAACGTAGTAATCTTATTTTTTAATATGATTTAATAAATATTTTTTAAAATTCTAAGACAGTAAATATTAATATAACCGATATAAACAAAAGCTCCGTAGGGTCTTCAGTAATTATAACTGCTTTAGGGGTCCCAAAACCATAAGCTCTGAGAACTACCATTTTATGATACAGAGCATTAACTTTGATTCATCAGTCATTTCCCTGCTCTTTACACCTTTAAACAAAAACTTGTCTTCTATTCTGTAACAGGGAAAAAGTTCTCAGGGAAAATGAGCAGCCAACATGGTCAGAGCCCTGGGTCTGTTGCCTACAACTGCAATATCCCTATTGGGGGCTCCAAATCTCCCACTTTATCTAGCGTGCTGCTCTTAAGGATCATTTTCTGTGTTAACAGGCACAAAGGGCATTGGGAAGCAATGGCCTAGAACTCTGGGACTCCCGTAAGAAACGAGCACAGAAGGTGAATTAGAAAAAAGTCTTTTCCCTTTTTAAGGGAAAACTGTAGAAGAAACTTTCCTAGCTCAGCCTTGGCTCTGGGTAAAGGGGAGAGAAGTCTCCCCTAACAATTTTTTTTTCTTTTTTTGAGTGAGAGAGCAGTGTGTGCACATAGGGTGGGGGGCAGCTGGAGAGGGAGGGAGAGAATCCTAAGCAGGCTCCATGCCCAGCATGGAACCCATCAGGGGGTTCCATCTCATGACCCTGAGATCATGACCTGAGGCGAAATCAAGAGTCGGATCCTCAACCTACAGAGCCACCCAGGCGTCCCTCCCCTAACGACTCCTTAAAAAAATTAATTAATTAATTAATTAATTAAAGAGACAGATCGAGAAAGCCCATGAGCGGGGGTAGGGGGTGGCACGGGGAAAGGGAGAAGCAGGCTTACATCGAGCAGGGAGCCCAACGCTGAACTTGATCCCAGGACCCTGGGATCATGACCTGAGCAGAAGGCAGCAGCTTAATCTACTGAGCCACCCAGGCACCGGCCCTGACAGGTACTTTATTACAAGCTAGCCTTCCCCTAGGTTTGGGTTCTGGAATTCACCTTATCTGATTAGGAAAACTCCAAGCTAAGAAGTTAGTTTAATATATCTCTGAGCTGATACTGCTTTCAGATGTCATAAAACACATTTTCCTCTCTAAATGCTACAATGTTCTAAGAAACAGGAGATGGCAATAAAAAGCATCACAACGAATCCATAAGGGAACAAGTTACTAGAAGCAAGAGTTTGCAGAATAAAAAAAATTTTGAAAAGATTGTTATTAGAATTATTATATACAAAATATAAAATAAGTACACTTATAGTAAAAAAAAAAGGGGGGGCACCTGGGTGGCTCAGTCCATTAAGTGTCTGACTCTCAAGCTCAGCTCAGTTTTTGCTTTGTTTTGTTAAGATTTTACTTATTTGGGGGGGAGGCAGAGGGAAAGGATCACAGTGGACTCCTCAGCGCAGAGCCCATGGAGGGCTCAATCTCAAGACCTTGAAATCATGCCCTGAGCCAAAACCAAGAGTCAGACGCTTAAATGACCGAGCCACCGAGGCACCACTCAGCTCAGGTCTTGATCTTGGGGTTTTCAGTTCAACCCTGCATTAGGATCTGCCCTGGGTGTGGAATATACTTAAAAAAAAAAAAAGGTAAAAGAGACTATCAAAACTAAGACAAAGGACCAAGAAGTTGATTACTTTCCAGAAATGAAATACAGTATACAAAAATTATAATCCGAAACTTAAGACATTATGTAACTGATTAGACATGGCTGATAAAAAAAATTAGTGAACTAGAAAGTATCTCCACAATTACTCAGAATGCACACAGACACAAAGAGATGAAAATATTAGAGGTTAAAAGGGGAGGAGGATAGAATAAAAAGTGGTAAGTCACATCTAAGTAGAGTTGTAAATGGAGAAAAAGAATAGAGGAAACACATCTAAAAAGAATGTCTCAGATTTCCCAAAATTAATGAAAGATTAATTTGGAAGTTCCAAAAAGAAAAAGGGAAGCTCTGAGAAGAAAAAAAAAAAAGTGCCTACAGAGACCAAGTGAGGACTCCTCAAGAACGAGGAAGGTGAGATTAAAACAAAAAACAAAAACTGTTACTAGTAGACCCATATTAAAGGATATTCTTAAAGATTTCCTCTAGGAAGAATGAAAATGATCTCAGAATGAATAAATGTCACGTTAAAAAGGTGGTAAATATGAAGTTAATTTAAATAATCACTGACTATATAAAGTAACGGTATTCAACAATGACTGCTTGTGGGGTTAAAATCTAGAATATCGTACAAAATTAATAGCACAAAAATCAGGAGAGGATTCATCAGGTTAAAGCATTTTAAGTCCTTGTATTGTTTAGGGGAGTAAAGATAATGATTAACTTTAGACTGCATGAACTATTCATGCTAAATTTCTAGAGGAGCCACTATAAAATTTCTGACCTTATAAAAGGAATGAGAAAAAGTCTCAATCAAGAAAATGTAGATTGCTTCTGTCACTCACATTACTGGATGTGTTTTTTTCTCCCTGGAAAACATATTCTCTGTGTGTGTGCATTATTTTCAATTTTGGATAAAATGGCAAAGTAATTGATAGACAAAACACTTTTTCATGGCATACAAAATACAATTTGATCTTTTCATCAGTCCAAATTCAATGTTCAACATTGTTGGACTTTTCTATTTTCTAGGTCAAATTATGGCATTTTATGTATCTACCAAATTACTGACAGATTTTTCTTTAAATTATATTTAATATTTTATAATGTTGACAAAGATGCAAAATTAAACTTCCTCACAGAATCACCCTAAAGAAAAACCATCTTTATTCTGTACACTTGATATTATATATTGTGCTCCCATTATCTTTACAATACTATCAAAACAATAACTGTATCACAGAATTTTAGAAGAAATTTAAATTTCTTTAAGAACTAGAACAAATAAAATAACCAATCCTGCAACTTTTACTAAAACATTAACACTAGTAGACTACTAGTAGGGCAGGGGGTGGTTAAATATAATTTGAAAACTGTTAGTTTTCTTGGGATCCGTAACTCACAGTATACCAAGAAAAAGAATCATTACGATTTACCTGGGTCCACTCGACCTTTTGCACTTTATTTTTGAAGTCATTTAACAAATTATTTATACCAGAATAAGGGATAATAATAAAAAAACCCTATCAGAAGTCTTAAAAGCAGCGACAGACCCAAATTTTTAATCCATATGCTCCTCGTTTTAAAACGAACCATGTTGTCTTAACGGAACTGCTAATCAACTTTCATGCACGAACCTGGAACATTTCTATCTCATAAATGCTGACTGTAGATTTCAAATATATCTTTAATGAGTTCTAACTTATCATTACTTCTGTTTCTTCTTTTTGCACTTGAACTGTCAAAATGCAATGCTTACAAAATTTTAAAAAACATTTGATGGCTTTAAGAGAGATAGTTATCTTCTTTGCTTCATAATTGCAAAACATTTTCAATTTTTAGTCTGGAATGATCAATATTAATCTTTTCCTTTCTACATCATTGATTTCCTCCCAATTATCTTTGTATACATACCTGCCTTCAGCCATCTGTCCATTAATGAGTCATATGAAGTAAATTTTGGTGAACAAACATCATAAAAGATGAAAGAATGCTGCCACATACACTTTTAGCAAATTGAGATGTTCAAGATCTTCTCATGGAATATTACATAATGAAGTCAATCCTATTGACTGACTGGATAAAAACACCATATTTACTTTTTTATCCTTAGAAAAACTTTATCTTTCACTCATTGATTCCTGAGCTAAAAAAAAAAATTCACCTAGGACACTGTATCTGAGGATTCTTAATCTGAGATTTTGTTTTTACAATCAATTTCACTATCATCATTAGTCTAGAGTGGTGCTGTTTTTTGCATTCATGTTACTTATCTAATAATTGCCAAACATCTTCCTGTGTTTTCTTCTTTGCCGATATGGACAGAGTATGGCTAACTTGGAATTCTCAACTGTGCTGAAGGAAAAAACTAAAAGCCAACTATAAAGGCAGTGTCTCTACTTTTTTTCATACCATTTTCAAAGATGCAAAAATTGGGAAACTGGGAGGCTCAGTTGGTTAAGCGTCTGCCTTCAGCTTAGGTCATGATCCTGGAGTCCCAGGATCGAGCCTGGCATCAGGCTCCCTGCTTGGTGGGGAGTCTGCTTCTCCCTCTGCCTCTCACCCCGCTCGTGCTCTCTAGTAAAATCTTGATGAAAAAAAAAAGACGCAAAAATCTGGGCAATGCAATGTCTTCCAATTATTTCACTATTGTACCACCCTTCTAGGTGATTCCAACATTCCTCCATTTTTCTATCGTATCAGTCTTTTTTAGAGTAGTCGGCAATAAGTGACAAAAGGAAACAATTCCTAGGATGATGAAACAGCACAATGTTTCAAGACAGGGAAAAATAAAATCCATTTACCATTTATCATAGGGTAAACTTTAGACTTATAAAAGGATCCTGTGGATCCATATAGTAATTGCAAGATAAAATGAATTTTATTCCACTTTTAAAAATAAGCAAATTTTCTTTGGAAGACCTCTAAGGAAAAAAAAGTCATGAAATATCAATCCAAAAAAACAGAACAAAACAAAACTACCCAACAAATGTCTGGGTACAATAAAAGCTGATAGACACCATAAGTTAATTAAACCAAAGTGCCCTGTAACTTCCTGAACTCAAGAAAAATTTCTCCAGTGAAAGATATGAAAGCTCACACTAAGTGAGATGAAAAACAAAACAAAACCAAAAATAGCCTCCTGACACTTAAGGTCAGTTTTTATTGTCAAATGTTTTACAAACTTACAAGGTGTATTTTCAGAAGTTTTTTGATTTCATAAATGTGGATAAGTAATTATAAACGTGTAAAATAAGATCCTGAAATTCTTAAAGGTAGGAAAACCAGATATTCTGAAAGTAACGGACAGCCAGTGAAGATTTTAAGCAGAAAAGTGTTGTGCTGAATTTACATTTTATGATGAGCATTTTGTTTATAGTGAAAAATGGTTTGGGGTGGGTAGGACTTGGAGAGTGAGAGAAGCTATAAAGCCACCTTCATAAATTACAGCATTCTTTGCCTTCACCTGTATGGTTATTGTTTAAAAGGCTTTTGTATTATTTTTCCTGTCAAAAAAGTATTACATTTCTTCAAATTTATTTTCGAGAACATTCTTTCCCACTTAAAGCTGACTACCATATCAACGTAATGCATTTTATACACTATTTTCCCAGAAATAAAATGATTTAAAATTTTTCATTTAATCTTTAAGACCAGTGCTTCCCAATATTTTAAGCTCCTTTGATCTCTAGGACTCTCAAGAATTTATGTGAATACTAAATTAGACCACAAAACTTTTTTTTTTTTGAGCCCCCAGGATGAAAGTTCAAGGTATGCGAACAGAAAAGCAGGTTTCTAGCAAGGATCTAGGACACAGGGAGTGTAGTTAACACTACACACCCCACAGTGAGGCTGGAGAAATGGGGAGAAGGCCTTTCTCTTCAGGGATGCTGTGCAGGCCCTACTGGAGACCACAAAACTTATTTTAAGCAAAATTTTATGCTAGTCTTTCTGCAGTTTCAAATAATTAGATTTTAGTTTTCCTATAATGGCTACCCATTAAAATTATACCTATAATTTGACAACTAACAAATCCTTAATCCAGCCTCTCTAAAGCCCTAACATTGCTTACTACCTCTCTTCTTCTGGTTTTTATGACGTAACATTCTCATAGCTCTCTGCCTACCCTGTATTTGTTTCTTTCACTGGCCCTACCTTAAACACAGATGCAAATTTGCAACCATGGCTATATTTTTTGTTTTTCTTTCATTCATTAAAAAATGTTTACTGAATGATGTATGCCACATACTGTTGAAACTTTGGTTTCATCCATACTCAACAGCTATAATGGGGGGTCACTACCATATGAATGATATCCAGATTCATACTACCAACCCTTACCCCTTTCCTAAGCTCCATTTCCAAATGTCTATGGAATATAATAGCTAACACTGATGGGGATATAATATATGCCAGGGACTGTTCCCAGCACTTTGCAAATACTAGTCATTGATCTCAAAACACAATGGAGAATATAGAAGCCTCCCAGGATGCTAATATATTCTGTTTTTGTTTTTAATCTGGGAGCTAGTTATACACGTATGTTCAGTATATGCCATTTCATCAAGCTATACTATTATATATGCAGTTCTTTTTACATATATTACACTTTCACAGAGAATTTTTTAAAAATCTCAATCCTATGAGGTAAGGAACAGTATTATCTCCAGATTAAAGATGAAGAAACTTAAGTATCAAGAGACTGTTTTCCCACTGTCAAATGGCAAGTAGTATAGGGAACCAGGATTCAGCTCAGGTAGTCTAATTTCAAAGACCATCCACTCTCAACCGTATCAAGCATCCTGGCTCAACACATTTCCTTTGTCTTAAGTGATCTTCTCTCGGGGCACCTGGGTGGCTCAGCTGGTTAAGCATCTGCCTTCAACACAGGTCATGATCCCAGGGTTTTGGGATGCAGCCCCATGTCGGGCTTCCTGATCAGAAGGGAGCCTGCTTCTCCCTCTCCCTCTGCTGATGCTCTCTCAAATAAAATCTTTTTAAAAAATGCTTTAAAATAAAAAAAATAAAATGATCTCTCAATTTTCAGAGTGAAAGACCATGAAGCGTACCTCAAACTCCATAGTCAGAATCCTCCAATTCCCCATTTTAATATTTCATTACAACTCGGGTGTGATCATTATCATGGCATGGTTATTTGCAGGTGTATCTGTCCCCACTCTCAGTATAAACTCAGAAGTATAAACTCCTGAGTGCAGGAACTGCACATATTGTAGATGCTCATTAAATATCATGTGTTACTCCCTACAAATATATTTTAACATATTATATATGAGAAGACTAATATTAAAACAACAAAAAAGCCCAATGTAATCTTTATTTCACGAATTTGTCCTCTACAAGCATGAATTAAAGAGCTATACTGCACCACAGCTTTCACGCAACACTCAGAAATATTATACTCCCAACAGTGACCCTAATTCTGAGATAAGAGTGCCAAGGACAATTTATGGCTGAGCACAGTAGGTGTACTCCACACCTTTAATCATGTATCTAAGTAATTCTAATATACTCTGTCAATTACTACACTTATAAGCCCAAGGCTAGGTCTTCTGGTTAACTGACAGTGTACTTCTGAAAAAAAAATTTGACTGGTTTTACAAATATGTCTATTTAAACAGCTATATATTATAATCCAACGGCTCATAAGCATAATTTCGTCTCTGGGATCTCTATTTTATTTTACATTTTTTATAAGATTTTATTTATTTATTTGACAGAGAGAGAGAGAGAACACAAGCAGGGGGAGTGGAAGAGGAAGAAGCAGGCTCCCATCGGAGAAGCCTGATGTGGGGCTGGATCCCAAAATGCTGGGATCACGCCTTGAGCCAAAGGCAGACGCTTAATGACTGAGCCACCCAGGCGCCCCTGGGATCTCTATTTTAATCCAGTGATCTATTTGTCTATCCCTGTACCAATAATACCACATTCACCTGTTGAATAAAGTCTGGATATGTGGTAATACAAGGCCTTCCTTGTCATAGCTTACAAGTCTCTTATCACTACTTTTGGACAAATACTATCTTCATCACCAACACTAGAATCTGTTTTGATCCCAAACACTGTTTGATTGCTGAAACAGTAATGTTACCTATTTTTGCCTGATCTTAGATCCAGAAAATTTGCTGAATGCTTATTATTTCTCATATTTTTGTCTGTTGCTGGCAAATAAAAAATTTCCTTCCTTCCCCATTAAACTGACATGGAAATTGAGACCTATCAATTGATACACACGTACCTACTCTTAAAACATTTTACTTTGAGATTATGAAGTTCTCTACATAAAGTATATGAAAGACATCAACTAAGGAGTTCCTTTAAAAATCCATACAGCATACTTTATAGAAAACTATCATTGGTAAAATGCCTACTGAAAATCAGGCACTAGCATAGAAGGTTTTATACATAATCTTCACCCGAAGGAAAGTTAACTCAGGGCAGTCTCAGAAAAATGAAGTGATCTGCCCAAGTGACTGATGAGATAGAGGTGGGATTCAAATCTGAAGTCTTACAAGCTCCAAATCCAAACTCTTCCAATGAGAGTATATTGTAAAGCCGTTTATGAAAGTACAAATATACACCTTAAGCATTCTATACAGGAATATTGTGGCTTACAACTACTCTTAAGGCTATTAATAACATAGACAGGAAATATCATCAATGTAACAGCAGCAATCCTTTTAGAACATTTTCATTATTTCAAACTCATTCATGCAATATGAATCCCAAGATCTCTGATTCAACAATGAAAGAGCTGATATAATTAGCAGTTGCAGAATTTTTTTTTCTTCTGCTGAGCCAGTAAATTTCCATCACCATGATTGGTTTCAAAAACCTGCTCACCTGGTTTTTCACCTTCTCAGTTAGGGATTACTCCTTTTCTACCTTACTAATGTTACTCATTCTTTCCTCAACACATAGTTTTTTTAACACTACATTCAAAATAAAGTAAAAAAGGAAAAGGAGAAAAAGGAAGATTCACCAGCTAATCAGCCTAACCAAGTTATTTATCTCAGTGATGTGAAGAGATAATTATCCTTTAGGAACAGACATACTAAAGGTATCTCAAGAATCACTGGATGAGATGCTTTCCTAACAGATGCTTAAACTGTTGTCCAGCAAATAGTCAAGATCCACTTAAACATTTACCATTTAACAATATTTGCTAAGACTCTAAGAATATGGGGGTAAAGTAATTATTTTGCATCTTAATACAACCTCTACCCTAAAGCCTTTGGATTCAATAAATACTAGGTGTAAGAAGGGTAAAAAAAAAAAAAAAAAAGTTGCCAAATGATTTTTTCACATAGCTAACTTTATTGAAGTTATTCAATGATACACTAAGAGTTTTATATAGGACAAAGAAAATTAGTTTAATTAAGCACAAGCTAAAGATTTAGGTTATCCAGGTAACAGACAAGTAGCTTGATTAGACAGAAAGATGACAAGGAATTGTTATGTCCAAGGCTTTTCTAAATAACAATTAAAGGGAAACTGGCCGTTAAAAACTCTCAAAGAAATGTTTATGTCCTATGAATACTGGAATATAATGGATTACTTTATTTTATATTTATAGTACATATACATATTATTTGTGTATGCCACAAATTCCTTTCTAAAAGTAAACACCTATGAGAACTTCTTTATCACCTCCAATGAAGGAGTGAAAAAAAAAATGATTTCGAGCCTATGAAACTATCAGAAAACTTTTTTTCTACTGAGGATTATCTTTCCCCAAATTCTTTGCTACCCTAAGTCCTCCTAACTGTTGAAATACTTTTCCCCAAGATTACAAAATTAGATTTATCTGTAAGCCTATCTTCTCAAACAAAAGAGGTAACTCTACTAAAGTAGGTTACCTACCCAACCAACTCCCCTTTCTGCTGCAAAGCCATCCTATTTTTTTTTCACTACACTTGAGATCTGCATCATCCTGTGCCCCACGAATTAATTCTACCAGAAATACACACATATAAACACATACAAATTTCTTCATTTCCAAGGGGAAAAAGTACATGAAAGGTCAGAAAATGAAAAGACTGCATTTGCAAGAGTGGCAAATGGACATAATAGATTTACTTGACTTAAAAAAATACATAAAGTAAAAATATTCAGTAGCTGATGGAAAGAGAAGCATAAACAGTAAGTAAATGTTTATCACAAAAATATTTAATATGCATTATACAAATTAAAAACTTAGTTTACCTAGAAGTTAGCAGTTAGAAGTAGCAGAATTTATAGCTTTACATAGCTATAACCAAGAAAACTAAGAACCAGAATGCAATGAAGACTTAGGTTACTTTCTGTTTATCTGTATTCAACGACAGGTGTAGCAACCACTCACATCATCCGCACATGAACACTTAAAATTTCCCCAAGTTTGCATCCTTTAAATTGAAACAAACAAAAACTTGCAAAGTAAGCCTTGGTCTTCTAAAAGTTACATTATAGTGATTTCTAGACAGAAGAAAAATAAGTATTTGTATATCCTTTTATTATTGCTACTTATCTTCCTTGAGCCAAAGTATTAGCATTATTGGGCCTGATTTCTTCCCATTAAAAGCAAACAACTTTCCATGTACTGTATTTCTATAAAAGGAAGAGCATATTAACAATTAGTTTTGCTGACATGTATGTATCCTCAGTAGACATTCACATAACAAGCAATTTAGTAATTTGGATGGTTGTTATAGTTTACTGAAACTTGGGGAGATTCAAAGCCAAAGAAAAAATCAGATGCACAAATTCTGTACTAGTTTTCTATACGAGGATAAATTATATACATGCAAATATTTTATTAAAAAAATGATTTAGTATCTTTAAGTTGGCATTTCCTCCCCCATTTGTCTGTAGGTTTGCACTAGGAAAAACTACTTCAAAACTGCCAAAGAACCCACTATATTTTCAGTAAGTAAATAATCCTAAAATTTATCTCTGCCCATAGTAACAACAAAAAATACTGTGTGAAACAAGTCACATTTTTAATGGTTAAATACAGCTTTGTCTAGAACACATAGTACTTGGTAGCACAGGATTTATAGCACAGATGCTGATTAGCTATCTTGTTTCCCAGAAAAAGAAAATAGCTTGATTTTCTCTCCCCACAGAAATTGACTCTAAAAGGTTTTATCAAAGTAACTGACACTTTGTTAGTTTAATTATCACAACTTATAAGCAAAGAATTTCTTAATGTCTGAAAAGTTCCAAGATTTTGCCCCTATAATTTGTCATCTCAGTCCTTTTTCTGGAGTATGTCTCAAGATAAAACAGATTTGTAAAAAATGCCACATGCATTCAAGACATTAAAAACAATTATAAAAATTTAATACCGATTTGTAAATATAATGCACATTTACACATTTTAACAGCTCTTTAAATCAATGGGGTCTTAAACATTGTATCATATTTTAATTGGCAGCACTTTTTTTAATGACACATAAAATAACGTCACCCTTTACAAATAAATGGCATTTTAGAATTCCATGAAACACGGCAACTTTCTTAGAATTACAGGCTTTTACCCAAGAAGAAAGCCCAATATCTCATTTTACAGACGAGGAAAATGAAAGCCCAAGTAGGTATGTCCCCAACGTCATAAAATCAAGAGCAAAAAAAGACACGGAACCCAGATCTTCTGATTCCCAGTGATGCCCTTTTCATTACACAACTCAACACTTGAAGTTAATGAGATGAAAAAATTACCGGGGTTTAACCAAACAGTTAACACACAGCTATCTAATATAATCTCTCTCTCTATAAAAAGCTTGTCACTTAGGAACCCTGCAGGTTTATGGTCTGAAGCTGAAGAAAATGTCTCAGACGGACTCAAAAGCAACAACGACCACAAAAAAAAAAAAAAAAAAAAAAAAAAAAAAAAAAATCTAGCGTGTTTTTCTCTTCTGACAAGATGTATAATGAACTACAGACACTTCAGATATTAGAGTTTCCCTTAATGTAGAAATTTCATAGGACGCATCACAGTAACCAGTATAATCTCACTTGCATCCCCAAGGGGAATTATTACCGCCCCCCCACCCCCAGCCTAAACTCAATAGTTAGAACAAGGCCATGGATTCATTTATCAGAACTAGAAACTTCGCACATCTTTTCCAGTCTACCAACTACAAATTCACAGGTGGTTGCTATGTTTACATCTCTTCCCGGAGGAAAAACTAAAGGAACCCAATGACTGTAGTGACACCCGCAGTTTGTTTGCAGGTTTCGAGGGACAGGAGGAGCCAAAGGAGAAGGTACCCGAGAAAACGACACGTTATCTGGGCTCAGGGGGCCGCAGCACCGGGCGAAGACTAGCGCACGGGAGGCGTCGCGTAACAGGCCGGTGGGCAGTGTGCCTCGGCACTCCCCTTCGCCCACCCTCTCCATTCCCCAAGTGGGAGGGGGATTAGAGGTGGGGACTGGACAGGCGGGGCGGAGACTGGGGAGAGATCCGAGCCTCGGCCTCGGCTCCCTCCCTCAGCCGGGCGGGGGGTGGCGGCTGGGCTCCGAGGCCGCGGGAGGCCATTTTAGCTGCGGGGCCGCCGAAAGCCCCGGCGGCCCTCCACGTCCCAACACCTCAGCCGTCCCTCCCTCCCGCCCCCACCGGGGGCCGCTCCCCGCCGCGGGGCCGGGCCGGGCGGGGCGGGAGAGGCCGCGGCGCCCGGCCCGCCTCGGGCCG
>NW_024423897.1:38557600-38604398 GCF_017311325.1 Ursus maritimus | reverse complement strand
AGCGAGCAGGGGGAAAGAAGGGAGAGGGCGGGGAGCCGTTACCTATACTGGGCCGCAGCCGCCGCCGCCGCCGCCCCGCTGTGGGTGAATCCAAAGTAGTTGCCGGTCGCCATTTTGGCATCTTCCCCCAGCCGGCTGGGCACTGCGGCGGGCACGGAGAGTCGGGTCCCATGGCGGGAGGAGAGGTGCGGTGGGGCAGAGATGCCGAGGGAGGGAAAGGGAGAGAGAGAGGCGCTGTGAGAAGCCGCCCTCGCCGGGCCGTGGCTGGGGCCGCGGCCGCGCCGCCTCCCCCTCCCGCCTCGCACTCCCTCACTCACTCGCACGCCCCGGTGGCGGCCGCCGCCTCCTCCCCGGAGCCAGCCCCAACCCCCGCGCCTCCCCGCAGCCCCGGGTCGGGGAAGGGGCCGGGCAGGGACCTCGGCGGGGTACATTATACTCACCATAGGTGAAAGAAACTACAGGGCATATGGGAATCATGGGCTCGGGCTGCTGCTGCTGAACTCTGAACTCTCACCCACTGCCTCCCTCCTCTGCCCCGCTCCTCCTCAGCGGAGAACAGACCGCCGCCTCCCGCCGCACTGCGCAGGCGCCCCCCGCGCTCGGCACCATGGGAGCTGTAGTCCCGACCGCCTTCGCGGCTCTAGCAGGCGCGTGCCGGGCCTCAGGCGAGGCGGGCCCTGGGGAAGCCGGCGGGCGAAGGCGGGCCTGGCATGGTGATAGGGAGCCGCAACATGGGCAATAGAGAGTGCGAGGAGCGCCTCGCCCTGCAGTGGGGGGATCAGGGAGAATGAGCAGAGTGACGTCTGTTAGCCTTCCCTTATTACTTTTCACTCTTTCACTTTTGCGTGTGCAGTGTTCTCTACCTTTCAGGCCTTGCTTGTGCTCTTTTCATTAGAATTTGAGCTGGACTAATTTGGATTTTTTCTTATTTGCCTCATTCCTGCTGCTTGTTCCTAGCCTCAAAACTGGGGAGGGAAATATGGGGGAGGTGAGAAAAAGAATGCTAGTCTGTTGGGCTGGAAGCACACCCCCAACACCCCTCCCGAACGCCCTCTCCGCCACCTGCACCCACTCCTTGAGTCCTTCAGCGTGCGTCGAGCACCCCACGAAGTGTCAGGCTAGGTCCTGGAGATGTACCAACGAAGAAAATGAAGTCCCTTGCACACATGGAATTTACCTTCTGGGAAGGAAGGAGGAGGGTGTCAGACAAGACCAAATAGTATAACGGATGGTGATTGCAGCTTTAGGAATAAAGCCAGGCAAAGATAGGAGGGAGGTGCTGTTTTATGCAGGGTGTGGATAGAGCAATCACCAGAGCAGAGCCTTGAAGGAAGTGAGGGAAGAGGCTGGAGATACCTCTAGATACCTGGAGGAAGGACAGCAACTGGAGGGTCCTAAAGCCAGAGTGCTCAAGAGCAGCAAGGATGTTAGTCTTGCTGGAGTGGAGTGATAAGGAGACAGATCTTCAGAAAGGTCCCTGGTAAGGATGCCAGATCTTTCATGGTAAGGACAGAAGAATATTCTCCCTCATGCAAACATTTCTTTCTTCCCTCTGCTTTCTCACTGTTTTCTCTTTACTTTCCCAGTTCATTTCCAACCACTCTCTTTCCTTTTCCACCTTACCTCCTTCCTGCCTCCCATCAATGCATAAGTGCTCCACTTCACCTCTTCCTCATCTTCTCCGTGCCCATGCCCCAGACCCTCTGCTACGGGCCTCTCCTCAATGTTTATTTATTTACTTATTTTTTTTTAAATAATTAACCATTTTTAAAAAATGTTTATTTAAGTGATCCCTACATCCGCTGTGGGGCTAGAACTCACGACCCCGAGATCAAGAGTTACATGCTCCCCAAACTGAACCAGCCAGGTGCCCCTCCTCAATGTTTAACACGAGCATTAAAAAGAAATGCAAAGGGTGAATCAGAACTCTCTCATGAAGTTTAGGGCTCTATCCCACCTTCTCATGCCACAGCAGAAACAATACCTCAATTCTTATTTGTGCCAACCTGGCTCCCCCACACCTCCTACAAAGGTACCAGTTCTAAGAACCTGTCTGATTTATCCTCTTACTCATTTCAAAAAAGAGAAAATGTAGAACTTTGGGGGGAGAAAAAAATCAATGTCATTGTTTTTGACAATACTGATGTTTCTCCAGGCAAAAGTTATTTGCAGTCCAAGTGTGTTGTTGGAAAAAGTATCTTCTACCCATAGGATACTAGAACTGCATTTTAAAGGTAATTTGCCTTGAACTTCATGAAGCAATAAAGCTTTGAAGGCACTGACTGTAACTGCTTTGATAAACTTGTACTATCAGTTACTAGGCTACTTGAATAAAATTGGAAGAGAAAAGACAGGTATTAATCACCTGCCTAAGAAGATTATTTTTAGGCCAGTTTTATGCTTGGCTGCTTGGCAGGCCTTTAGAGGATGGAAGAGGGCTGCTGGCACAGCCCAATGAGCAAGCAGGTAACTAGAAAGAGGAAGGCGTGCCTCTTCTCTTTGGTAACTGTTCCTAGAGTTCAGAGTAGGTGTGGCAGTAGTGAAAATTGTTCACAACAGGGCACTCTTCAAAGAGGGAATCTGTAGGAAGGGCTCACCTTACCCTAGGCAAGGGTTTACTTAAGGAAGGAGTTTTGGGATGGGCTTGGAATCAAGAAGCCTTGGTTCCTTTTCCTGGGTATTTAGTAGCAGAATGGCCTGAACACATTATTTAATCTTTCTCAACCTGTATGACAGGAAAAATAATAACATCTCCCTCATGGGACTGTGGTGGGGGTTAAATGAGGTAGCATTTCTATAAAACAACGCCAAGCACAGGGTATTTATGTAAAAAGAACTAGGTGGGATGATTGTGAATCCTTTCAAAATCTACCTTCCAGTAAGGGAATGCGCTGTGCAAGTCACTCACCTAAAACCAAAAAGGAAGTGGCTCTGCCCTAGGAGGCTTTATGTCCCAGAGTGTACCCAGTCTAGCCAACATGGCAATATGTAGTCCTCGAGACCAAAAACGGGTGGGAGACTTGACTGGAGGAAGCTAATTACAACATCCGTCATCCTTCATGTGCAGAAATGGTTGGCATTGGGATACAAAAAATTACGACTTAGCAGTCATTCTCCACATATCAGCTAGAATGATGGGTTCAAAATGCAAATCTGATCAAACCTGTCTATGCTTCCCCTCACTCTTGGGACAAAGCAAAACTTTCACAGGGCTTTCAGAGTCCTGTGCAGTCAGGCTTACGAGTCTTTTCCAGCATCTTCCTCCTTCTTCTCTTCATTCCAGTTACCTTGACCTCTTATTTACCATGCTCCCTCCCACCACAAGGCTTTGCATGTTCTGCCAGACTAGAATGTTCTTCCTTCCTCTCTTCACCTGGCTAACCCTCATGCTTCAAGATCTCCACTCAGTCAATTCCTTCTCAGCCTTCCCTGACCTCTTGATCTGTCAGACCCTTATTATGCTCTCAGAGCTCCAGGCATCCCTCCTTAAGTTACCTTTGTGACAGCTGCAATCTCACACTTACTGAGTGATTGTTTGATTAACATTATTTCTGCCATCAGACTACAGCTTGATGAAGGCAGGGTGCCAATATCGGGTGCCTGGTGATAGGCACCCAGTAAGTACTTATTGAATAAATGAACCAGGCAGTGCACAGCTTAATCTTCGGTGATTCAGGGGCAGTTTCAGGGACCTGTAATGCCTCAGGGTCATCATTAAGAACTTCAGTTAGCATCTGAGGGCAAATTAGAAAACATTAATTGGCAGACCCATTAACCACAAGGTGGAGCTAGCCTGAGAAGGGGGGTCCCTAAACTCACCCCAAATATATCTAGTCACCTTTAGTCACACCTTTGTGTCGAGACCTGGTATCCTGAAAGGCCTTGTTAAAATACAAACCTGTCAGCCAGAAAGGATAACATATGAGCTACTCTATATACCAAGAGAGTATGGCATGGGGAATGAGGGCTTGGTCTCTGAAACTGGACCCATATGGCTTCAAATCTCAGCTCTCACTAACTGCTCTGTGACCTCAGGCACAACCTCTCTGTGCTTCATTTTTCTCCTCAGTGAATAGAGATGATAATGTGTTGTCTGCAACAGGGAATTGTTGGTAGGGCTTTAACAACTTCCTAGAGGTAAAGGTCTTAGGTCAATGTGGGGTTCATTGCAAGTACTTGGAGCGTTGGCTGGTTAGTCTACCCATCACCCGTTCCTGTCACAACCAGAGAAGAAGCCAAAGGATGGGATTGGGTTGTTTGTTTGGTTTTTTTTTGGTAGGGGAAGGGGAAGGTCAAGTCCACGATGGCGCAGAATGGGTGGGACGGGGTAGGGAAGGGGGCACAGAGGATCGTAGGGAGGCATGCAAGGGGAGGCGAGGGGCAAACGGCTGCTGCATTATTGTTTCCCTGAGAACCCAGGGAGAGAGCAAGAAGGCCAGGAAATTCACTTGGAACCTGTGATGGTCTCCCAGGATAATACAGTCATTGCATTTGGGGCTAATAAAGAAAGAACAGGAAATGAGGCTCTAGCTCTGGTCATGACTCGGACAGGCTGAGTCTCCAGGCATTCTGGGACCTTACCAACATAGACAGGTGGTGCTGGGAGGGGACAGCAGAATCAGGCTAGGGAGCTGACCTAGCTGTCAGACTGGCTTTTAAGGGCCAAATGGGTAGGACAATGTTCACAATTCAAAGGGAGAGTTCTGGTTTTATTTTTATTTTATTTTTTAAAAGATTTTATCTATTTATTTGACAGAGAGGGAGAGAGAGAGCACAAAAGCAGGGGGAGCGGCATAAGCAGGCTCCCCACTGAGCAGGGAGCCCAAAGTGGGGCCCGTGACCTGAGCCGAAGGCAGACACTTAACCAACTGAGCCACCCAGGTGCCCTGGGAAAGTTCTGACTTTAATCAAGAAAACCTTAACTGAAGGATGTACTCCAGGTGGTGGGTGTGACAGTGAAAGACCAGGAAGCCTTCCCCTTTAAATTCTTCCATCCCCTCCCTTCCCCTTTCCCCTTTCTCCTTCTCTCCCTTCCCCTCTACTCTCCTCCCTTCCCTCAGAGGAAGAACTGTGTGGTCTAGGAGATGTGCTGTAGTAAGGATATTCTTCAGAACCCAGTTGAAGTTCTTTCTTGAGTTTTTGGCCAATGGATGGTGGATGGTGGATAAATGGATGGAGACATGAGGGACTTTGAAAGAATTAGGGAGCAGACGGAGAACCATGGTCCAAGGTCAGGCACTGGGGTGATCCACAGAGATAAAATGCATCCTTGATAAATACAGTGACACCTACTGGTGCAAATGGGGGTTTAGCACAAAGATGTATTTCATCTCTATAAGAGAGTTTGTGATATGGTGGTTTCTTCTAAGGGTAGGTTTTGTGGATTCAAATCCTACCTGCACCACGTACTAGTTGTGTAGACCAAGGACAAATTATATAACCTCTCTGAGACTCAGTTTCTTCAGGAACTAATAACACCTAGTTCATATGGTTGCTATGGACATTAAATGAATGTAAAGTTCTCTTTTTTTTTTTTTTAAAGATTTTATTTATTTGACAGAGAGAGACAGCCAGCGAGAGAGGGAACACAAGCAGGGGGAGTGGGAGAGGAAGAAGCAGGCTCCTAGTGGGGAAGCCTGATGTGGGGCTCGATCCCAGAGCACCGGGATCACGCCCTGAGCCGAAGGCAGACGCTCAACCACTGTGCCACCCAGGCACCCCTAAATGACTGTAAAGTTCTTACAACATTGCTTGGCACATAGCATGTGCTCAGTGCAATCCTTTTGGTTACCACAAAGACTGAATAGATATTAGCAATGTCTCTGGGAGTAAAGGATTTCTCGGCACAGATAGTCTCTGATCTCTGTCACCCAGTTATACTAATTTTTTTCAATTAAATTTTTAAATTGAAATATAATTCATCTAACATAAGACTCACCCTTTCAAAGCATTCAAGTCAGTGGTTTTTAGTGTATTCATGAAATTGTGCAACTCTCACCACTGTCTAATATCAGACCATTTTCATGACCCCATTAACAAATCCTGAACCCATTAGCAGTCATTCCCATGCCCTGTTCCTCCAAGTCCCTGGCAACCACTAACCTATTTTCTGTCTTTATGGATTTGTCTATACTGGACATTTAATATAAATGGAATCATACAACATATAGCTTTTTGTATCTGGCTCCTTTCACTTAGTCTAATGTTTTCAAGTTTCCTTTTTGTTATAGTATGTATTGGTACTTCATTCCTTTTCATGACTGAGTAATATTCCATAGTTTGAATATACCCCATCTTGTTTATCATTCATAAGTTGATGGACATTTGGGTTGTTTCTACTATTTGCCTATTAAGAATAATGCTACTATGAACATTTGTGATGGCTAATTTTATGTGTCCACTTGACTGAGCTAAGGTTAGCTGGTAAAACATTATTTCTGGGTATGTCTATGAGGGTGTCTTTGGAAGAGATTAGCATTTGAATCAGTAGACTGAATAAAGATGCCCTCACTTACGTGAGTGGGCGTCATTCAATCTGAATAGAACAAAAGGGCAGAGGTCTGGGGAATTTGTTTTCTCTGCTTGAGCTGAGACATTCATCTTCTCTTGCCCTGGGATTTAGAGCTCCTGGTTCTTTGGCCTTTCAGCTCCAACAGGGACTTACAGTATTGGTTCTGATTCTCAGGCCTTCAGACTTGGACTAAATTTCGTTACCAGCTTTCCTGGTTCTCTAGCTTGCAGATAGCTGATCAAGAGACTTCTTGGCCTCCACAACAGTGTGAGCCAATTCTTATAATAAATATCCTCTTATATATATATATATCACTGTACATCCTGTTGGTTCTGTTTTTCTGGAGAATCCTGACTAATACAAAACTTTACATTGACATGTTTTCAGTTCTCCTGAGTGCAATTTCTGGTATACACGTAAACTTTTTAAATATCTCAAGTTCTCTCTCTGCACAGCTACTGCCCTAGTTTGTCTCTTGCCAAGGCCGCTTCAACAGCCTACTAATTGGTCTTTCTAAGGATCTAATCCTCTCAATCCCATTCTCCACATAATTATCAAAGGATCTAAGATTGAAAAAATAATAGTAATAATAGTAAGAACAACTAGGTACATTACAATAATTCATTTTTTTAAAGAAATCTGAGGCAGGGGCTATTAATGCTTATCCTATTTAGAGATGATACAACTGAGTTCTCAAAGCTGGTAAGTGGCAGAGGCAGGATTTAAATCTAACACCAACCTGACTCCAGAATGCCTAACCTCTGTGACATACCACCTTCCTGAAACACCTCTGGCCAATACTTCACTACCGTGCTGAAAACCATACAAAGATTCCCACTTGCCTAAAGTAAAAACATGGCCTTTTATTTATTGTACATGGCTATGTCTCATTCACAAATTCCTGGAGTATTTATACTATCAACTCTCTATTTTATTCTGAAGCATCCCATACTTTGCATTTCCTCACATACATCAGACTTGTTATTTCTTGTTCAATGTCTTTCTTTCCCCCAGGAACGCATGTAGTAAGCACCACAGAGTCAGGAATCATGTCTGGTTTTATCCACTGTTTAATTCCCAATGCCTAGGATAATGGCAAGAACACTGTAGGCACTTGATAACTATTTGTGGGATGAACGAGAGTAGTTCTGTGTTCTTCACCTCTTGAGGACGATGGTTTTATGATATATATCTTTGGTATCTCCCTCCACCCTTCTCCAACTACCACCTAGCACAGTACTAGGCACAGAAGAAAATGCCAACCTGTTTTAGTCCTCCCAGCTCCCTTGACACTTTAGCACAGGTTTTCTGCTGCCAAATCTCAACACCAGTGTTGTAAGGGTTTCTTTGTGTCAGTAACACATTCTGAGGAATCGGAAGCACATGCAGAATTCAAAGTAGCCATAAAGAGTAGCTATTTAGGGGCTTGGAGCAGAGTCTAAGCCATGCTGTGATCTCATTTAGAGATTGATCTGAAATTAATGAGTGATGCTGAAGGGCATATTGGTGATAGAAACTAAATTTTTGATATTGTTTAATCTAAATACCCATACATGGCTAGGGACTACCATATTGGATAGTACAGCACTAGAATCAGATGACCTGGGTTCAAATCCTGCCTCCACTATATGACTGGCCAATTTACACAACCTCCTTGTGCCTGCTTTCCTCATCTATAAAATGGGGAAATGATAATAGTACTAATGTCATAAATTTGGTGTGAGGATTAAGTGACTGCATACACACTTCAAGCTAGCACTGGAGTGGCTAGGAAAAGGCTGACATACAAAAAAACGGGTCATCTAGTCCACCTGATTAATAGAGTGCTGTCTCTGCTGGGAGCACCATGTTGTGGTCATTTACATGGTGTATTAGTTTCCTATTGCTGCTCTAACAAATACTACTAACTTCTTGACCTGCAACCACACACATCATCTCACAATTCTGTGATTCAGAAATCTCACTGAGCTAAAATGAAAGTGTCAGGAGGGATACACACCTTTAGAAGGCTCTAGAGGAGAATCCATTTCCTTGCCTTTTTCAGCTTCTAGAAGTTGCCCACATTACTTGGCTCATGGCCCCTTCCTTCATTTTCAAAGCCAGCAGCAGAGCATCTTTAAATCTCTCTCTGACTCAGACACTCCTGTCTTCCTCTTATAAGGACGCTTGTGGTTATATTAGCCCTTCTGGAAAATCCAGGATAATCTCCTCATCTCAAGATCCTTAACATAATCGCATTTGCAAGTTTGTTTGGCCGTGTAAGAGAACATAGCTTTGGGGACCATTATTCTGCCTACCACACATAGGATATGGACATTTTCACATTCAGAGACCATTCTGAAAGGTCCATCCAGGCACCTCTCCCCTGGATCTTCCTGTCACCATTTTCTAGGCTTGTTCTTTCTCAAGTCTCTGCTCAGCTGGCCAAGCTACTAGCCAGTGCTCATTAATAAATATAGATCCATACTCAGTCAATCTTTATTTATACATGAAGTAAATAATAAGGTGTATACCCTAAATCCTGGGAGGATTTTCCTTTGCCACTATATTTCAGAGCTACGCTGAGTGGGGCAGTAGGACGAAATCGTCCAATTCTAGTTAGAAACAGTATGGCATGCAGATTGATCAATGAGTCTTCCACATTTGCCTCTTTAATTAACTGATCATAGGGAATTCCCAATGAAGCTAAGGATGTCTGGAGGAAGAGAGGGCAAAGTACGAGGAGCAAGTTACAAGGGAATCCTGGGCCCCCTGGTTGTGATAATGTATTTATGCCTCTGGATTGCTCCAGCCTGGTCTCATATATATACCACTTCTATTTTGGAATGCTGCTATATGTGTTTAATTTTATAGTTTGGTGGATAAGATAATACCCAGTTCATGATGGACAGTTCTCATAGGTACTTGGTGTCTCAGAGTCAGGTCTCTCCTAGGGCCCAGAAGCCTCCCAGGCTAGAAGTAAATTTTTAGTAAATTTCAGTCATTTCATTGGTTCTAATCTGCCATAGATGATAAAAGCAGCAAAGAAAAGAACTCTGCCAATAATCATCATAAGACAACATTGCTTATAACTATTATATATGCATTCCAAGTTCAGAGATATTAAAATGTGAAAAGCAATGACAACAACCCACAAAACTTACATCTTAGAATCAGTAACATAAGACACATCCAATCCGTCCTTCCACTGTACACAGAAGGAAATAGGCCTAGAGAGGTAAGTGACTTGGCCAAGACCACAGAACTCCTTAACCACGGTGGCGCATCCAGACACATCTGACTTCTACTCCAAAGCCAGTTTCATTTCAACAGAGTGATTTATTACTACTAATTAGTATGAATAATAGCAACCCCAACTTCGCAAAATCAACTTGTATTAAGTGCCCTTATTCTCCTTTATGTCAGAAATAACCAGGAAAAGTAGAGGCTGGGTCTTTTTGGACTGTGGTCCTTACACCTTCCCCTCTGCGTCTATGCCTGCATAATCAGGCTTCTGAGGACTTGCTTTTCTTTGGGGAAGGGGTCTGGAGGACCAGAATTTCTAAGAGGGGAAAGAGACTTCATTTGCCCTTTTGTGGTAGTTGAAAAGTTTTCCTTGTATAATGAATTGATTTTTAAATTAGAAACCTAGTTCTAAGTACATCTGATTTGCATACATCTTGGAAATACAGTCATTTGTACCCTGGTTCCCCCACTCCCACCTACCTTGAATCTGCTTTCTAGCTGTCACACTGCCCCCCCCCCCATCTCCCCTTCCTCTGCCCACTCCGCACTCCACCTGTGCAGCCAGCCCAGCCTTACTGCTGCAACCCACTAGGCTGGAGGCCAGGAGCATCCAAGAGACCCCTTCTCTGCCTGGAAGGCCTTGGAGTTGTCATTCCCCCGCAGAGACGCAGTGAGAGCCTCAGAGCCCCAGAGCCTTTCTCCTGCCCTTGCCAGCAAGGACCTGAAGTAGCGGTCAGCATCCAGTACTTAGAAAGGACTCCAAGCCTAGGTAGCCACACTCCTACCTTCCTGGTTTCTAGTAGCCACATCTCAAAGCCCCACAGGCAAGGTAAGGTGGGGCAGGAAGAGTACATTTAAGTGTCTAAACATGCAAGTGTGGAGCAAGTGGAGCTGTCTTTTTTTTTTTTTTTTTTTTTTTTTTAGATTTTGTTTATTTTTGCAAGAGACAGAGAGAGAGAGCAAGCGAGCAGGAGCTGGGGGGTGAGGACAGAGGGAGAAGCAGATTCCCCGCTGAGCAGGGAGCCCAATGCGGGACCTGATACGGGACTCAATCCCAGGATGCTGGGATCATGACCTGAGCCGAAAGCAGATGCTTAACCGACTGAGTCCCCCAGGCGCCCCAAGCAGACCTGTCTTAACTGCAGTGGGAGTGCCAATTGTTTCAACCACTTTGGGAAACTGTTGGGCAGTATCTTTTAGAGCTCAACAAGTGCAGACTTACTGCCTGGCAATACTTTCCTGGAGAGATCTACAGAAATGTGTATTTATATGTTTACTAAAAGATATGTTCAAGAATATTCATAGGAGCAACTGTTCCTATCACTGAAAGTTGGATACTAAGTATTCATCAACAGTCAAAAGGTAAAATAAGTTCTATTCTATTCATAATATAATGTTCAGCAATGAGAATGAATGAGTGATCGATACATGCAGTAGCATAGATGGTACTCACAAAGATATCATTGAGAAAAAAGACATAAGTACAGGTTATATGTCTTTTTCACGAAGTTTTTCTTTTTCACCCAGTTTTATTGAGATATAATTGACATATTTTGTAGGTTGAAGGTGTACAATGTGATGATTTGACACATGCACATATTGTGAAATGGTTACCGTGATAAAGTTAGTTAACACATTCATCACCTCCCATAATTATAATTTTTTACACGAAATTTTAAATAAAAACAGGCAAACTTAGTGTCTAGTTTTGTAAGTGAGGATAGGATTTGAATCTGGGCATCTTATTCCAAATTTAGATCTCTTAGCGATGATGGCATTTTGCCCTCAAGGAGGGAGAACACCCTTTTGCCAAGAACCTGTACCATAGGCATAGAGACGTGGTGCGGTCTTCCATTCGCTAAATGGCCTTGGCTATTCAGCCTGCTCGGGGACAAGTTTGGTGGCCTCCAGTGTTAGTGAGATTATATTCAGCTTCAAATAACTGAAAAGTGACTAGTAAGTATGAACAATAAGGACATTTATTGCTTACTTAACATGAAGTCCCAGGATTGGTTAAATGGCTCAGTAACACTAAGCACCCTTAGCTTCACCATCATCAGGGTATTAGCTTTTCTTTCTTCCTTTTGGTACTGGGAATACCAAAGCTAATTTCCTGAGGTGCCTGTCCATGTACTCTTTACCTCTGCCCACTGTCTCCACCACAAACAACTTCATAGTTATTCATGTTGCCCAATTTTGAGGCAAGGCCTGGGGATGGGTATTTCTAGTCTCCTGAATAAAGAAAGTAAAGATGACAGATTAATATTTCACCAACAGTAATATATACACTTCCTCACTTGATATCTTCAAATGTCTTCATTTCTGCCGCCTTCACCCCAGAAAGCTGGACCTGAGTCATTTACTTATCTGTGGGTATAAAAATTAGGGATCTTTGATTACAAGTAATAGAAACCAACTCTGGCTGATGAAATCCATAGGGTACGTTAGAAGAGGCTATAGAAAGTTCACAGGCTTAGCAGGAAGGCTGGGGGATCGTGCCCAGAACTGGATAGGAACAAAGTCAGCTCTGGAAAGTAAAGGAGCAGGAGCTGCAGGAATAGCCTGGACAGACACCTTTGTCTAATGAATGAAAGCCAACCATTTTAAATTCAATTCTCTGCAGAACATTTGAACTAAAGGCAGGATCAATTTCAGATGGCTTGTAAATTTATATGTGAAAGGAAAAATCAATAAAGCCTTTAGAGGAAAACAGAGGAGAGCCCTTTTGGGCCAGAGAGGGCAGTGCAGGGTGTCACATACAAGCCAGGCTTGTCTAAGGGAGGACTCCTCATCTAGACCAGGAATAGGAGGTGGAGGCAGAGCCCAGGGGTTTGGAGGGGGCATGTTTGTAGCTTAGGGCTTTGAGAAGCAAGCACAGCAGATACTAGGCCTGTGGCAGCCTGACTGATTCCAGATCTCTTGCGCTGTGGCTTTGGTATTCCCAATACCCCTCCATTCTTAGGGTCAGCTCAGCCTGCTGGAAAAAGGCCTCAAGGCCCATAGCTGAGCAGGGACAGATATCACGCATCTCTTCGCCTGGTGAAGGTGCTAAATTAGCTGGGGCAAATGATAGGAAACCAGCTTTGCAAGTGCAGAAATCCAGCATTCTCAGGGAACCTCTCAGAGAGGGCAGCATACAGCTCTGAGATCAGGGAGGTTGAAATTCAAGGCCATGGGTTACTTCAGCAGTGGAATAGAGCAGTGGAAGAAGAGACCACATGTTTTGCATGTGTTTTCATGAAAAATAACTGACTATCGCACCAGGACTGTCCTAAGCACTTCATGTCTACCATCTTTTTAATCCTTTTGATAACTCTGTTGTGTAAGTTGCTATCACTCTCATTTTACAGATGAGGAAACTGAGGCTCAGAAAAGTTTAAGGCACTTGGGTCAGATCACACTGTGTGTCAACTTGACTGAGCCGTGGGGTGAAAAGACGTTTGGTCAAACCTTATTCTGAGTATGCTATGAGGATGTTTTGGGATGAGGCTCACATTTGAATTAGTAGGCTGGGTAAAGCAGAGAAGAGACAGATCTGGGATTTAAATGTTGACAATATAGCTCCAGAGACACTTAACCACTTACCCTCTGTTGCCTTTCATGGAAGCCAAGCAAATAAACATAGACGCCATAGCAGACTACTTGAACAAGGACTGGCAGCCATAATGAATCAGAAGTCAAGAAGGCACTGATACAGACGCATTCCAAGTTTGGGAACCAGAGAGCCAGAGGGGTGGAGCGCAGGAGGGAGTGTCTCAGAGCCAGGGTGTGAAGGCGTAACCGTGTTGAGGCACAATTCTGTACAGCCTTCATTACCTTGTACCTCCCTTTTGGAGGGCTCTCATAGGTGTTCCTTTCTTTATTTTTTTAAAAAAGATTTTATTTATTTATTTGAGAGAGAAAGAGAAAATGTGAGCAGGGGCAGCAGGGAGGGGCAGAGGAGAGAGAGAATCTCAAGCAGACTCCACGCTGAGCTTGGAGCCCCATGTGGATCTTGATCTCACGACCCTGAGATCTTCACCTGAGCTGAAATCAAGAGTTGGACACTTAACTGACTGAGCTACCCACATACCTCTTTCTTTCTTTTCTTTCTTTCTTTCTTTCTTTCTTTCTTTCTTTCTTTCTTTCTTTCTTTCTTAGATTTTATTTTTTAAGTAATCTCTACACTCAACATGGGGCTCAAACTGACACCCCAAGGTCAAGAATCACATATTCTACCGACTGAACCAGCCAGGCGCCCCTGCCCTCCAACTGTGTTTCTTAACATGTATGTGAGGCTTCTGACACTAGGTTTGTAATGAGAATCTTGGGTTCCTTCAGAATTCCACAGTGGAACTTGTCCAGCAAATCCTACTGCTTTGAGCCGTTTTGCATACATCGGACTTCTTCAATACCTGCCTTTTTATCTTGGTAAGAGTAGACAGTGATTCTCGTTTGCTTGTAGGATAGTGTACTTATTCCTACCCTGGCCTCCAAAACTCTGCATAATTCAATAACCCCAAATCTTAGCTGCAGTCTGCCCAATCTTCACTCTGAACCCCACATAACACATTCATATCCCAGACTCTTCCTCTTTGCTTTGCTGGCATACTCTTTCCCCTTGTCTTTAACCATTTAAATGCCACCAATCTTTCAAGGCCTAGCTCAAGTTCCATCCCCTCCACTTAGCCTTCTGCATTAGCTTTTGCAGAGAAACAGAACCAATAGGAGATATGTATGATATATATGCTTATTGCCAGGAAGTGGCTCATGCAGTTACAGAGGGTAAGAAGTCTCAAGATCTGCGGTTGACAAGTAGGAGGGCCAGGAGAGCTGTAATTCCAGACCAAGTCCAGAGGCCTGGGAACAGGAGAGTTGATGGTGTAAGTTTCAGTCAAAAAGCCCACAGGCTCAAGAGTCAATATTCCAGCTTGAGTCCATAGGCTGGAAGAAAGACCAATGTCCCAGCTCAAGCAGTCAGGCGAGAGGAGTTCCTTTTTACTTGAAAGAGGGTCAGTCTATTTTGTTCTACTCTTGATTCAGTGAAGGCCATCCACATGAAGGAGGGCCATCTGCTTCATCCAGTCTACTGATTCAAATGTTAATCTCAACCAAAAACATACAGCGCACCCAGAATAAGGTTTGACCAAATGTCTGGGCACTCCATGGTCCAGTCAAGTTGACACATAAAATTAACCATCAAGGGGCACCTGGGTGGCTCAGTTGGTCGAGCATCCGACTCTTGGTTTTGGCTCAGGTTGTGATCTCATGGGTTGTGGGATGGAGCCCTGAGTCAGGCTCCACGCTCCGTGGGGAGTCTACTTCGGGATTCTCTCCCTCTGCCCCCATCTTCCCCCCCACCGCCTCAAATGAATAAATAAATCTTTAAAAAAATTTAACCCTCACACCTTTCTTCATTTTTAAATTGAAACTATATGCTCCAAGTACCAGATTGTTACCTATGGTTACTCCTAAAGGGTGCAATTCCAGGAAGAGAAGGGAGAACTTCCATTTTTATTCTTTACTGTTCAAAAAGAGGGGTAAAGGTAAATAGTGGAACTTGGAGTAAATGGTGCTTTTGGGGAGTTTTTTGATATGTTTTCAAATGATCTATATTTAAAAATGTTATATTTAAAATAATGATCCAACTCCAATTGCCAGTTATAGAAATTGCAGAGGACAGAGGAACATGTTTAATAAAACACGTGATACAATAAACACAACCCATGACTATTGGAAACTATTCAGGATAAACAGCCTAGTTTCTTCAACAGAGAAATTGCAAGTGTTATAAAAAGAAGTAGAAGGAAAACCTATGATTAAAAGAGATTTTAAAAACATAGCAACCATTTGCAGTATGTGGATATTATTTGATTCCGTTTTTAAAAAAAACCCAAAAAATGAAAACGGAAAAATTCATAGCATTAATGAGACAATTGGAAATTTAAACACTGATGGGACATTTGACACTATTAAAACTTTTTTTAAAAAGTGTAATGATTGTATTGTGTTTATATTTTAAAAACTTATCTTTTAAAGAAACATACTCGAAATTTTAAGGATGAAATAATGTTACGTCTGAGATTTGCTTCAAAGTAAGTTGGACAAGGGTGTGGATGGGGCACGATTGTCATGGTTGATAATTTTGAGGACTGAGTGATACATAGAGGGCTCATTACACTATTTTGTCTACTTTTGTGTAAGTTGGAAATTCTTTATAAATAAAAAGATTTTAAAAATTATGATATGTCCAGCACAATCTAATTGTAGGTAATTATTTCTACCCCAGCAACTGTGAAAGACTTATTTAAAAATTTAGAGGTTCACTCAAAAGATAGTTGAACATTTCAGATGCTAAGAAATTTTCATCTCCATTTTCCTCCTCCCACACAACATAATTGTCATTCCGGTTGCAGAACCAAACTCGTGTGAAACCACGAACAACACAAAGTAAATTGTCAGCTCACTTCTGGTTTCTGGCTGCAACTCAACCCTGAGTTGGCTGTGTTCCTTCAGGTTCCCAGCTGAAGCCACAGTTGAGACTCTTCCTGCTACAGAGACGGGAGCCAGACACCAGGGCTTATCTTATGCAAAACTCAGCGGGGTCACCAAGATAAGGGCCCTGCCCTCAAGAACATGAATCCGCCATGACATCCAAATGGAGAACCATCCACATTTCTCAGGGCATCTTCCAGAGTGTGAGATTCCAGATCCACCTAACTCTCCTCAATCCCCTTCCCTCACTACACTTGCTCCTTCGAAAATTCATCCTGCTTCGCAGCTTTCCAAAACTCACCTAGAAGGCGACAATTCCCAGGTTCACGACTCCAGCCCTGCCCTCTCTCCGGATTGCTGACTCGACTGTTCAGCTGTTTTTGTGACATTCCGATCTCAGTGATGAAGGGGATACTCAAGCAACTGTGTAACAGGGTTCCAGCTGTTTCCTCAAGGCGCACCCCCACCCCTCTGTCCCTCCAGGAAAGTCATCCCTGAGGCGCCTCTTCTCTTTGCTGTCCACATCCAGCTGCTTACTAAGTCCTAGGGACTCTATTTTCAAACTGTTCCCCAAATCTGACACCTACTCACCACTTTACCACTACCATTTGGTCCAAATCACTAGTGTCTCTCATCTGCGTTACTGCAGTAACCTTCCAACTGGTTTTGCTGCTTCTTGCCGTAGCATTTGTACCAACGAAGATTAGGTTTTAAGGGTCATATGCACCCCAATGTTCATAGCAGCATTGTCCACAATAGCTAAATCGTGGAAGGAGCCGAGATGCCCTTCAACAGATGACTGGATTAAAAAGTTGTGGTCCATATATACAATGGAATATTACTCAGCCATCAAAAAGAACGATTTCTCAACATTTGCAGCAACATGGACAGCACTGGAGGAGATAATGTTAAGTGAAATAAGTCAAGCAGAGAAAGACAATTATCATATGGTTTCTCTCATCTATGGAACATAAGAACTAGGAAGATCAGTAGGGGAAGAAAGGGATAAAGAAAGGGGGGGGTAATCAGAAGGGGGAATGAAGCATGAGAGACTATGGACTCTGAGAAACAAACTGAGGGCTTCAGAGGGGAGGGGGGTGAGGGAATGGGATAGGCTGGTGATGGGTAGTAAGGAGGGCACGTATTGCATGGTGCACTGGGTGTTATACGCAACTAATGAATCATCGAACTTTACATCAAAAACCAGGGATGTACTGTATGGTGACTAACATAATATAATAAAAAAACATTAAAAAAATAAAGAGATTAATCAGATTACAAGCCCCCCCCCTTCCCTCTCAACTCTCTCTAGTGGCTTCCTTTTCTACTTAGAACAAAATTCAAATTCCTTCCATGGCTGACAGGCTCCTCGAGGACCTGAACCCTGCCTACCCACTGTTTCCCACTTGCTTTGGCTCATTCTCCTCTAGCCACTGGACTTGGTGATGCTCTTTGAATGTTTGTTCCAGGCTTAGGTCCTAGCATTTCCTCTTCCCATTCTAGTTTGTTCTTCCTTAAAACTTCTTAGGCTTGACCCTTCCCTTGGTTCAAGTGCCTACTGAAATGTGAGGTTCTAAGAAATGCCTTCTCTCTGCCCTATATATAAGAGCCCTACCTGTTCTTATTATTTACCCTCCTATTTGCCCTATTTTTTGTATAGCACTTATAGCCACTTAAAGTGTTATATTTATGTTTATTTCTTTATTTTTTGTTTCCTTCCCCTCCTCCTCCTCCCAGGAATGTAGGCTTCATGAAGGCAAGGACTTTGTGTGTTTCTCCATTGTATCTCTAGGGCTTAACTCAGTAATTGAATAAGTACTTATTGTGTGAATTGAATGAATGCATCTTCCAGGACTATTCTGATACAGACTATCTTCTCTAGGGAATGGGAAAATGAAAATACCAGCTTGTTATCCTATTTAGATTCTCAGAGTGCAGGCATGAGCGATGGAGTTCATGTGAATTTCCACATGGGCTTTCGGGGATTCTTTTCTCACAAGAGCCTGGTACCTGGTACATTGGGACTGACACCTGGCCCCCAGGGCTGACCCACATTCCATTAGAGATCATTAACTTTACCTGAACCTTCCTGGTGGTATTCTAAAAGGAAAGCAATTCACCCCAACAGGAACACTCATCTTGGCCCATGAGCACTGGTTAGGTTGCTGAGGAGAGAGGGCCTCTATAAGGGTCTCAAATGACCTTTAGGCCCAGCTGTCTTGTAACTATCTCCTGGGGAGAGAAGTCTTGTGCTAAAATGAAAGAATTAGTTAAGCTTCAAAGCTGTAGATAGCAGCACAGTGTGGCTCTGTTTTGTGGCCTCATACAGTTTAACCCAGGTCGGAAGAAAGTAAGTGTTTCATGACAGCAGGAACTGAGGGGAGTTGTAGCTCACCCGTGACCCCAGAGACATGAGAGATAGTCTAGGGGATGGTGGGGGCACCAGCCATAGTGGGAGGCTGAAGACCTGTGCAGCAAGTCACAGTGTGTGTCTGGTGAGTAGTGACTATTGGAATGACAGGCGAGGTGCACAGTAAACACTGGGGATGTGTCCAGCAAGGCGCTGGATTAAATTATGTTTAGAGCCCTTTCATTTTTTTTAAAAGATTTTATTTATTGATATGAGAGCGAGAGAGAGCATGAGCAGAGGGAAGAGGCAGAGGAAGAGGGAGAAGCGGGTTCTCCACTGAGCAGGGAGCCTGATGAGGGGCTTGATCCCAGGACCTCAAGATCATGACCTGAGGCAAAGGCAGACGCTTAACAGACTGAATCACCCAGGCGCCCCTAGGGCCCTTTGATTTAAAAAAAATTTTTTTTAAAGATTTATTTACTTATTTTAGGGAGAGAAATAGAGAACATGCAAGTGAGGGGGAGGAGACTCTCAAGCAGACTTCCCACTGAGTGGGAAGCCCAGCATGGGGCTTGATCCCCGGATCCTGAGATCATGACCTGAGCCAAAATCAAGAGTCAGATGCTCAACCGACTTAGCCACCGGGCATCCCTAGAGCCCTTTGATTTTTAAGACAGGTAATAAATTATATATTTTAGAACAATTTCTATTTTTAAAAAGTGGGGGCTGGGGGCACCTGGGTGGCTCAGTCAAGTGTCTGCCTTCGGCTCTGGTGTCCTGGGATCGAGCTCCACATCGGGCTCCCTGTTCAGTGGGGGTCTGCTTCCCTCTCTCTCTCAAGTAAATAAATAAAATCTTAAAAAAAAATAAAAGAGAAAGAAAAAATAAAAGGTGGGGGCTGGATCAGTCAGGTTTTCCTGCAATGATTTTGTGTAAAAAAACAAACAAACCCAAATTTCAGAGGCTTATATCAATATCACCACATGTCTGTTTCTCGCTATAGGGCACTGGAGTGGGTCTGCTTCAGGCTGTGAGTCTGGTTCATGTCAACTCCCTGTGTCTTTCACGCTGGGACCAGTGAATTCTCATGGTACATGGCTGAGGTCCAAGAAGCCATGCCAGACCTTGCAAGCACATTTAAAGCCTCTGCTTCGTGACGTTCATTAATATTCCATTGACAAACAAACCACAGACTCAAGCCCGACATCAATGGGGCATGAAGAGGTACCGCACTGAGAGACCCTACGGAGTCGCACCGCAAAGGCTGTGGAGTTTCTTTTTTTGCTGGGAGGAAGTGAAGGAGCAGTAACCCAATATCCTACAGGGCCCATCAAGGCTGTTTAGAGGCACAAGTGAGTTACCATGGAAACATCTTGAGTGAGAAGAGTAAAATCTCAACGGTAGGGGCATGCAGCCAAGACTGTTCCTTTGTTGCTGTTACTTTGATACATATTCCTTGATTTTTACCCCCAGGCTAAAATATGAGCCTGTGGAAGCTCAGATTACAGGGCCATGAATTTCTGTCTCTGGCAGGAAGCGCCAAGGCTGACTGAGAACTTGAGCACGGAGAGCTTGCAACTTGTAACGCGAGGGTCTGCACGCTCAGGCAGGGAGATGCGGCAACCAGGCCCAGCATGGGAAAAGAAAGCCCTCGGGTCTTTTTCAGGTTTGTTTAAAATGACAGGTAAGATCTTCCTTGCTCTGAGCTTATGAGATTGGTTCCACCATGATTTCTTTTGATATCTAAGAATTTGATATCTAAGAATTACAACACTCAGTGTACAGACATTGTTTCGTGTGACAATCAAGGTCCCATGCAACTGATAGTTCCATGTAATGGAAACTTGCCCCTTCAAGTGACAACACAGTGTTTATTTTAACCACTTTTTAAAAACAGAAATTGTTGGGGCGCCTGGGTAGCGCAGTAGTTAAAGCGTCTGCCTTTGGCTCAGGGTGTGATCCCGGCGTTCCGGGATCGAGTCCCACATCGGGCTCCTCCGCTGGGAGCCTGCTTCTTCCTCTCTCACTCGCCTGCTGTGTTCCCTCTCTCGCTGGCTGTCTCTCTGTCACATAAATAAATAAAATCTTTAAAAAAAAAAAAAAACAGAAATTGTTTTAAAATATGTAACTTGTTAAAAAACAAGTTACAAAGGGGCCTAAACCTAAATTTAGTCTTTTCTTAAAGACTCAGGATATTTGGGGCACCTGGGTGTCTCAGTGGGTTACGCATCCGACTCTTGATTTCAGCTCAGGTCATGATCTCAGGGTCCTGAGATCAAGACCTGCATCAGGCTTTGTGTTGAGCGTGGAGCCTGCTTGAGATTCTCTCTCTCATTCCCTCTCGCTTTGCCCCTCCCTCTGCTCTCACTCTCTCTCTCACCCAAGAAAAATAAATAAATTAATTAATTAATTATGGGGGTACCTGGCTGGCTCAGTTGGAGGAGCACGTGACTCTTGATCTTAGGGTTGTGAGTTCAAGCCACACGTTGGATGTCGACATGACTTAAATAAATAAAATAAAAAAAAAATTAAAGAAGTAAATTATGACAACCTGATAAAAATAAAATTTCTGTACTACCAAAGATACATACTTAACTTACAAAGCCAGCAAAAGACTAAAAAGAATAATTATCACAAATATAAAAGGCAAAATATTTGCATCCAAAATGTATAAAGAATGCCTACAAATTAATAAGGAAAAGATAACCTGTTAGAAGTATGCGCAAAGGAAATGAACATACAATTCTGTGAAGAGGAAATACAATGGCCAAAAACATAAAAAGATGTTTGTTCTCCCCAGTGACAGAATCATATATAGTAAACCAAAACAAAGATATCCTTTTTATCTATCATATCAGCAACAATTTAAAAGATGACTTATAACCAACAGTGATGAAGATGTGGGGAAACAGTTATTTGCACACATTTTGGCTTAAGTGCAAATCATGTCTAGCCTTTTTGGAAAGCAAATTGTCAGTCTTCATTAAATGTTTTAATGTTTAAACATTTACCCTAAATACTCCCTTCCAGATGGCTTGCCTGAGGAAACGTGCATGTGTGCACTATGAAACATAGAGGATCTTCCCTGACACCTCTTCATTGTGTGAGAGACTAGAAACAATCTAAATATCCATCAAAGGAGAAGGTGTTAAAAAACTCTGGTAAGCCCGTACTATATGCTGGGGGAACCTCCATTTCTTTTCTGGTCTCATATTTCCAGTGAGAGGAAATTAGATTAACACCCCTGTCCCCTTATTCACACCTCTCTATGGGAAGAGAGGACATCTATGATTAGTGAATTGGGAAGAAAGAACTGGATATGCTCCTTTTCCTTTTTCTCTTTTTTGATGACCCACAGGGACACTGCATTTTCATCTGTTTCCTGCTGCCTGACACAGTAGTAACAAGTGAGGAAGCCTATCTATTTTCACCCTGCCTATCTAATTATAGGCTGAACTGCTTGTAGCCAAAGATTTGAATCCATGTTCTATCCAAAACTCAGCAGTAAAAAAGCAGACACTGTGGTCTATTGTCTATTTTTCAGTTGCTTCTGTTTTGGGATGGGAATAAAGAACTGTAAATAGTAGCCTCTTAAAAACCCAATAACTTGGAACCTTGAGCAGTAGACTGGGACTGGCCCTAAGAACAGGGGAAAAAAAAAAAAAACCGAAAAAACAAAAAACACACGGAGAGATCATGCTCCTGGCACAGCCAGGCCTGCTGGCATTAGGCTTTGTTGCCATTGTAAGAAGGACAGGGCCAGGGTTTCTTTTGCCCATGACTGAAATATGGCTTGAAATGTGGCCATTTTTTATATCAGCTTTTAGGGTCAAGCAGGAAACTAACCTTTTAAATTCATTGGGCTTGTCTACAGGTTAGAGTCACATCCACCATGCTGACCAATTATATAACCTCTGACCATGACTTTGGATTTTAGAGACTCAAAAAATATAGCTCCATTATCAGAACGAATGGGGGTGTGTGTCTGTCTGTGTGTGTTTGTGTGTGCATGCACGCATGTGTGTTTAATAGATTTTTTCTTTAAAAAATAATTATTTATTTGACAGGGGGAGAGAGAGAACACAAGCAAGGGGAGCGGGAGAGAGAGAAGCAGGCTCCTCAGGACCCCAGGATCATGACCTGAGCCGAAGGCAAACACTTAACTGACTGAGCCACCCACGTGACCCTTTAATAATTTTTTTTTTAAATTAAAGTATAACATACATGCAAAAAAGTGCTCAGATTAAGAGACAGAAAATTATCTTCTTAGTAAGCAACTACGCCAACCTCTTGGGTTAAAGTAGAAAAACAACTCAATAGAATTACTATAAAGCCAAAGGCTAAGAAGTGATTAAAAGACCATATCTAATCGGAAACTGGGGATGTACTGTATGGTGACTAACATAATATAATAAAAAATCATTAAAAATAAAAAGACCATATCTAGGAGTCAGAGAGTGAAGGAAGAACTAGTTGTTTCAAACTAGGTTTGAAACATCTGCTTTAGGGGGCTCCTGGGTGACTCTGTTGGTTAAGTGTCTGACTCTTAGCTCAGGTCTTAATCTCAGGGTTGTGAGTTCTAGCTCTATGTTGGGCCCCATGTTGGTCATGGACTCTACTTTAAAAAAAAAAATCTGCTTTAGGATAGAGCAGTGGAAGAATGCAAGCAAAATAAAGAGAGAGATTCCCTTCAGAAAAGATTGAGATTTGAGAGACTTGGCATGGATGTGTGGTCCCCAGGGCAGCAGCATGAATGTCACTAGGAACTTGACAGAAATGCAAATACTCTGGCCCTTCCCAGACCTATTTCCTGAAAGTTCCAGGGGCAGGGCTCAGCAACAAGGCTTTCAGGAGATTCTGATGCCTGCTAAAAGATTGAGAACTATCTTAGAGCATAGGCTAGATGGATTTGAAAGAGAAAATTACAAATTTTGTCATGAACTATCATACCTCCCATCTGTTCTTCCAAGGGCCCATTCATCTTTCCCCACAACCATTTACTCTCCCCAGAAGGCCTACATCCCTCTACCCCTTTCCCTATTAAGATAGTATTTAATCTTGAATTCTAAAGCCTCTTCTGGGAGTTACTCATTTTCTCCTGGGTATTTCCCATGTACACATGAGGTATACATGTTAATAGACTTCTGTTTGTCTTTCTCTTGTTAATCTGTCTTTTATTACAGGGGTTTCAGCTAAGAACTTAGAAAGGGTAGAGGGAATTTCCCCCCCCCAATACCTGTCCTCAGGATGGAATTGTTTGATTCAGGAAGATGATATTAGAATTTGTTTTCTGTTGTTGTTTGTTTGTTTGAAAATGAGTGTTTTCAGGAAACTCAGAACTCACTGATTTAATGTCTCTTTCTCAGAGACCCCACAAGATGAATTGCAGATGATGATGTTCAAAAAACAATATCTGAGCCAGAAAGCAAAAGGCTGGTGGGAATGAAGGCACTCAGGCCCCATGAGTGATAACAGCCATGGAGGAGTTAGAGAAGAGAGTGAATGGACATAAATAACTAGCTATACTGCTTAAAATCTTTCTGAAGGAGGATGAGAACTACAGGGGATGTGGAACCCCAGAAGTTTATCTCACTACTACAGAAAAAGACCTGGCAGAAGAAAGTAATTCAAGACCTGAAATTCAAATACAGGACCTCAAAAATATGCAAAGCTAAAGAAAGCCTGGGGTTTGAGGGAGAACAGATGGCAGAGGCATGGGCCCTCTGCAGGCCTCTGGGAGACTGCTTCAGTCCAGAATCTGCTGCAGGCAGCTCCAGCTGAAACAAAAGTGGGGACTGGGGAAAACAGGCCCTGGGGTCCCAAGGAATGCTGGTGCTGAACAATGGCAAGAGCTTTCCTAGGGCATCTCCACTGAATCTCAGCCCTACACAGACCAGAATAACAACAGCAAGAGGAACACAGGACCAAACATGCCTGTTCAGGGGAGAGTGTGAAGGCTTTGTCACCAGACAGAACACTGAGTGGCCAGGAACAGAGGGGGAGATGAACTAAGAGGTTGGAAGTCAATTGGGTGGCTAAGAAAAGAACCTTAGATAAAACATGGTGACTTTGCACGAAGACAGGAATGTCTCAAATGCCATCCTCCAAGGAAGGAGACATTTTTCTTTCTTTCTTTTTTTTTAAAATTATAATAATATTTTTTTATTATATTACTAGTCACCATACAGTACATCCCTGGTTTTTGATGTAAACTTCCATGATTCATTAGTTGCGTGTAACACCCAGTGCACCATGCAATATGTGCCCTCCTTACTACCCATCACCAGCCTATCCCATTCCCCCACCCCCCTCCCCTCTGAAGCCCTCAGTTTGTTTCTATGTATAGTAAATGTATGGTTCTCTAATTCACCTCTTGATTTTTTTTTTTTTTGGATATAGTTTATTTTCAGGCTATAGTCTCGAGATAGCTGACATGGATGATTTGCTTTCTGGTATGGCTGGAAACAAAGATTTCTCCAACTAGTCTCCTTCTCTCAGATCCCATGGCCTTGGTCTTTGGTAATTATAAGTTTCTAGATCAAGTTTTGTGTACTTACAGCAATCATGGGGGACTGGGAGTTGCTTGAGTTCCCAAAATCTTGTAGGTATGTGGCTTGTGCTAGGACAGTCTTGTGAATCCTATTTACTCTTTGGACTCATTAAAAGAGAGGTACATTAGAGTCTTTCCGTAGAATGGATTCAATGAGTGAGAGCTTAAAAGAACTATACTCATTCCTGTGGACATCAATGGGAAGGCATTTTGCTGAAGTAAATTTCACTCTACTGGGCATTGGCGTGAGAAACTTCAGGCAGAAACTGAGCATAATAAGAAATCAATCAGAGAGGAAGAATTTTGGATTTTAACCTCCTCTAACTTACAAGGTTAAGGGAATTCAATCTTTGGACTTTAATTTTTCTTGAGATAGCCATCATAGGAGGGAGAACGTATTCAAATCTCTATGTTACAGATACTATGTTTTTGGTTATTGTGACAAAATATACATAACATAAAATAACATTTACTATTTTAACTGTATGGTTTAGTAGCATTAAGTACCTGCACATTACTGGCAGCCATCATTGCCATGCACCTCCAGAACCTTTCCATCTTCCTAAATTGAAACTCCATACCCATAAAACAACAACTCCCCGTTTCTCCCCTAGCTCCTAGCCCCTGGCAGATACCATTCAACTTTCTGTCTCTATGAATTTGATTATCCTAAGTACCTCATGTAAGTGTAGTCCTACAGTCTCTGTCCTTTCAGGACTGGCTTCTTTCACTTAGCATTGAAGAGTAGCAGCATACACCACCCCAAAATATGCTGCTTTATTTTATTGATTTGAGCTATAGGCACTTGAAAACCAGCACATGCAGGAAGAGGCTTTCCCTGATCTCCCTTTATCTTCCCAAAGACAGGTCATCCAAAGGAACTCAATTGTCATCGATCCCTTCCCATGGAGTTTCAACAACCACGGAGGACTGACCCTCATCACAGGAGAGCAGATTAGAAGTTAACACCACCCCCAGACAAACTCTGTTACAAACGATCATATTTACTACCTATTCTTCTAAGAGCCCATTCATCTCTTCTAAAAATCATTTACTCTCCCCTAAGAGGCCTACATCTTCCCTCCCCTTTCCATATTAAGATAGTATTTAATCTTGAATTCTAATGCCACCTTGGAGAGCTATTCATTTTTCCTTAATTATCTCCCATATACATATGAAGTATACATGTTAACAAACATACTTGGTTTTCTTGTGTTAAACTGTCTTTTATTATAGGAGTCTCAGCAAAGAACTCAGAAGAGTAGAGGGAAAATTATTTTTTTCTCTTCTACAGCATAGTGTCTTCAAGTTTTAGCCATGTTGTAGCATGTGTCAGAATTTCTTTCCTTTTTAATACTGAATAATATTCTATTGTATGTTTATGCACATTTCCTGTTCATCCATCGTGGACATTAGGGTTCTTTCCACCTTCTGGCTATTATTAATAATGCTGCTGTGAATTTGGGTGTACAGATCTGTTTGAGCTACTGCTTTCAGTTCTTTTGGGTATATACCAGAAGTGAAATTGCTGGAACATATGATAATTCTATTTTTAATTTTTTGAGGAGCCTTGCTGTTTTCCACAATGGCTGCTCCATTTTATATTCCCACCAGCAATGTGAAAGAGTTTCATTTTTTCTACATCCTCACCAATATTTATTTATTTATTTAGCAAATAAACACTTCTGTTGCCTTTTCTCTTTCTTTCTTTTCTTTTCTTTTTCTTTCTTTTTTTTTTTTAATTTATTTGACAGAGAGAGAGAGACAGCCAGAGAGAGAGGGAACACAGGCAGGGGGAGTGGGAGAGGAACAAGCAGGCTCCCAGCGGAGGAGCCCGATGTGGGGCTCGATCCCATAACACCGGGATCATTCCCTGAGCCGAAGGCAGACGCTTAACGACTGAGCTACCCAGGCGCCCCTATTTTCTGTTTTTTTGATAAAAGCTCTCCTAATAGGTGTGGGGTGGTAACTCATTGTGGTTTTGATTGTATTTCCCTAATGATTAATAATGTCGAGCATCTTTTCATGTGTTTATTGCCCTTTTCTATATCTTCTTTGGAGAAATATCCATTCAAGTCTGTATTAGGAGAAAAAAACCCAATAGGATATATATGTCCTGTATATAGACAGAGGTTTATTATGGGAATTTGCTCATGCTGTCATGGAGGTCAAGAAGTTCCATGGTCTGTCACCTGCAAGTTGGAAAACCAGGAAAGCCAGAGGTACAATTTAATTGGAGTCTGAAGGCTTGAGAAGCAGGGGAGCTGATGATATAACTCCTGGTCCAAGACTGAAGGCCAGAGAATGAGGAGCGCTGATGTTTGATGGCAGGAGAAAATAGATATCCCGGCTCAAAAAGAAAAAGAGGACATTCTCCCTTCTTCCAACGTTTTGTTCTATTCAGGCTCTCGAAGAACTGGATGATGTCAGCTTGCATTGGTAAGGGCTGATCTTCCTTACTTAGTCTACTGATTGAAATGTTAATCTCTTCCGATGAAACCCTCACAGACACACCCAGAAATAATGTTTTACCAGCTATCTGGGTATCCCGTAGCCCAGTCAAGTTGACTCCTAAGATTAACCATCTCAAAGTCCTTTGCCCATTTTTAATTGGGGTGTTTGTTTTTATTGTTGTTGAGTTGTAGGGGTTCCTTGAATATTCTGTATATTAATCCCTTATCAGATACACGATATACAAAAATTTGCTTTCATTCCATGGATTGCTTTTCACTCTGCGATAGTGTTCTTTGATGCACAAAAGGTTTTAATTTTAAAGTCTAATTTATCTATTTTCATTTTTGTTTTTGCCTGTGTTTTGGTATTATATCCAAAAAATTATTGCCAAATCCAATGTCATAAAGTTTTCCCCTATGTTTTCTGCTAAGAGTGTTATAGTTTTAGCTCTTACATTTAGGTCTTTGATCCATTTTGAGTTAATTTTTGTATATGGTGCAATTTCATTCCTTTGTATGTGGATATTCAATCTTCCCAGCACCAGTTTTTGAAAACATGCTCCTTCCCCATTGAAGGGTTTTGACATCCTTGTTGAAAATCATTTGACCATATATTTGAGGGCTTATTTCTGGGTTCTGTATTCTATTCCATTGGTCTGTATGACTGTTTTTATGCAAATACCACAGTGTTTTGATTACTGTAGTTTTGCAGTACTTTTTTTTAAATTTCAGCTTTATTGAGGTATAATTGACGTATATAATTGTAAGATATTTAAGTGTACATCATGGTGATTTGATATATGTATATATTGTGAAATGATTCTACCCATCTAGTTAATGAACACATCCATTACCTCACACATTTATCTTTTGTTGGTGAGAACATTTAAATTTTACTCTCTTAGCAAATTTCAGTTTTACAAAACAGTGTTACCAACTATAGTCCCCTGTTTTATGTTAGATCCTTGGAACTTATTCATCTTATAGCTGAAAGTGTGAGCCCTTTTGCCAACCTCTCCCTATTTCTCCCATTCCCTAGCCCTGGCCACAACATTTCTATTCTCAGGTTTATATGTTTTAATTTTTTAAAAAGTATTCCACACATAAGTAATACCATGCAGTGTTTGTATTTCTTTGTCTGGCTTATTTCACTTACTATAATGCCTTCAAAGTCCATCCATGTTGTCACAGATGGCAGGATTTCCTTCTTTCTTAGGACCAAATAACACTATATATATGTATTGTATATTATACAGTGTATAAGTAATGTGTATGTATATATGCATATAGTGTATATGTATGCATATATACGTAATCTATATGTATGTGTATATGTATGTGTGTGTATAGATGATAGATAGGTAGATGATAGATAGATTTCCATTCCTCTATTGATGGATATTCCGTTGTTTCCACATCTGGCTATTATGAATAATTCTGCAATGAACTTAAGAGTGCAGCCTTCTCTTCAATATCCTGTTTTCATTGCCTTTGGATATATACCCAGAAGTTGCCTTGCTGGATCAAATGGTAGTTGTATTTTTAATTTTTGAGGATTTTAATTTTAACTTTCATACTATTTTTCATGGGGGCTGCACCAATTTACATTTCCACCAAAGGTACACAAGGGTTCCTTTTACTTCACATCCTTGTCAACACTTGTTATTTCTTGTCTTTTTGATGATAGCTATTCTGACTGGTGTGAGCTGATATCTCATTGTGGTTTCAGTTTGCACTTTCCTGATGATTATGAGGTTGAGCATCTCTTAATGTGTCTGTTGGCCATTAGTATGTCTTTGGAAAAACGTCTATTCTGTTCCTCTGCCCATTTTTCAAAATTGGATTTGTTGTTGTTGAATGAGTTCTTTATATATTTTAGATATTAATTCCTTATGAATACATAAGTTGCAAATATTTTCTCCCATTAGGCGCCTTGCCTTGGTTTTATTTGCTGCACAGAGTTTTGGTTTGACACAGCTCCACTTGTTTATTTTTGCCTTGTTGCCTTTGATTTCTCTGTCAAATCCAAAAAATCTTTGCCAACAAGGGCATCAAAGGACTTACTGCCTACTGTTTTCTTCTAGGAGTTTTATGGTTTCATGTCTTACGTTCAAGTCTTTAAGACATTTTGAACTGTTTTTTGTGTATGGTGTAAGATAGTGGTCCAGTTTCATTCTTTTGTATTTGGCTGTCCAGTTTTCCCAACTCTGGTTACTGAAGAGACTGTCCTTTCCCCATTGTGTATTCTTGGCTCCTTTTCTGTAAATTAATTGACCAAAAATATGTGGGGTTATTTTTTTCTGGGCTTTTTATTCTGTTCAACTGATCAGTGCGTCTGTTTTTATGCCAATACCACACTGTTTTGATCACTGTGGTTTTTTAATTATTTTGGCTTCGTAATATAGTTTGAAAACAGGGAGAGCGACGCCTCCAGCTCTGTTCTTCTTTCTCAAGATTGTTTTGGCTATTTGGGGTCTTTTGTGATTCCATACAAATTTTAGGATTGTTCTATGTTTGTGAAAAATGCCATTGGAATTTTGATAGGGATCGCATTGAATCTGCAGATCACTTTGGGTAGTATGGACATTTTCGTAGTACTAATTATTCCCATACGTGAGCATGGAATACCTATTTATTTGTGTCTTCTTCAGTTTCTTTCATCAATATCTTACAGTTTTCAGTGTACAGGGTTTTCACCTTTTTGGTTAAATTTGTTCATAGGTATTTTATTCTTTTTGATGCAACTGTAAATAGGGTTGTTTTCTTAATTTCTCTTTCTGATCGTTCATTATTAATATGTAGAAATGCAATATATTTTTGTATTTTGATTTTGTATCCTGCTACTTTACTGAATTTGTTTGTCAGTTCAGTTTTTTGGTGGCGTCTTTAACCCTGAAGACTATTATATATGATATATATAATATCACGTGATCTGCAAATAGTGGCAATTGTACTTGTTCCTCTCGGATTTGGATTGCTTGCCTTTTGCTTTCCTAATTACCCTGCCTAGGACCTTAAATACTATGTTGAGGGGCACCTGGGAGGCTCAGTCAGTTAAGTGTCTGCCTTCGGCTCAGGTCCTGATTCCAGGATTCTGGGATCGAGTCCCACATCAGGCTCCCTGCTCGATGGAGACTCTGCTTCTCCCTCTGCCTTTCCCTTTGGCTTGTGCTCTCTCTCTTGCTCTCTCACTCAAATAAATAAATAAAATCTTAAAAAAAAAATACTATGTTGAACAGAAGTGGTGGAAGCATGTATCCTTGTCTTGTTCTTGATCTTCGAGAAAAGTTTTCAGTCTTTCACTGTTCAGTATGATGTTAGCTGTGGGTTTTTAATATATGACTTTTATTATGTTAGATATTGCATTTTCGAAAGGAGTATCTTTTTGGTGTATAACTTTTGGTGAGTTACATTGGATAATGTGATTGGGCATGTTTATTATGGGAAGCAAAAGATGGAGCACATTTTTGCTTAGGTAACATCAAGGTCTAGGAGACGATTTAATAAATGGACTGTCCTAACCCATATTAGAGTCTTCTGAGGCTAAAATGCAAACTTCACAATGTAAAATTTAAATGTTCACAAGACAGATCTATAAAGGAGTAGTGATTGGTATTCAGGGAATGGATCCGTGAAGGCGGAAGCCAGGAACCTTCTGATAAATGCTTGTTCTCTGCTCCAGGGAGAAAGGGGGAGTCAACCATGCCCCGGTGCATTTTGGTCTAAAAAGGTTACAAGAACAAAAAGCTGAAAAATGAGGGGCGCCTGGGTGGCACAGCGGTTAAGCGTCTGCCTTCGGCTCAGGGCGTGATCCCGGCGTTACGGGATCGAGCCCCACGTCAGGCTCCTCGGCTATGAGCCTGCTTCTTCCTCTCCCACTCCCCTGCTTGTGTTCCCTCTCTCGCTGGCTGTCTCTCTCTCTGTCAAATAAATAAATAAATAAAATCTTTAAAAAAAAAAAAAGCTGAAAAATGATCAGGGGAATCTCCATTTCCCTGGCCTCTGTTACTTTCTAGATTTCACTCCTTTCCTCCTTCCTTTCCCTCATCCACTCCTTCATTCCTATGAGAGGAGGACTGGTTTGCCCGATGGGGAGTTGGGGAGAAGGGGCTGGGCATCTTAGCTCAGCCCTTTTGTTCCCATTTTCCAAGGTGTCTGCCTGGAGGGCATTCTAGCCTGAAGACATGTGGATATCCAAGATGCCTGTGACCCCACAATCATTCAGGGGTGAAATGCAAGTCCCTCTAGAGGCACCTTTAAACCATGCTTTCCAGTCAGCATGTTAACAACACAGACATTTTTATTTCCGTAAGTTTTTGATTCATATCTGTCTCCATTGATCACAGACTTAGGAGGGAAAGAAAGAAGTATTATTTTGGCTTTCTAAACTCTCAATACTATGGAATAGTATGCGGCAGTTAAAAAGAACTAAATGGCTCTCTCTCTCTCTCTATAAATGGAAAGACATTTTGATAAGTCTTTTTAAAAAGATTTTTAATTTTATCTTTTTTTTTTTTTTAAAGATTTTATTTATTTATGTGACAGAGAGACAGCCAGCGAGAGAGGGAACACAGCAGGGGAGAGGGAGAGGAAGAAGCAGGCTCCCAGCCGAGGAGCCCGATGTGGGGCTCGATCCCGGAATGCCAGGATCACGCCCTGAGCCGAAGGCAGACGCCCAATGACTGTGCCACACAGGTGCCCCCTAATTTTATCTTTATTCAATTTTTAAAAGATTTTATTTTTAAGTCATCTGTACACCCGACGTGGTGGGGCTTGAACCCACAACCCTGGGATCAAGAGTCACATGCTCTTCTGACTGAGCCAGCCAGAAACCCCTAAAGATTTTTTAAAAAGATTTTATTTATTTATTTGAGAGAGAGAGAGAGAACAAGCAGGGGGAAGGACAGAGGGAGAAGCTGACCTCCCGCTGAGCAGGGAGCCAGACATGGGGCTCAATCCTAGGACCCTGAGATCATGACCCGAGCTGGAAGCAGCCGCTTAACTGACTGAGCCACCCAGGCACACCACCCCTAAAGATTTTCTGTTTTTAAGTAATCTCTATACCCAATGCAGGGCTCGAACTCATAACCCTTAGATCAAGAGTCGAACGCTCCACGGACTGAGCCAGCCAGGTGTCCCCATAATAGAATCTTACTGTTAATTAAAAAAAAAAAACTGCAAAAGAAGATAGGTACAAAATGACCCTATTTGTTTTTTTGAAAAGGCTCCACAGGCTCACAAATCTCTGTATTTCTCTATGTACATTTATATATGTAAATACACATAGAAAGTTCTGGAAGGACATACTCCAAACTAATAATGGTGGCTTCTGTATGGTACCCTTGATTTTTTTTTTATAATAGAATGTATCTGTGTAATTAATAGTTAAAAAAGTCTTGCATGTGAGTAGAATGTCCAGCTAAAGGCTGGCTTGTTTTGAAGGTTCAAAGGCCATTTCCTATTTCCAGTTAGGAGTTGTGAGGTTTTCCCTAATTAGGGTGGTGGGGATGGAGTGGACCTGCAAGCCAGATGGAGCCCAAGGGCCACAGGGTGAATGCAAGCTCTGTCCCTAAGAGCAGATTCTGGGGTCCATAATAGGGGTCCAGACACCACAAAGGAGAGGGGAAGCTGGGCAGGCAGGCCTGGAATTGAAGTGGGTGCTGGTGGAGGCAAAGGCCCATGCTGAACTTGGGACTTGATTTTTATTGGGTGCTTTCTGTGACACACACTTGTAGCTTGGCCTGGTTCAGTGTACTGAGTTGGGCTAGGTAAGAAATGTGCCTTTAAGGGCTGCTAAATGTTTGCATTCTTAAAGTATCAAAGTACCCAAATACTTCAGGTGTGTGCAATAAATTGTGTGGCTATCACCAGAGCTGATATCCTTACGTATAAAACAGTCCTGATGTATCTTTGAAGAGGATTCTGTACGTGCAGATCTGTCCCTGAAAAAGCTCTGCGTGGGTGTTGAGTGGTGAAACCCAAGAATATTAAAACTGATTTTCTTCTAATGTAAAGTGTAGTTTACCTTTTAACCACCAGGGGGCGAACGCATTTCGGTCAGAGACCTGGTTTAGGGCTGGGCAGGAGCCAAGCGGGATAATTACCTCCAGGTGCGGGGGGCGGGGTAGGGGTAACTCTGCAGCCTCTTTCTGGAGGCCATAGAAATTAACCCTTCAATTGTCCAAATGGTTTATGTCTTTTTGACTATTGGTTCTACCCTATGTTACTGGCTCTAAATCAGGTTGAGAAAAACACTGCGTTAACAAATTTCATTTAACTCTTGATTATCTCAGCGTTCATTTGAGAACACTCCCAGCTGGTTCCTTCTTCTTTCTTATGTGTTTAGGCCCTTTGCAAATATGGCAGAAATTGAGTGGGAGAGGAGACGACCAGTTGTCCTCGTTTTTGTCATCAAGGACTAAATCACAAAAAAAGACCCATTCCCCTGTAAACAGAAAGAAAAACAGCACAGAATTCCAAGAGGCAACGTTCCATCTTTTGTTTGTCTCTTTTGTTTAGTTTTAAGGTTGTGAGCAGATGGCCTCTTTACATCAATAACACATGAAGTCAGAGCTTACTAGAAAAGGGTTAGCTGGAGGTTCCGGAGGGCAGCCTGTGCTCAGAGCTTAACCCATCTCCCTGGGGCACCATTTTTCTAAGTATAGTCTGCCTAGTGCATCCGAACCACCTGGGGGAAGGAGGGTTATAAAAGTGCAGCTTTCTGGGCTGCATCCCAACTGACTGAATCAGAATCTGGATCTCGGAATCCGCCTTTTAAATAAGTTGCTTAGTTGATTTCTTATGAATGAATATACAGTACTTTTGAGATATGAGGTAAGCCTCCCCAGGTGAAAGAAGAGTGGAGATGTGGCAGCAGGTATATTTCTGTGTCACGTTTCAAGGACTTACCCTGAGGTAAAGGTCACATGTCCCAGGAAGCTGGGCCTCAGGATGGACAGGAAAGGCTGTGAGGCAGTAGGAGATAGACTGGTGTGTCACTGGGAGCCATCTTGAAGGAGACTGGGGATTACTGGACACCACAGGAAGTCGCTTTAAAGCATCCCTGAGGACTCCTTGTTCTCTGCCACTCAGAAGCCCCCAGTAATCCCAAGCACAATACCCAACAGTTTGGTATCATCTGCAGAGTACCTGAGAAAAGTTCCTCTTGTCCCCTAAGTATCTCCCTTACTTCAGGAAATCTCCTCACTTAATCACACTTCCTGGAATTTCACCAAGTATAGCTTCATTTGTGTGGGATTTGTGTTTTGTTTTTAAATCTTCTTTTCAAGTGCAAATCCTCTTGGGGAAACTAAGCTTCTATTCACATGCTGGAGGGAATTTTCTTATTACTTCTTGTTGCATAGCCGTGATCTCTCACACTGAGAAGGAAAAGAAATATTTTTATTGAATTGAGAGGAAGAGTAATTTTAGAGCTGGGGAAATTTGAATTAAGGATGGAAAAAGGGGAATAGAACATTGATTCCAAGGACATTCTAAGCCGGGAAAACTACAAGAGCTGCTTCTGGTCCTTGTAGGGCTTTAAGCCCTAGGATAATTCTGGCCAGAAGAAATAAGAAATAGTGAGTACTTGCAGCAGGAATGAAATCTTAGTCTGCAACCTCCAGAATGGAAGACATAGAACTTTCATTATGCTCCCATGTCACCCCAATTTCTATTTTGCCTCCCTGTACCTATCTATTGACTAAGTTATGTTATGGAACCAGCCTCCGAATCTCGGTGGCTTACCACTATGGAGGCTTGTTTCTTCTTTATGTCACCTGTCCGGATCAGCAAAGGGACTCTATGTGCTCTTGTCACTTAGGGATCTGGCCTGAAGGACTCACCTCCACGAGTGCTTCCACCATTATATCCCCAGCGTCCAGCACACATTACACAGTCACAGAATATATATTAATTGAATGGATGAATACAAAATAAGTACAGAAATACGATGGAAAGTTCTCATTTGGGTCTCAGGCATTTGATTCAACCTTACATGTGTTTGACACAACGAACATCCTTAAGTCAATGGTTGTAGACCTGGGAAGAGGGAGTTTCATTTAGGAGTCTTACCAACAAGAAAAGAAGAAGCTGAGGAGATGTTTTATTCACAAAATACAGGAGGAGGGGGCGACAAGCCTAATTCCATTTATACTTCTTTAAATCATTGAACGTATTAAACGAAGTAATATAAGCACATGATTTTTTTAAATTAAATTCTACAGTGTTGAATAGTTATTCTTGTGCACCAGGTATTTACTCTGCTACCCAGACGCAGCCTCCCGGGTTCCATTTTTAGGTAATTCCCTCAGGACGTCTATTACGTTCACACGGCTGTTTCTTGGTTTATCAACTTCAGACACTATCTCTTGACTGGCTGTTGTGAACGATCAGGATTTAGCCCGCTCACACACTCTGCCAGTGGACGTGTATCGTCATTTTTAGTTCTTCTCGTGGTTACTGTTTTTTAACATTAAATAATGGACATACATGTCTCTTTCTCGTTCCAATGATTTTAGGCAGTATCTTCGTGACTTTATTGAAAGTCGAAAAAGCCTGACTTTCCCTTAAACTCCTCTCTTCACGCTCTCCTTCCCAATTCCTGACATCTGTCACTTGTTTCCACATTGTAAAGGCTGGTAAGGTTTACATTCTGTTTCGAAACCATAATTTGTTGCTCCAAACTTTGTCCAGCTTGATTCTAAAGGGTCAAAGGTTTTGGGGGAAGAGAGGAATGAGGAGAGAGGTTTGGGAGGTCCCCTGACACAAAGCCTGACCTGAAAGGGCCACCTAGACGGGTTAAGGGGTTTATTCGAGGCCTCCGGAAGTGAGTGGGAACTGAGTAACTTGTCATTACCCGTGTTAAGGGCTAGTGCAGCTGTGCTTCGAGAACTTCTCAATAGTAGCCAGCACCTCACCCAATGTCATGGCAACTGGTGACTCCCGTCCATCTCTACACCTTCGCTCAGCCCATATTTGTCTTACCACATATATGGCTCACCCTCCAAACATAACATCCCGAGACCCACAAAAAAGGAGCTTTAAAACTCATCAGGAACAATCCTTTACACTGGTCCTGAGACCTGAGGGGTTGCAAAGCTACGAGGCTTAAGACTCTGCATCCAACCACCCCCGGGCTGGGGCAGTGCTTACACCTCATCACCCCTCCTACAGACCTTCAGTAGACGCCCCGTTTTCCTCCTCACTTCTCCATCTGCCTCTAACATACCCACAGAACATCGGGAGGCAATTCTCCATGGCATTTCTACACATTTTACGACAGCTTTTGTCTGTTGCTTGCATAGCAAACATCCTTGGAAGCTAGAGATAATGCCTCTCTCTGACTCAGAAGACAGTTTTGTTTCCTGACCGATATAATGAAGATACCGTCTTCCTCTGGGTCATGGGGTTGGGGTGTAGGGAGTTTTGCTAGCAGTTCTTTTATATGATTGGGGGTTTCTCAGCTGCGAGATGGACCTCTACATGGGCAGTATTCACCCCAGCGGGCTCCACATCACCCTCCCGAGGCTTGGGGGCAGGTGGATCTGACGCAGACTCGGGGCTCATGCTGCCTGCGAGTGATAAAGTGCATCTGCTGGGCTGTTTCCTCGCTGCCTGTGACCGCCCGGCAAGTCAGTAGATGTGGGGGCGCCTGGGCGGCTGTCGGTGGAGGGTCTGCCTTCAGCTCAAGCTCAGGTCATGATCCCGGGACCCTGGGATCGAGCCCCACATTGGGCTCCCTGCTCAGCGGGGAGTCTGCTTCTGCCTCTCCCTCGGCGGCTCCCCTGCTTGTTCTCTCTCTCTGTCAAATAAATGAATAAAATCTTTAGAAAAAGAAGTCAGTAGGCGTAGCAGCCGCAGAGTCATTGCTGTTTAGGGACAGGTTGACCACTTGTCACAGCGGGGCCTCAGGCTTTCCTGGGAGGCCGACTTTCCCTGTGTATTCAAGGCACCGGCTGCCTCGGTTCTCACGCCTGCCTCTGAAATCGCTCTGCCACCATGCCTCTCTTTTGCTCTCGTCCTTTACTGTCATTCGCATGAGGTGTCAGGTGTGGTCAGCAATGGATTATCAATGCATGTGCTCTGATTACCTAGTTGGACCAGAAATTCCATTTGCAATTCAGTATAGATGGAAGAAATAATACAGAGAGATCTTTTTGAGATTTTCAGGAGCCTCGAATCACACAACATTCAACTAGTAAATTGCAAAGCATTTTGAACCATAAAAAGGGATATTTTTTTCTGATTCCAAAATCTCTCTTTTTTGCATGGCTCCTCAGATTTTCACCATAGGGATCAGCAGAACACTTTTTTTCCTCTTCCAGCAGAACCTTTTGAAGATGAAAGGCTGAATGGTATTTTTCAGCAGCGTGAAGAAGGGGAGGCAGGGGAGACATAATGCCCTCCACTGCAAATCCTAGGGTTTCCTCTGTGGATTGTTTTCCAGAACACCGTTCTCACATTCCTGCTTGCAGGGGCTGGAGAAGCCTTCAGTTACCAGACTCCTGTGCAGCTAGGGCTCCGCAGAGCACTCATCCAGTGAGACTTCAAGGTGGCAGTGAGGCCCTGGCTGAAGGCTAGGAGACTGTGTTTTCTGGAAAACACCATAGCGGAGGTTTACGATCTTCTGGAGCAACGGTGGTGGGGTCTCTATCGTTTAATATCTGCTATCATGGTCATGGTTACTGCTAAGTTATACAGCATCTTTGTATTAACTAGAAAAAGATACCTAATGCAGCCTAAAGCCCTTCAATTCCAACTGCAAAAACAATTGTCATTGGGGGCGCCTGGGTGGCTCAGTTGGTTAAGTGTCTGCCTTTTGCTCAAGTTGTGATCCCAGGGTCCTGGGATCGAGCCCCATGTTGGGCTCCCTGCTCAGCGGGGAGGCTGCTTCTCCCTCTCTCTCTGCCCCTCCCCCTGCTCGTGCTCTCTCTCTCTCTCTCTCTCTCTCTCTCTCGCAGGCTCTTGTCTCTCAAATAAATAAATAAAAAATTTTAAAAATTGTCATTAGGACACTGATGTCTTAGAATAAGACACCATCTGCTGGCATTGTAATAAGTAATCTAGGGTGCCTACCAAGTGAACAGCACACACCTGGGATTATAAAGAGAATCCCGACCATGACGCTCAGTGGCCTGCATGGCAATAGTGAGGTTATCGTTAGTTTGCTAGGAGGCTTCCCTAATCCAAGGCTGGTTCCCTCCATAGTCCTTTGAGAAACGCATCAGGCTACCTGATAACTTCAATTAATCCCTTTCTGCCTAAACTGACTAGAGGGGTTGTTGTCAGCCACTCACAACTCTGATCAACACAGACAGAGAAGGTAGCAGCAGTGAGGAGGAGAGGAGAGAACCAAAATGAGTCGTTCAGGTCTGTAGGGAGGGAAAAAGGGTCTCAGGAAGAGAGGTATGATCTTCTGTGTAGCTGCTGGGAAGACAGAGTGAGTTCCTTGAAAAGGACTCATAATCTACCCATATGGGGGAGGGTTATAGGTTCAATAGAGGAGAAAAAATATATTTATTTGAAAAATGAATGCACTAAATATTTTTAAATCAGCAAAATATCCCTTTATATGATGGTTTATCCTTTGCAACGTACTGGTTGAGTGATTTTGACATTAAATAAACCTGTGATCCCCTTGGTTCACCCCTGTGTTGGGAAGGAAGTCGCTGTCTGATCCACGCACAGATTGATATGCTGATGAAGCCCAGAAACCAAGTCTGGAAGGATGCTCATTAGAGGGTTCACTGGCCTGAGGGTGGGGGCTGCTGGAGATCTGGGGGTGGCCTCTGTCCTGTTCGTCAGCTCCCCTGCTGGTTTTCCGCACTGGTGTGGAAAATCTCAGCTTGAGCCAGAGAGCTTCTTGGTTATCTTACTTCTGGTCAAAGCGAGGTGCGGGAAGGGTCAGGTCCTTGATTTTGTCATCAATGTAAAGACTGTATCTCCACCACAGCTGTATCTTCTACTTGCAGATGGAAAACATGTGGGCCCCTAAAAGTTAGCAAAGAGACCTCTTGCCCTTGTTTTCTGTCCCCTTGGATTTCTGGATTTCTTTCTTTCTTTTTTAAACATTTATTTATTTACTTGAGAGAAAGGGAAAGCGTGTGTGCCACACACACACACACACACACACACACACACACACACACGGGTGGGGGGAGGGCAGAGGGAGAGAATCTTCAAGCTGACTCCCCGCAGAGCCGGACGCAGGGCTCATGATCCCATGACCCGTGAGATCATGGCCTGAACCAAAACGAACAATTAGACGATCCGCGTACTGCGCCAGCCAGGAGCCCCCACCTCCTTGAATTTCTTATCTCCTCTGCCTCTCCACCTCGGCTCTTCCTACCCTTACCCCTTTTGCCCTCTTCCTCAGTTTTGCTTCAGTACTCCAGCCTCATTTAGTTCTTTCTGGATAGATGCAAGGCTTTGGGCCAGGAGGGTGCTGAGCAAGAGGGCAAGAGAGGCCTCTGGGAGGGACTGCTCTTGGGAAGCGGCAGAGGAAGGTATCCAAACCTTTGACACTTTCCAGTTTCACGAATCTTTAGTTATTGTGTTAAGAAGCATGGCTGTCTCCTTCTGTTATTCTAATCTATTTTGTGTTCAACCCAGGAGGAGGAAGGGTACAGGAGGGAAAAAAAACAAAAACCCTTTCCTGCCACATATAAAATATTGCAGATGTTAGCTGATGATTACAAAGACGGTAAAGCAGGCCAAGAAACTGTTGGGGGGGTGTTCGCCGAGCTGACTGTTCAGGGCAGATGCTCTGGAGGATTAAATTACGGAGAGCGAGGTTGTCGGCCGTTCCTCGCCCTGCTCAGTAGGGCTGGCAGCTCTTTCAAGCCCGCGGGAAAGAGCCAGTCTGCACTATTCACCTTGGGGAGGCACTTTATTTTATTCCTTGTTTTGGAAAAGGATACCCACCTCAGCATGCATGTGGGCGCCTTTTTTATGAACTGTTACTCGGAGATTCCAAATAAGGAATGGTGGTAGACGAGGCCTGTGTGGATTTTGCCTCTTCTTCTTCTTCTTCTTTAAGATTTTATTTATTTATCTAGAGAGAGAGAGAGTGTGTGTACACACGAATGAGCCGGGAAGGGTGAGGAAGGGGCGGAAGGAGAGCGAGAATCTCAAGCAGGCTCCATGCTCAGAGCAGAGCCCCGTGCGGGGCTCGATCCCAGGACCCTGAGATCGTGCCCTGAGATGAAATCAAGAGTCAGACGCTTAACCGACTGAGCCACCCAGGTGCCCCATGGATTTAGCCTCTTCTGCAGCTATTTCCCCCTCCTCTGGCAACAGCCCTACAATTTTGTGTGGGGAACACCTTTCTTCGCTCTCAGTTTTCATAATCGGTGAGACTGAACCCCACCTGACCCACCCTATTCCAAGCTGCCGCTTACATCAACCTAAGCCGTCTGTCGTAGTGAATGTACTGGGGTGTCCGTGTGATTTAAGTTGGGTTGACGAGAGTCAGCCCCAGGACTTTGCTGTCACTTGGTGAAAGTGGGGCTTGCCTTCTGCTGTGGGTGCTGAGTGGATGGAATATAAGTCTGAAGTGGCTCCTGGCTTTCTTTGTGAAAGCTTGCTGAATAGTGAAGGCTAGTAGAAGACATCCAGTTGTGTGATGAAGAGAGAAGTTTCCAGAGAACGTTGTCTGAGTGTCTGCATCCAGCTGCCGCTGGAACTGATGCTGCCCCAGGACCTTTCCTACTGTGTGCCCGGAAGTCTTCCCTCCTCCCCTCGATCTGCACCATTTTGTGTTTGCGTTTCTGTCACTTGTGACAGAAAGGCTCCTACCTAGTCCACGTGGCTCCCGAAAGCTCAGCAGGTTTGCCGTGTTGCTTGTTCTGCAGAACCAAATGAGGGCTGCTCTGCCTTTGCCTCCAATGCTGTTCTTGTGCTGGATGAAGCTTGCAGCCTGCTTTCCAGGTCTTTAACTCGGGAGCACACAGCTGCCTCTGAGAGAGATTGCCAGCCAGGAGTCAGCAGCCAGAACTCAGCTAAACAATCAACACGCTCAGTTCCGTGCTATTGTGTGCCAAGGACACCCGTGATCAAAAATGAATGCACATAATAAAGGTCTGACATGAGTTCAGAAAGCCCGAGTTCCACTTGCACCCATGTGAAAAAAAAATTGTTCTCAGGCCCCCTGGAAGAGACAGCTCTTGGTGCACTGACAAGAGTTGATGTGAAAATGTTCCTTGAGTGGAAGGCAGCAGCTGTGAAGGGTAGGGGCAATTGGAAAGGACAGGCCACTTGAATATTTATTTGTCCAGCAAACATTGTTTGAGTGCCTTCTATGGTGCTAGGGATGGAAACACTAATAAAGGACAGAGTTCATGCCCTCAAGAAGCTTGCAGGTAGGTCAGGGAGTCAGGCCAGAAAATTGATGCATAAATGTAATTAGAGAGACTTCAAATGGAAATAATAGAAATAATGGAAAGGTGATACCTGTCCAATGGTGCCTATCGCTTCTTCCTTCATTCACAGAATCCTGATTTTATGTGAGAAGGCAAGATGCCCAGGTAGGTGGACCCCTCCCCAGCCTGGGATGAACCATGATAGACCCAAGTCAGGGATTCTCACATTTTGGTAGGCATCACAATCACCCTGGGAGGGCTTTTAAAACCCAGAATCCCAAGCCTTGCCCTGAGTTTCTGAGTCACTAGGTTTAGGTGAGGCCCAAGATTTGGTATTTCCAACAGATTCCAGGTGCTGCTGCTCCTGTGGGCCTGAGTTCCCGGTCATCATCAGGCCCGGTCACCTGGTTCCACGGCCCTGGTGTTTGGGTTAGGGTGGGGCATGGGACCAAGGTCTGGACAATGAAGTGGGAGGAGTTCTCTGCCTTGAGTGCCCGCGGTTCTTGGTCACGCCGCTTCGAAGAATGGAGAGGTAGCCCAGATGAAGAGTGCTGGGCAGCAAAGCGGAGTTTGTTGAGTGATAGTACAAAGCTCCTGGGGAGGGAGGGGGCCCGAGAGGGTTGCCACCGGAGTTTCTAAGTTTAGGGGGTTTTGTGAGCTCTTTTGCGGAACTATCTTCAGCAATCAGGGTGTGCTGAGTCGTGCTGATCAGGGCTTTGGTCACAGATCTGTCTACCTATTAGGTTAATGTCTACGTGCTGATGGTCTTTTTTGCTGACATCTGGGGGCTTATGTCTTCACTGCCCCTTGCCTGCGATAGTGACAGATGCTTTGTGGTTAATTGTCTTATTTTAGGACGTTCGGCAGAAGTCCTTTCTGGAAAGGCTGCAAGGCAGAATGCTAGTGTGGTCTTGTCTAAGCTGCAGAACAGGATGTCAGTGCTGTTTTATCTCGGCCGTCCTGACTCCGTATCTTTTTGTTGGGGACCCTGGCCCTCACTACCTAACCGTGCAACTGACTCCTAACGAAGTGAAAGGGAAAGCCTACGGAGAAATTCCAGGAAGAATGTTTCCTTCCTGGGAAAAAGTGAGTTGAAAGGAGGCCTGCCTTTTCATCCAGCTTTGAATGGAGTTATGTGAGGAGATGTGGCTGGCATGTTCGGACTGTGTAAACATGGCTGGGAGACTTGCAAAAATCCTGACCCAGAACCCTGACATGGGTGAGGAGATAAGCAAACTCTGGAACCACCCACCTTCAGACTGTGTGAAATAATTCAATGTTATTCCCATTTTCATTTAAAGCTGGAAATATCCCAACTGATTCCGAGGGCCACCGATCTGAGACTGAGTGGGATGGAGTATCAGGAAAGCCTTCCAAGAGGAGGTGATTCACTCTTGTTTCCCAGCTCTTCAGGGAGAATGGTTCTCATTTGTGCTTTGGCAAAATGACAAATGATGACACTTTATAGACTCACTATTTTACAGAGTCACTTTTGAACTGGCTAAACGAGGAAGGTGAAATTTGTCAATGCCAAGGGTTTATTTCACATATAAAAAACTGTGTGGGAACAGAGAATGAGGAAGAGCATTCAGTCTACCTGTGATAGAGTCAAGGAGCAATTTGTGTAGGAGGTGACCTTTAGGCCAGGCCACTTACGGCTGATGCCTTACAGAGGAAAGGCTAGTGCTAGAGTCTAGTGCGTAGTGTGTACCCATACGTTTGTAGGGCTTACGTGATCTTAAGAACACATCATCAGAGGAAATGGCACAGACAACAGTGCAAAGACAGGACAGAGCTTGGTGTCTCTGGGTAAGAGCACATGCTCTGATACGGTGACCTAGAGGCCATATGGGTTGGACTGTACCATGCTATGAAAAAAGTTGTAGAGCATTGGATTAGGTAAAATTAGAAAGCAAAAATCAAGGATGTCAGTTAAGTCAACCAAAAGAAAAAAAAAAAAAAAGAGGACTATCCCAACCCTTAAAGGCTTCTGAGACCCAATGCCCTGAGCCTTCCTGCCTCAGGTTGGGATGGGGGTGGGGTAGGGGGGGTGGGGGGGTGGGAGTACCACCTACTCTTGAGGAGCCTGTCTCTCCCTAGGAGGGGAAATTGTTTCTTTGTTTCAGGCCCTACTTGTCATTTTACAACGCCTGGTAACCAAAATCTAAATACCACATGGCCTGGGGTGGAGTAGGGCAAGGCGTGAATGGGAGACAGGAAATCACAGAAAATGATCATTTGTACAGCAAGCTAGGTTAAACAGAGGAGATTGCTTACAGCTGGGGGTGACTGGTCCTGGGGCTCCATTCACCCAGCCCCACCCAAGCACTGCAAAGACGAGGGGCCCAGTAGCTCCACACATCTGTAACCCATTGCTTATTTAGAAAAGTCCCGATGACGTCCCTGAGAATGGATTTGAGGACGCTTAAGCAAGGATAATGGGGTACGGTTTTAGTTTGGGCTGAATTTAGGGAAAGGGTGCAGTTATATGCTAGCGTGGACAGGAGAGTCTGGCTTTTCTCTTTTTCAACAACAAAAATAGCTTTTGAAATGATAGAAAATAATGCCCATTAAAACAATTCAGAAAACTGTAAATCAGGATTCACCTTTGGTCCCAGGAAATAGGCACCTTAGACCCACTGTCTGAGGAGGGCAGCTACTTCCTCTTGATCCTAAAGTAACAGCTTTATTGAGATACGATGCACATATAAAATTCACCTTTTTATTTTATTTTTTTATTTTTTTCTTTTTTTAAAGATTTTATTTACTTATTTGACAGAGATAGAGACAGCCAGCGAGAGAGGGAACACAAGCAGAGGGAGTGGGAGAGGAAGAAGCAGGCTCATAGCAGAAGAGCCTGATGTGGGGCTCGATCCCATCACGCCGGGATCACGCCCTGAGCCGAAGGCAGACGCTTAACCGCTGTGCCACCCAGGCGCCCCAAAATTCACCTTTTTAAAGTGTACGATTCAGTGGTTGCAGTATATTCACAAGATTAGGGAACCATCCCATCTGTCCAAGAGGCCTGCCTGAGGGCATGCTGGGACCCAACCGAAAAAGTCCCGGAGTCGAGGGTTGAGCGGCAGGGAGAGGCCACACCCCCATCTCCTGGGGTGTGGGGTGAAGGAGGGGGATGAGGGTAGGATAGTGAAGAACCGCGGAGAACTTCCTGAGCAGCCCAGCAGAGGTAACCCGGGGAGAAGCGTCATCTTGATGATTTAATATGTTCAGAGAAACCGCCAGGCTAGAGTGGTCAGAGAGTAGGAGTGGGGTGGGGGAAGGGCTGGTAGAAGGACAAGGAAAGGAAGCATCAGGACACCTTTCCTCAAGCTGAGGGAAGAAAGATGCTTCAAGCTCACACTAAGCTAGGGGTTCTAATTATTATATCCTACAAGAGATTAATTTCTAAAATTAGATTTTTCTCGTGGTTGAAAGCAATCAGAAAATGTTTTTCTTTTCTTAGAGTAAGTGATAAACTATGGGGTTTGCCCAGGTTTCATTCTGGACAATTAGCAGGAATTAGCCTCACAGACCATGTGGTTCCTATTGTTCAACATAGAAGTTACCCAAATAAATGACTTTAGGCAGTGATGAGTGCTATGAGGAATAATAATAGTTCAGGTGAGAGATGATGAAGATAAGAAATCAGGTATTTGGGGCAAAGGGAGAAAATTGCTTTAAAAATGGACATGATGGGGCGCCTGGGTGGCTCAATCAGTTAAGTGTCTGCCTTTGGCTCAGGTCATGATCTCAGGGTCCTGGGATCCAGCCCCGCATCGGGCTCCCTGCTCAGCAGAGAGTCTGCTTCTCCCTCTCCCTCTGCTGCTCCCCCTGCTTGTGCTCTCTTTTTCTCTCTCTGTCAAATAAATAAATAAATAAATAAATAAATAAATAACATATTTAAAATAAAATGGACATGATTTGGGGCTCCTGGATGGCATAGCTGGCTAAGTGTCTGACTCTTTGTTTCCACTCAGGTCTTGATCTCAGGGTCATGGGATCAAGGCCTGTGTTGCATTCTGCGCTCAGGGCGGAGTCTGCTTGAGATTCTCCCTCTCCCTCTGCTCCTCCCCCAACCTGTGTGTGTACTCTCTCAGATAAATAAATAAGTAAAATCTTTAAAAAAATAAAAATGGACATGATTTAGTAGCAGATTAGATGTGAGAAGTGATAAAGAAGGAAAAGTCAAAGATGGCTCCAAGTTTTCTAGTTGGGGGATTAGGTCGATGGATGATGGTCCCAAAACCCAAAATGGGGAACACAAAAGGAGGAGCAGAATTGGATGGGGGAGAGGAAGACAAAGAGGTTTGTTCTGGACTGAGTTTGAGGTGCATGTTTCCCAGGAAGTTCAGAGCCCAAGAAACAGTTGGAAATAAAGTCTGGATCTCAGGTGACAATTCAGATGGTATGGATTTTGGGGTTTTCAGGACACAGAATGCAGGGGAAACAAGGCTAGATAAAATCCTGCTGAGAAAAGGCTTGAGAAGCCAAGATGTAATGGTTAGCAGAAGATACCAAAGCTACTGCGAGGAGCCGGTAGAAAGAGCGGGGCGCCTGGCTGGCTCAATCAGGAGAACATGTGCCTCTCCTCTTCTTTTTAAAGGTTTTATTTATTTATTAGAGAGAAAGAGAGAGAACACTGAGCTGGGAGGAGAGGGAGAAGCAGGTTCCCCTCGAGCAAGGAGCGTGACGCAGGGCTCGATCCCAGGACCCTGGGATCATGACCTGAGCTGAAGGCGGACAGTTAACCAACTGAGCCTCCCAGGCGTCCCTACCGATTCCTTTTCAACCGTATTTTTCACAGTTTCTTTCTGGTTTACCAGAAAGGCAATCTGTTTACTCCAATGTACCAAGTGCTCCCTCACCTCTCATGCC
>NW_024423897.1:38430857-38557593 GCF_017311325.1 Ursus maritimus | reverse complement strand
CGCTGTTTTCTCAGCTTGGAGTACCGGTCTCTGGCCTAAAACCCTCTGTCAACTTCCCTTTGGTCTTAGAATAAAATTCAAACATGATCACGTATGACCATATGCTTGCCTCCTGATAAAGAAAACCAATCCCGTAAGGAAGTTTCGTGCTACCTTAACTGCCAATTAGAGGAAAAGTTGATATCTTGGGAAAGTCCCAGCTCTATACGTTTTTACTAGTGTGTTCTATCTGATAGGTAATGTTTTCGTCATCTTTCACTGAAGCCAGCCTTTTGAATTTGTTAGCTTATAATCATATTTCCCCTCCCCTGCGGAATAACATGACATCCTTCTTCCCAACCTTGTTTCGCGAATCTTCACCTTCTTTCCCTGAACATCCCAAACTCTCTCCTCCCCTAAAGGTCCCAGGACAATTCTCAGCCAGGTTCTTGAGTGTATCTATGTTAAAAGAAAACCCGTCACATCATCTCTGTTGTTTTCTTTCCCCAAATCCTGAGAAAACATCAGACAAGTCTAGACTCAGAAACGTTCTACAAAATACCTGGCACTCTTTAAGAGTGTCAAGGTCAAGAGAAATAAGAAAAGACCGAGAAACTGTCATAGCCCAGAGGAGATGAAGGAGACATGACAAGTGATGGATATGGGATCCTCGATTAGGTCCTGGAACAGAGGGAATCATTTAGTGGTAAAATTGGAAAAATCCAAACAAACTGTAGTTAATAGTACTGTACAATGTTAATTTCTTATTTTTGAGAAATGTGCCACTGTATGAAAGATGTTAACATTAAGAAAGTTAAAAGAACTCCTATATATAATTTGACATATTAAAATTATTAAGGTGTGGGGGTCGCCCAGCTTCTGACTGGTGAACACTCCCCTTCTTCCTTCCTTAGTTCTTAATAAATGACAAGTCCTGACATTAAATTCTAAGTTCCATACTTCCCTGATCTTGTCTCATGCCATCTTTCCTTTGAATCCATTTCACTCTAGCCTGAGCCTTCTAGATCCAGGGACACCAGCCTCCCCTGCAGGGTCCTTGAGCTTGTCATTTCTTTCACCTCTCAGCTCTTTCCCCTGCTTCTTTGCAGGGCTGGCTTCTCTCCTTCAAATCTCAGCTTAATGTCCTTGAAGGAAGGAGAGGCCTGTCGTGACCAGCTCTGCCATCAATCTGTCACAGCATCTTCAGTATTTTTCTTCATTACACAACATCACAATCTGTAATGTATTGATTCATTTACAGATTTTCTCCCCCCCAGAATGTTTGCCCCATGAGGGCAGAGACCTTGTCTGTCTTGTTCTCTGTTCTGTTGCCTGCCCCAAACACAGCGTTTTGCCTGTAAGAGTTGTTCAACACATACTTGTTAAGGGAATGCCAAAGGGTAATTTTCCAAGAGTTGAAAACATGACATCATCAAACATATAGTGAGCATGTGTCAAATATTTACTTCACTCATTTAATGAAGGAACCAGCAAGATAATACAACTGGTCTAAGGAGAATTCTAGGAAGAGTGTCAGGAGGTATGATGGCGATAAGTTAACTTGGTTAGAGGTAAATCTGGTTAATGTCCTAAAGGGCAAGAAACTGTAATCTTTGGAGTTGTCTTTTCTTCTGAATCATTTGCATCTCTAATGGACAAAACCCTACAAATTAACAGGTAACTTCACAGAAGCTGAACTCTGATGATAATAAGTAATAAGTCAAACAAAGGTACATTCTTTAGAGGAATAATGCTTGGGTAGGTCTGCAGGGCAATGCTCCAGCATGAAGTTGAAAGGACATGGAATCATCTTTTTGTCTTAATGCTAAGTATTGGACAAAGAAAACAAACAAACAAACCCAGAATGAATGAACAAATTGAAAATTTCCAATTGAAAGGGGGGTGTTCAATGAGTTGGGAAGCAAGGCAGCGTCTACCGGCTTTAGCACATCTTCGCTGGGAGCCAGCATCTTCTTCACGAGTCAGCCAGTGTGTCAGCTTTTCTGGGAAGTCTGCCTCCAGCTTCTGCTCACCCCTGGTCAGGCAAACTGAGGGATTCATCCTCGTTTTTGAGACAGTGATGATATGCAGGCCCTAGATTGTTTCCCGAGACGTGTGTAGCCCTGCCTTACGCCAAGACATCTTACTCTGGTTGTATCCCCTGCTTCCCGGGCCATATTTTTGTTTTGTGGGTATACATGAGTCGTCCCCAGGGATTCCCAGAAATAATTGAGGTGGGGGAGGGAGGAGCCTTGGAGGGTGAGGTCCCGCATCTCTGCAATCAGCGAGTGAGGCCGAGGGGTCAGGACAAAGTAATCAAAAATACAAAGAGGACCTCATTTGTATTCTGGCTGGTGGAATCAGCTGCTCACTGGGCAGACACATATCAGAGCTGCTTCTTCACTGCTCTCGATCCCATGAGATGCTATTCTGCAACAGGTCCAGAGGCCAGCCTCCTCTCACAGGTATCTTTCTCTAGTTTCAGAATTTACTGTTTGGGGGGATAACAATCTCTGGGACCAAATTTCTGAGCATCGAACCAGGGACTATTCCAAGAAGAAATCATTTCGAGGCAAATGAAGGCTCAACTCAAGCTGAAAACAGTCCCCTTAGTACATCCAAAGGGACCTTCGGCAAGTGGCATCTTGCCAGGGAATTAACTCAAAACAAATCTGTAGCAGCCCAGAGGTGCTGGAGGGGAGTCTCGGAAACAGTCGCCGCCGAGAGGACCGCGCAACAGCTTACAGGTATTGCCTCAGCCCCCGCTTTGATGTTCATCCCCGGCAGAACCCTCTGCTCATCTCCGCGGCTTAAAACAGCATGCAGGCATCAGAGACGGTTACAGCAGGAGATCAGGAGACCCTGGAGACATTCTAGTCAATCTCCTTCATTGTGCAGGCGAGGAATCCGAGGCACAGAGAAATGAAAGGATTTGCCCCAAGCCACTCAGGGGGGAACTGTGAACAGAACCTGCATCTCTCGTTCAGGTGTTTCCAGTCCCTGGGAGCTTATATATTAGCTAGGCCGAAGACGTGGCAACACGTGGCTTCGCTTTCCTGCTGGTAGAACTCTACTCCTGGTGCAGAGCTCAAGTGTCAGTCAACAAACAGTAGAAAGAGAGATGTGGCCCCAGTGTACGTGAGCGGCCCGTGTCGGTGCCTCACAGGGTAATTCACAGCGGCGCCATGGCAACCAGCATCCACTCTGGCCCCAGACCGCACCGCAAGCTTCCTGAGGATAATGAAAAATGGCTTCTCACTTGCTGAGCAAAGTGCTCCAGCCTCTGTTTCCCCTGTAGTGAGTGGCCCTAAAATATACCAAGCCCTGACTAGTCCAGCTTCTTCACCAAAGGTTGGGTGTGGGGTGTCTGTGTGTGTGAGTGTGTGTGGGTCCAACAAGAGAAATGAACTCCACAGCCCTGGGAATCCCCAAGAATGCCTATGTCAGGCAGTATGGTTTTGCTTCCTCTTAGAGCAATGCATTGTTTCAACATGTGTTCCCTGAACACTAATGTCCCAGAGAGGTGCCCTGGGTGGTGAGGGGAAGTTAAGGGGGAAGGGTACCACCACAGCTTGCTTTCCCTTTCTTTCTTTCTTTCTTTCTTTCTTTCTTTCTTTCTTTCTTTCTTTCTTCCTTTCTTCCTTTCTTCCTTTCTTCCTTTCTTTCTTTCTTTCTTTCTTTCTTTCTTTCTTTCTGTCGGGTTTTATTTATTTAAGAGAGAGACAGAGAACATGACCGGGGGTGGGGGGGAGGCAGAGGCAGAGGGAGAAGCAGGCTCCCCGCTGAGCAGGGAGCCCGATGTGGGGCTCCATCCTAGGACCTGGAGATCATCCCCTGAGCCCAAGGCAGATGCCCAACCGACTGAGCCACCAGGTGCCCCCATATCTTTCCTATTATACTGCAGGTGCTGCTGCTACCAGTTAGTAAGTACATCAGTTGTCAGCCACAGCGGTGGACCAGGAGGGGCCTGGGCTGAATTAAGCTTCATCAGTAGGATTGGTTTTTAGGCCATCCCACTGAGATGCTGAGGCTTCCTTAATTTTAACCTGAATGCTCATGTAATCAGCAACACAGAACTCCTCAAACAGACCATTCCTTGTCCCTTAACATGCGCTTTCCCCTTTTTTCCTGCATTTCCAGTTGGGCATCTTGGAATGTGGACCTCCAGCCTCCCTGACGCGTAGGCCTCTGCCGTGCTCTGCCTGTTCCGCTGAGTGGAAGTGTGGTTTCCTGAAGTGCCCTCTCCCGGGGCCTTCTCCTCTTCCCTTTGGCTGCTTGTAGTGTGTGACAAACCACGGTGGGCCATGAGGATGAGGACCCCACCACAGGAAAGGCAGAGCGGTAAGATACACTTTTTGATAATTCAAAAATATTGCTACTTATTTCCTCAGTACTAAAAAAATAAGGTAGGAAGTACTCAGTATCCTAGATCCATGAAGCCTGGTTCTGAACAAAGCTCTTGCATCTGAACTGCCCTACTAGCCCTCTGTTTGTTTGTTTGTTTTCTTCCTTAAGCAGTCTCCACACACAGCGTGGTGCCCAACATGAGGCTTGAACTCACGACCCTGAGATCAAGACCTGAGCTGAGATCAGGAGTCAGATGCTAACCTGACTGAGTCACCCAGGCTTCCCCTGCTCTTTTTTTTTTTTTAATTCTTTATTAACAGCTGAGTCAACATTCTATAATACCCCCACCCCCATCAGTCATGCTAAAAGTGTTATTTAGGACGCTTTGGGGTACAAGTAACAACAAGTCTACTGAAAACAGTTTTAAAACATAGGCCTTAAAAAAAAATGATGTCACTTCAGGGGCACCTGGGTGGCTCAGTCAGTTAAGCATCTGGACTCTTGATTTCAGCTCAGGTCATGATCTCAGGGTCATGAAATCAAGCCCAGTGTTGGGTTCCTTGCTCAATGGGGGCTCTGCCTGAGATTCTCTCCCTCTCACTCTGCCCCCCCCAAATAAATAAATAAATAAAATCTTTAAAAAAAAAGCCCACAAATTTATTCTCTTACAGTTGTGGAGGCCAGAAGTCTGAAATCAGTTTCACTGGACTAGTATCAGTTGGCAGAGCTAATATTTTCTGGACGCTCTAGGGAGGAATTTATTTTTTTGCCTCCTTTAGTTTCCGAAGGCCGCCCACAATCCCTGGCCCACGGCCCCCTCCTTGAGATGCTGCAGCATCGCATCTCCTGCGTCAAACCTCCCTCGGCCTCCCTGTCCTGAGGACCCTTGTGGAAAGAGTTAGGGCCCGCCCAGAAAATTCAGGATAATCTCCTAGTTGAAGACCCTTAACTTAAGCACACCTGCAAAGTCCCTTTTGTTATATAAAGTAAGATCTGCAGGTTCCGGGGATAAGAACATGGATACCTTTGAGGATGGATACCTCCGAGGACAGGTGTTAAGCACCCAGGCTTTTTTTGTTTTCCTGCTCTGTCACTCTCCGTGTTTTGGTGACATCTCCCTTCAGGATTTAAAAAAATTAATTAACTAATTTTTAAACTTCCAGCAGAGTTGACATACAATGTTCTATTAGCTCCAGGAGTATAATATGGTGATTCAGCTCTCCTTCCGTGGTTTTATTTTATTTTTATTTTTTAAAAGATTTTATTTATTTATTCGACAGAGATAGAGACAGCCAGCGAGAGAGGGAACACAAGCAGGGGGAGTGGGAGAGGAAGAAGCAGGCTCACAGCAGAGGAGCCTGACGTGGGGCTCGATCCCATAACGCCGGGATCACGCCCTGAGCCGAAGGCAGACGCTTCACCGCTGTGCCACCCAGGCGCCCCTCCTTTCGTGGTTTTAAAATCACTGTGGGGCTCCCAGCCTCACATCCTCACGAGGCCTTGTCTCCAGGAAGAAGAAAGGAGTGTTCCTGGCCTGTCTCTTCAGTTATCAGGGAGGACCTGTTTTCCCAGAGGTTCTCAACAGAAGCCACGGCAAGTCCCAGGAGCAAGGACTGGGTCACCTGTCTGTGCTCTAACAGCAAACAAGGCTGGAAATTTGCTAGTCTCTGCAGCAGGACGTGGGGGCCGATGTCGAGAGGGGGAATGACTGCGAGGCGGGAAGCACCTCACTCTGGAAGGTCTTGCTGTGGATTCCACAGGCGTGAGTACCACTGAGGAGCCCTTGTTTCCAGGCTGCCATAAAGGCACGTGTGATGACGTGGATGGAAGAAAAGACGTTTAACGTGTGTGTGTGTGTGTGTGTGTGTGTGTGTAACACACACACAAAAGCGCCAAACCTAATGTTGAACAACTATGGTCATGAAACTAGAGCTCTTTAAGGATAATGTGGGATAATCGAGTTGTCTTTCATTCATTCAGCTGACACATGAACCATCTTTTCTGTGCCAGACGTCTCCATTAAGGCTGAAGTTACAAATACAAATCAAAAAGGTCTCGGGTGTCAAAGAGATCCTGGAGAATCATGAGAGAGATAATCTAGTGAAGAAACAGTGTCACTCTGAGGGAGACATCAGACGCTGGGGTGATGCACAGGGGTGCTTTGTGAAACCCAGTGGTCGTCAGGTTTTGTGGAAGCAAGACATGAACTACCAGGAGCCAGGACTGGCTGGTGGTGTCTCACTTTCCCCATGGTTTCTTCCCTCCGTACCTTCTCTCTTTCTGTTCTCTGCCCGCATGCCTGCAGTTGGACACCCTAGCACTGATGGGCTCCCCCACAGTTGGCTGTCCCACCGTGGTGTGGCGAGGTTACAGCGTGACATAGATGCTACAGCTGCACTGGGAGGGTTGTAAGTGCAGGAGACCCCCATAGGTATCCCTGGGAGATGACGAAAAGAATGAGGAAGTGGGGGGCAGGCTGTAATTTGAGGTGGTGGTTATAATCGGAGTCACTTACGTTCGTGTTCTGTACCCACTTCCAGACAGCTTGTCCTACTTCTTTGAGCCTGGAAAAGAGTGAACAAACATTTTGCTGGGTTTGGAGGAACGGGGAGCAGCCCACTGCCCTCCCCAGGGAGCCCTGAAGCGGCCGCCATGGAGAGGCTCACGGCAGGTGCGGAGAGCTGGGGCTGGCACCAGGCCAGACCCTGTTGTTTTTTGGATTAAGTAGGAAAAGTTCTTGCCCAGAAATAACAGAGCTGGAGAATGTGTGTGGGATTTTCTTCTTGCGCTCAGCGGGTCTCTAGCTCCATCCTGGTCTCACTTCAGGAAGGGGAAGTTGGGGTGCTGCTGCTCCTGGCAGGCCACCGTTAGTCCTGGAATTCCTTTAGTAGTTCCATTTCCATAAACAATCACAGGGCAAATGCTCTGAGTATGAAATCATCTTTCTGGAGTAGCCATTTCTGGTTGCAAAGACCCCGGATCTTGAGGAAAGCTGGCCTTCATTGCTGGGGAAGGGGGGGGGGCGGAAATGGGGACTCTATCATAGCTGTTATTAGTGGGCATTTTTCTTAAAAGCTAACACATTTTTCATTTTGACTTCAAATTAAAAACAACATTCTTAAGAATGCTTGGGTATTAAATGTGAAGGCTCGTTTTGTTTTAATACAGAAACATTTCGCCCTTTTCTGCGGCCTCAGGAGTGCCTCACCTGGACAGGCCTTCACTGGGTTCACGCTCCCATGCAGGGAGGGAAGGTGAAGCAACGCTTGGAAAAGCAAAAACATCTTCTGTCCCAGGAGAAAGTGGGTCAAAAGAGAATGGCTGCTTCTTCGCTGTTGTTGAGACTCTAGTTTTGAAGGGTCAGGGTTTTTTTTTTTCCTGCTGGTCCCTTAGAATCAAATTTTGAGGAAAATAAAGAAAATGAAGGATGAATAAAGAAAACAGGATGTTTGAGGGGGGAAAGCTGGGGATTCCGAGGTGAAAAGTTGGAGGCAGTGGAGAAAGGGGCTGCTGCCCAAAAGGTCCTGTAGGAGGGCCCCCAGAAGAGGGTCATTTGGAAGCTGTTCTTGAGTGAAGTCTTGCCAGCTCTCCCATGTGGCTTGTGTGATTTTCACTCCACATTCGGGCTTGCTTTATTTTCTATAACAACTGAATTCCAAGTGCCTGGTCCAGCGGGGCTTCACACTCAGTACGCTGGGCCTTCATCTGACTTTAAATCTGTATCTGCGGGGCTTATGAACATGAGAGTGTGGCAATGGTGGCAGCGAAGGTCCATTTGATCTTCAGGTCATCTGTCCATGCAGGTGTCTGCCAGGACTGTTACCTCCAACATACTAATTCTAATACTAATACTAATTGCCCCTGCAATGTCCCTCGTTCCTGCCCACTTTGTTCCTTCAAGTCCCAGGGCCTTTCCCATGCTACCCCATTCTTAGTCTTGAGGGCAACAGAATCCTTCTGAGACATGAACTTCTCTGCAGCATTTAGGGCACAGAGCCCCAGACCCTGGGTCTCAGTGACCTCTGTCCTTGTTGTCCATCCCTCTTTTCACCCAGCACAGAGCAATTTTTTCTGGAGTGGAGAAGTGTCCCTCCTCCAATCCCACTTAAAATGTCTGGCCCTGCCTGACTCCTCTTAGTACCACCTTGGACTTCAGGTTTCTAGAAGCCACAGTCAGGAAGAAGTCTGTCTGTCTGTCCCCCTCACTCTCTTTTGCCCTCCCAAATGGCAAGACACATGAAATAGATTCATGTGCTGGAAATGGGTAAAAGAGAAAAATACATGGAAAAAATTAGTTAAGGGTTCAAAATATTATTCTGGGGGCGCCTGGGTGGCACAGCAGTTAAGCGTCTGCCTTCGGCTCAGGGCATGATCCCGGCGTTATGGAATCGAGCCCCACATCAGGCTCCTCCGCTATGAGCCTGCTTCTTCCTCTCCCACTTTCCCTGCTTGTGTTCCCTCTCTCGCTGGCTGTCTCTATCTCTGTCGAATGAGTAAATAAAATCTTTAAAAAAAAATATTATTCTGCACACACATAGGTGGGAACCTCATGTCATCTGCCCAGTTGTACATCCGGCAGCAGAATCACCTGTGTGCTTGCTAACACTATAGACTTTTGTGCCCCAGCTGAAGTCGGCTGAACTGGAAGCCTTCCAGGCAATTCTCACGTGCACTGAGCCTTAAGAGTGTCCTAGTCCCATCCTCAGTCAAGTCATCTCCTGGGTTGTAACATCGAGCTGTGCTTGTTCCCAAGCTTCTTCTCAGCACTTTAGTGTGTGTGCAAATCATGCAGGGATGTTGTTAAGTTGTGTGGTGGGACCTGAGAGGCCCTATTTCTAACGAATGCTGCTGCTGGTGGGAGGGCCACGTTCTGCACGGCAGAGTGCGGGGCATGTTGCTTGCTTTGCAGGCCTGTGAGGCTGGCTTGAGACTTCTCAAGGGCCCGGTGCCAGTGGTTTGCTGGAACTGGCCTTGGAAATTGCTCTACGCTCAGCGATACTGTGCTTGGTTGACTGGGCTCTACCTAGTGGTCATCTAGACTCACTCTGCCTCCCTGTTCCCTGCTTTCCTCCCATCGCTGACCCCTACCCCCACCCCCACTCTGCTACTCCTGCTCTGTGCTAAGGAGCAAGTCCACTGCCATGCCCCAGTCTTTCTCACCCTGCGGGTCTCCTCTGACTAGAGATAAGTAGCTGGAGGTCTCTAGAAAATCTTTGAATTTGCTGATATGACAAAGTCCTTTCTGTAAGAGAAGGGAGAGTAAAATTTGAGCAAGCAAAGAAAGGTGAGTCGGGAGTTCTTTTTTCTCTTTGGGGCCATCCTCAGTGGGAAAGAAATGACAACTAATGACACTAGCCTTGACTTTGGTCGAAGAGCTGAGTCTGAGTCAGTGGGAACTCCTGCCTCTCTCTGGTGGGCGGAGGGTAAAGAGGAACCCTCAACTTTCTTGCACGGCTTATCCCTCAAGTCCTTGGGGAGTGGAGGGGAGATATAGAAGGTAAGAAGTGGCAAGATTCTTTTCTGCAGCCATGGAGAACTTCTGATGTTCAAACTAGCATGGCTTCAATCTCTGGTACCTAAAATAAGAAAAAAGGCCTAAGGTAGAGGGATAGGGAANGAATGACCTGTGGATGGAGAATCATCGATCCCATGGAAAGGTCTACGGCTGGAGTGAAGCCAGTAGTGGTCAGTGGACTGGAATGCCAAAGGATTCAGAACGAGACCCCTGACCGTGTGCCTCTGGACCAGAGTGAGATCCCCTAGGCCTGGGAGGAGAACCATGGAAGTCATTGGCCCTGTGGACGAAGACAACACTTCTCAGGTCCCCAGCACCAGGCAAGGGTCTGTGGAATCTCTGTCAGTGTCACCTGGGGAAACTGAATAACAACAGTTCCAACGCCCTCCCAGAGAGGCTGAATCGGCAGGGCCCAGTGAATGATACTTTAAAATATACTCGCTAGGCAGTTTCATGCATACAGTCAGGTTTAGGAACCGATGCCTCAGTACTCGATTTGCCAAAATTTTAGCAGAAAGATTCATTCATTAGGTATTTATTGGGCCACTGCTTTATGTCACGTATTGTTCTAAGTCCCTGCAAGCAGTGATGAATAAGACAGGATGCATTTGCAGAGCTTCAAAATATGAAACATGTAAAAACGACGAGTGGATTTTTCAGGAATTTAAAATATTTATATGAAGTGTTCAGGGACGCCTGGGTGGCTCAGTCGGTTAAGCGTCTGCCTTTGGCTCAGGTCATGATCCCAGGTCCTGGGATTGAGCCCCAAATTGGGCTCCCTGCTCAGCTCCCTCTCCTTCTCTGCTTGCCACTCCCCCTGCTTGTGCACTCTCTTTCTCTGACAAGTAAATAAATAAATCAAACCTTTAAAAAATGCTTAGAATAAGAAAATCTATAGAAACGGAAAGTAGATTAGTGGTGGCCAGGGACTGGGGGAGGGAGTAGGGAGTGACCGCTGATGGACAAGGGGTTTCTTTTGGGGTGATGCTGTTGTTCTGAAACCAGATAGTGGTGACAGCGACACAATTTTGTGAATATACTAAAACCCACTGAATTGTACACTTTAAAACGGTGAATTTTATGACATTTAAATTATATCTCAATCTAAAAAAATTTTTTAAAGATTTTATTTGTTTATTTTTGCGAGAGCAAGAGAGAGAGAGAGAGAGAGAGAGAGCGAGCACACACGCCCAAGCAGGGAGGAGGGGCAGAGGGAGAAGCAGACTCCCTGCTGAGCAGGGAGCCAGAAGCAGGACTCAGGGCTCCATCCCAGGACTCTAGGATCATAACCTGAGCTGAAGGCAGACACTTAACCGCCTGAACCCCCCAGGCGCCCCCTAAAATTTTTTTTAAAAAGAAGCAACCACAGACGATAAAGCCAGCCCATGTTCTGTGTCTAAGAACAAAGATAATGCTCAGAGCCTGATGTGCCTCTGCTGGAACCCACAGGCGGCTGCAGAAGGGGATCCAGGGTTCAGATGACAAACCTGGCCAAGCCCAAGATTGCCTTTCTTTGCCAGGGTTTGAAGAATTTATCAACCTCTCAGACAAGAGGTATTGGCGATGAACCAAACTATGTCTGTTACACTTAGAATAATTCTTTTTTCTGGGCCTACATTGTTTATATGTGTTTATATTCAAGCCATAGGAATGGTGTGTTAATTTTCAAATACTTAATTCATTTTGCTATTTTTCAAAGACCCAGTTCTAGAAGCCCATTCGGGTTGTCAGAAATTCAGTGCCAGGTCCTGGTATGGTGCAGGTTGGTGGTCTTGGGACTAGACGCAACTCTCCACGGAAGCCCACCAGACAGCAGGTACAGAGGCTTTGATGGTGCACTTCTCCTTGATCAAGTCTTACAGGCTCCTGTTGGGTGGGTGAGGAAAGTATTTTGAGGAGAAGCAACTTGGAATTTACATGCTGTATGAAAATGCCTTAGGGGGACAGAAGGTGTTTTTAAGCATGAAAAGTTTGGATCATCGATGGGAGGAAAGGCCTGCCAGTGAATCGTAATTCCACTTTCTGGCTCATCACTGCCTTTGGGTTTTCTGCCTTGACTGGTTCTGACAATGTGCCATGTTCCAGAATGTGTCACTCTTGCTTCCGAGCTGCCACATACGCTCTGCCGCACATCTGGACTTACTACGCAGGTTTCCAAAACCCATTAACAAAGTCTTTTGAAGTTTGCCTTTAGCACTTTGCAAGGAGGTTGCTCACCAGCTGTTTGTTTATGTTCTCTAGTGATTGTTTTGCACATTATCAATGAGTAGCATGCAATTACATCATCATAATGGCAAGGATAAATGGAATTCTCAGTAGGGCGTTTCTGGGAGAAGAGATGTACTCTTTCTAGTCCCAGGGTGCTGAAGTGACTCCAAAGTTAGACAAACCGGTGACTTCAGGGAGATGAGGGCCCTGTGGTCATGTTGCCAAAACTTAGGGCTTCTAGCAACCCTCAGGCCATTATCCAACAAATCTCAAATGTTGATGGCACACCAAGACTGAGGTCTGCCAAGAAGACCCATCTGAACCTCTTGTTAGCCGTATTTCTGATCCAAATTATTCATGACAAACCTCCCTTCTCCTGGAATTGACACTGAATTAAAATGATCCCAATGATATGGATGTAATTAGAACCTCATTTGTTCATGCATTTTTTAACAACAGCTTTTATTGAGATATAATTTACATATCATAAAAGTCACTCTTTTAAAGTGTACAATTCAGTAGTTTTTAGTGTATTCACAGCGTGATTGTCTCTCCTCTTGAATTTTAGAACATTTTCATCACCCCAAACGGAAACCTTATACCTGTTAGCTGTCACGCACTGTCCCCTTTCATTCCTCCCCTTCTGGCCTCTGTAAATCACTCATCTACTTTCTGCCTCCATGAATTTGCCTCTTCTGGACATTTTATATAAACAGAATCATAAAGTATGTGGTCTGTTGTTATTGGCTTCTTTCACTTAAACTAATGTTTACAAGGTTCATTCATGTTGAAACATGTATCAGTACATTCATTTACTTAAACATTTTAAATTGTGATAAAGCCCGCGTAACATAAAATTTCTCATCTTAGCCGTTTTTAGTTCTATAGAACAGTAGTGTTAAGTACGCTCACGTTGTTGTGTAATCCATCTCCGAAACTCTTTCCAACTTGCAAAACCGAAAATCTATGCCCGTTAAACAACTCCTCGTTCCCCGGTCCTCCTAGCTCCTGGCGACCCCCATTCTCCTTTCTGTCTCTGTGAATCTGCTGATTCCGGGTGGCTCCTGTGTAGGCCCATACAGTGTCTGTCTTTTTGTGATTGGCTAACTTAGAGTAATGTCCTCAAGGGTCATCCACGTTGTGGTGTGTGAGAATTTCCTTCCTTTTCAGGTCTGAATAATATTCCTGTGTGTGTGTGTATGTGTGTGTGTGTGTGTGTGTGTGTGTGTGTGTGTGTGTGTGTAATATGCCAATCATGTTTTGTTTATACGTTCTTCTGTGTCGATGGACACTTGAGTTGCTTCCATCTTTTGGCTATTTGGATAATGCTGTTCTGAACATGGGTCGCTGCTTTCAATTCTTTGGGGTAAATACTCAGAAATGGAATTGCTGGATCATAGGGTAGTTCTGTTTTTAGCATTGAGGAACTCCCATACTGTTTTCCATGGTGGTGGCACCATTCTGCATTCCTGCCAGCAGTGCACAAAAGGGTTTCAATTTCTCCTATATGTCTCCAACATTTGATATTTTCTGTTACCATTTTTTTGACAGTAGCTATCCTCGGGGGGTGTGGGGTGGCGTTTATTCATTCTCAATGCTAGATGGGTGGGAAGAAGGGCTGTCAGTAAGGGAAAAATATAAACAAGATAGTAGACATAATCCTTGCTTCAATCTTAAAATTCAATTAGGGAAGTAAGATCATAATTTTAACTTTAACATTTTTAAAAAAAGATTTTATTTATTTCTTTGCCAGAGATTGAGAGAGAGACAGTGTGCACAAACAGGGGAGCGGCAGGCAGAGGGAGAAGCAGGCTCCCCACTGAGCAAGGAGCCCGATGTGGGACTAGATACCTGGACCCCAGGACCATGACTTGAGCCAAAGGCAGACACTCAACCAGCTGAGCCCTGGCCCCCCTTAATTTTAATATTTTTAAAGCCATTACTATGTTCTAGACACTGTGCTAAATGCGTCCCTAAAATTGAACATTTTCGGCAGCCTGTGCGGTAGGTAGGATTGCCACCATCTTGGAGGACAGGAACTGGGACATGCTAGTGCTTTGCCAGCTGTCTCCAGGTCAGAGTTGAAAGCCTAGATGAGCCACCTCTCACTCTGAAGGCTGTGCTCTCTCTCTCTAAATCAGAGGATGAGGTTAGCTTGATCATGTTAGCCCAGTCTTGCAGGGCTGGAGAAACTGGTGTGGCCTGCAGAGGTAAGGATAGGTGGTGCTAGGTTACATTGGAAATATTAGTCACCTGTTGTAGTTGTAATATACTTCTACCCACTGCCTAGAACTAGAACAGAATTTGTTTGCAAGTGAAAGGGATAGAGAATCCACCTATGGATGACCTCTGTCCTCTCCATTGGTATTTTTACAGAGGAAGGAAAATGGCCCCCAAGGCCTCTAACTTAACTGATGTCTTAGAGATGGTTACGACAGGGGAGGTGGGATACTAGGACCTGAATGCTGGCCTATTGACAAGGCAGATTCTTGTTTATTCTAGGATTGTATTGTTGTTTAGTGCCTACATTGAATATCTATCTATCTGTCTGTTTCCAGGTTCCCCACATTGCCACTGAAATAATTTTTGGCCTAGAGCCATTTGAAGGGTCTAGCCAACCCTCCTAACTTTGAACTAGTGACAAAAACCAGCAAACCCTCATAAAGGGGAAGGAAACTGGGGACTCCAGCAGGAGTTATAGTTTTATTTTTTTATTTTTATTTATTTATTTTTAAAGATTTTACTTATTTATTTGAGATAGAGAGCACAAATGGGGAGGAGGATCAGAGGGAGAGGGACAAGTGAACTCCTCGCTGAGCAGGGAACCTGATGTGGGGCTTGATCTCAGGGTCCTGGGATTATGATCTGAGCTGAAGGCAGACACTTAACCTACTGAGCCACCCAGGCACCCTGGGAGTTACAGTTTTAGAACAAGCATGAACAAGACAAGAGTGGGGAAGGCATGTGGCAGGCAGAACCGACCACTTATCCAGTTGGGTTCTCCAAGTCTAGACCGTTGCGGAGGGGCTTCCTAGAGGCAGATACCTATACCTCAGCTCTGATTTGAACCCTACTGAATCCTGTTCTATTCCGCTAGGTAGGAATTTAGGACTACAGTGATGGTCAATTTTATGTACTGCCTTGGCTAGGCATGGCTATGTCAAACACCAGTCTAGATGTTGCTGGGAAGGCATTTTCAGAGGTGATTAACATTTAAATAAGTAGACTTTGAGTAAAGCAGATTACCCTCGACGATATGGGTGGGCCTCATCCAATCAGTTGAAAGCCTAAAGAGCGAAAAACTGAGGTTCCCCAAGGAAGAGGAAATTCTGCCTGCCAACTGCCTTTGCACTCAAGACTACAACATGAGCTCTTCCCTGGGTCTCCAGCCTGCCTTGCAGATTTCAGACTTTCTAGCCTCCACAATCATGTGAGCTGATTCCTTAAAATATCTCTCTCTCTCTCTCTTGCTATGTGTGTGTGTGCATGCGTTGCACGCGTGTGGGCACACACACACATCCTATTGGTTGTGTTTCTTTTGGAAAACCCTGACTAATACAACTACCCCAATGTCCAGAGATACATGGCCTCTGTGCTCCTATGATTTGGTGTTAGGGTGGAATTTACAGCTGGTGGGGTAGCTTAGCTGTCAGGCCCCATCTCACTGGGGACAAGGCTGTAGGAAAAACCAACAGGAGGCACTGAAGGAAATACAGTGCTCATGGACGGCCCAGTTTAAACAGTACCCAGAATCCTTACAGCAGCTTGTTTTGAAAGAACCTTTTTTAAAAATCATGGTCTTTTTCCTGATTATAGCTTTTTGTCTATTTACATTTCTGATACTGTTTGTTTTTCCCAGTCTGGTGAGGAGTCTGCAAGATAGCAGCCCCCATCCCCAGGCTTACTCATGGGGGAAACAGTCCAGGCAGTAATGGTCCATCTCCGTTCTCTAGCAGAGCTCATCACCCCACCAGCTGTACTGGAGACAGCAGGGGAGGCACTCTCCAGATGCGCAGAGGCTGGCTTGAAGCGGTGGAAATTGAAGTTCTGGGAGGAGCGAGCTGCATCGGCAGCTGCAGGCAAAGCAGTAGGGCAGGGCATGGGCTGGAAGCAGGAGAGAGGACGGGCCTGGAAAGCCTGGCTCCTCTCAGCAGCACCCTTCCCTTGAAAGCCAGGACACAGAGTGCAGGAGCGCAGAGGGGACCATCCTGACTGGCGGGTTCTCTCCAGGCGTCCTGCACATCCCCTCTGGTGACAGAGGTAGTTCGGGCTTATCCCTGGGACCATCATGGACGCCAGATGCACAGGAAACGACACTAATCACTTTCCTGCCTTGTGGGCATCCTGAGAGATGCTGTGTGCGGAAGCACCCGACCCTGTACCAGCAACACCCATTTTACTGTGACCTTTGGTACCCAGAGAAAACGAACTTCGATAGCCAGATTGCTATGCCAAACGAACAAGACGTCTATTATCCACCTATTTGCTTCCTTATAGATAGATAAATATTTATAATTCTATATATAAATTCCCTGCATTATAAATTTAAAAGGTTATTATTTGGGACACCTGGGTGCCTCAGTTGGTTAAGCGTCTGCCTTTGACTCAGGTCATGATCCCAGCGTCCTGGGATGGAGCCGGCACTGGACTCCCTGCTCAGTGGGCAGTCTGCTTCTCCCTCTCCCTCTGTCCCCTGCCCCCCATTCTTTGTCTCTCTCAAATAATAAAATCTTTAGGAAAAAGGGGTTGTTCGTTGTAGCCATTGGCATCATTTTCAGATGAGACAGGAAGGAGGTGGGAACATTTGCAGGTGAGTTTCTGTGGACAGAGACCTGTGTGGTGTTTGGAAGTCTCTCTGAAGGGTGTAGCAGGGCCCCTAGCTTCCCCCTCCTACACTAAGTCAGGGCTCCCGGATACCATGTGCAATATCTCATTGTAATACACTGTTGGATATAATTTTAGGATGGCTAGAATACTGAGTTACTGTGATTTGTCATCTTCTTATCCAGAATTCACAGGAATGAATGTCCTACGATGGGAAAGTCGCTTTGATAAAGTCAGCGGAGGCACTGACAGCTCCCAAAAGCTGCAGTGCTCAAATGGGGACTATTTTGCCTCCTGGAGGATATCGGGCAATGTTTGGAGCTGTTTTTCGGTTGTCATGACTGGGGGAGGGGTGTCCTTGGCTTCCAGTAGAGGCCAGGGATGCTGCTAAGCATGTTACAGTGCACGGAAGAGCCCCACCACGGAGAGTCGCTCCACCCCGGGGCAGGAGTATCGGGGTTGAGAAACTCTGCCCGAGGGCCAGTCAGCAATCCTACAGACTGGCCCTCTTCGCAATCTTTCTTTCTTTCTTTTTTTTTTTAAGATTTTATTTATTTATTTGACAGAGAGAGAGAGACAGCCAGCGAGAGAGGGAACACAGGCACGGGGAGTGGGAGAGGAAGAAGCAGGCTCATAGCGGAGGAGCCTGATGTGGGGCTCGATCCCACAACGCCGGGATCACGCCCTGAGCCGAAGGCAGACGCTTAATGACTGAGCCACCCAGGCGCCCCCTTCTTTGCAATCTTTGTGGGCAACAGGAACATCTCTGGCTTCCGTCTTTCTCCTGCATTTTTGGACCCCCTTGTCCTTTCTCTGGGATAGCCTCCTCAGGACAAGCTACGTGTTCTTAAAAGTATGGGAAACACGCAGTCCAGTTCAGACTCGGATAACCTGCGCCTTAGTTCTTCTTCCACTTGCTTCGTTGTGCCAGCACGTTGACAGGTGAGGCATGCAGGGGGGCAGACCACAGGATGAATGTCACACAGAGGTGTGAGGGCCCGGCCTCCCACATACCTCCCTTGGTCCCCAAAGAGACCTGCTTGAGGCCAGGCAGGCCCCAGAGCAGGAAGGGATCCAGAAGGCTGGGGCCTCTTTTTGCATTTTTAAGGGACTTGAACTTTGAAGGAAGTTAACCTAAAACAAATGGTGGGAGCCATTCAGCCTTTGTTTGAGGCTCCCCTGCGGGAAGGAATGCCTTGCTTCAGCAGGATTGTCTAGACTCAGAAATTAAAGTGTCTGCAAGGGGCCAGGATGGGAGGAAGGTTGAAAAAGTATACAGCTTAAAACGTCCTACTTGACCTTGTTCAGGTGTACCCGTCAAGGCCTAAGCAAGCCTTGCTCTTCTAGAAGCTCCCCAGGACTGGGTTTAGGGGAGGAGAAGGCCAGGGGCCTAGGGCACAAAATCCACAGAGGCCCTCCCTCTTGGGTCCTGGGAGTTCAGGGGCAGGGCAGCACCAACTTGAGAATGCTCCAGCTCCCTCTCCTGCCTCCCCCTACTTCTGTCCCGCCAGCTGCCTCTGCTGTTGGAAAGGGTGTAGTTGGATGCAAAATGCTTGTAAGCAGGCATTCCCCCCCCCCCCCCCCCCGCCCCGGTGGGGGCCCTGGGTGATCTTGAATCTCCTTTTGTCCAGCTTTGGAGAGAAACCCTAACAAAGTCTCTTGGTCTCAGATTCTTCCCTCCAGTTCTGACCCAGCCTATTCTTGGTCCAGATTTCTTTGCCGAGGGACCCGGTTCCAGGACGTGAGCCTAAGGCAGACACCCAACCGATTGAGCCACCCAGGCGCCGCCCCTCTCCTCCTCCTTCTGACTATCCAAGCGCTATCTCTCCTTTGACCTTCTGAATCCCTATGGTTCTCTGTGTGCTCTCTTAAAAAAATTTTTTTAATGAAAAACAAATTGTCGTTGAAGTATACTTGACATACAATGTTATATGAGTTTTGGGTGTACAACATACTGATTCACCAGTTCCGTACACAGTGCTCACCACGGTACGTGCCATCTCCATCTGTCACCATGCAACGTCATGACGATATTATTAACTATATTCTCTGTGCTGTACTTTTCATCTCCATGACTTAGTTGTTTTCAACCAGAAGCTTGAACCTCTTAATCCCCTTCATCTATTTTATCTACCTGCCCTTCCCACCATGAGATTAGCATGTTCTCCATATTTAAGAGTTTGGTTTTTTTGTTTGTTCGTTTATTTTGTTTTGTTTTGTTTTGTTTTTAGATTCCACATATTAATTCTGCTCTTTATTCAAGGCACCTGCTAGTGCTGTCATCCTTTTCCTTGCACTTATTTATCTATAACTTACCACTCATGGCAGGCTGAGTCATGGCCGCTAAGGATATCCACATCCCAATCCCTGGAACCTGTGAATGCACCTCACCTGGCAAGAAGGACTTTGCTGCTGTGATTCAGCTAGGGATCTTGAGATGAGGAGGTTTTCCTGGATTAGTCACATGGGCAAGTGGGATCACAAGGGTCCTTACAAGACAGAGGCAGAGGGAGAATGGATGACAGCAGGAGATGTGATGTTGCAGGGACTCGAGGAGGGGGTCAGGGGCCTAGGACCGTGGGCAGCCTTCCAAAGCTGGAGGCTAGCACAACAGGAAACATACTCGGTTTTCCGAACCTCCAAAAGGAAAGAGCCCTGCCAACACCTCGCACTGAAGCTCGGTGGGAATGATTTCAGACTCGTGACCTCCAGAACACCGTAAGAGAATAAATCTGTGTCTCTGCGTCACCTAGTTGGTGGTTACTTGTTATAGCAGCAACAGGGAACTAGTACTCGATCTTTGTATTTGTAAATGGTACGCAAGTTTTTCTAGACTACATATGCACGAAGGAGTCAGTGTGGTCTGGGATTAAGAGTCATGGCTCTGGGGCAATAAAACCCGGGTCCAAATTCTGGCTGCCCCTTGTAGTGGACATTTGCCAATGTTTTGTCTGCTCAGGCTTTTGAACTTTCTTCCTATGAGAGGCAGACCGTGTGACCTAATGTTCATTTTCCACTTTCTGTTATCAACAGAACTCCGATTTTGTACAGGGGGGTGAATGTGACCATCTTAAAAACAATCACATTTCATGCTCTCTCTGTAGCTCCGTAGCCACTGACAGTCCTTGCCATGTGGCCATTTCTGGGACGGGGCTGTCGAGGAAGGTCTTTAAAAGGGGATCGATTCTGACAGGCATGCACCTTTGTCCTTTGACTTCCCCTTTTTTCTCAGAAGCCCACATGCTAAGCATGATGGAGTGGAAAGGTAGACCTATCTGGGGTCCCTAATGGAATCATGGGGACAGGGGTCCCACTCTGGTCTGCACACTTCCAGGCTTCTGGGAAGAATAAGCCTTTTATTTGGGGAAACCACTGTTTTTTGTCTTTGCTTTAAATATTTCTTTGGGAGAGTGGATACCACACTTCTCAATTAACAGAAACATTTTACAGTCTAGAGGTCTTTTATTTTTTCTACGCTCATCATGCCATGAATTCCTAGGGAGTGAATTCCAGCAGCTCAGGCTCCTTTCTGTTGCTTCTCACAGAATGTGCTTCTTGGGTGAAGCAGCCTGGCCCTTCATCTGAACCCAAGCACCTTCTCTTTGGCTTCCTTCTTCTTTTGCTCGTTTTCCTTCAGATGCTACAGCAAGCTACCTCTGCTCTTAGAGTGCTTAATATGCTCATTACGTACAACAGTTCTCTTGGCAGGGCCCTGCCCTTCACTTTGGTTACAGCAATGCCAACGGCACGCTAGGAACCATGGTAGACTCTTCCAGTTTTGCCATGGTAACGTTTGTGGGGCATTCCCTTTTGAACAGCTCTCATTCCCTTAATGTCCACAATATCAACTTTCCTGTAAATTTGCATGTATGTGGCTAAAGGAACAACTCTATGTTTTCTGAAAGGCCTAGAGAACACATAGCCAGAGCCCTTCCTCTTTTCTTCTTGTTGGTCATCTTGGTGCGTTCCTGGAAGATGGCGGCTCTGGCTGAAAGGCTAAGCCGCTGGTTTTTTGTGTCTTCTGTTACATTAACCCTATGATTTATCATTTGTTCCACTCTGTGGAACTTAGCCATTTCTATCTTTGATTCTAGTATATTCTAGTCCATTGTACATGTATCTATAACGAGGCTCCAAACTTCTTGAAGGAGGCAAATTACCAGCGGGTGGGAACACAGTCTCTGGCGTTGCATAGCCCTGGGATATTTGTTAGGATGAGTAGTTCCAGTGTGTTATAGCAGACAAAACTCTGTGGCTCCGTGCCGTAGAAGCTGATCCGTTGTTCACATGAAGCCCGTTCTGGTGTGCATTGTCATTCAATGGGCTCTTACATCATATAGTTCTTTACTGCTCATTCTCCCCAGAGTGGTTTTCCCGTGTGCACAGTTAAGAACTTGGACAGATATAGCCACTCATTAGATTGAGTTGTAAGAAACTGACGACGTTTCAACACAAAAATTGCTTACAAAATGGCAGTTTCACATGATTCTGCCTAATTTTACACATGTGATTTTATTTTATTTTTAAAAATTTTTATTTAACTTCAATGCACATATAATGTATTATTGGTTTCAGAGTTAAAGGTCTGTGATTCATCGTCTTATATAACACCCAGTGCTCATGACATCACATTCCCTTCTTGATGTCCATCACCCAGTTACCCCACCCCTCTACCTCTCTCCCCTCCAGCACCCCTCAGTTTTACATGTGTGATTTTTTAAAGATTTTATTTATTTATTTGACAGAGAGACAGCCAGCGAGAGAGGGAACACAAGCAGGGGGAGTGGGAGAGGAAGAAGCAGGCTCCTAGCGGAGGAGCCTGATGTGGGGCTCGATCCCAGAATGCTGGGATCACGCCCTGAGCCGAAGGCAGACGCTTAACGACTGCGCCACCCAGGTGCCCCTACATGTGTGATTTTAAGCAAGAGACTCTAAATCCATTTCCTCAGCTGTAAAATGGGGTGCCAGTACTCCCTCCCTCTAGGGAGGTTATACAGATTAAATAAGAGGATGAATGCAAAGGACTTAGGATAGGGTCTGACACATAGTAGGTGGCTCAAAGGGCTAGTGCCAAGCACATGATCTCTGGCACATACTAGCTACACTTTAACTATCTTTAAAGAAATTGAGATACAGTTCATATACCATAAAATTCACCCCTTTAATGAATACTTACATTTACATTGAGGTGGATGGAGCTGGAGGGTATTATGCTGTCAAACAGAGAAAGACAATTATCATATGATTTCACACATATGTGGAAGCACCAGAGAGGCTCATAGGGGAAGGGAGGGAATAATGAATGGGAAGAAATCAGAGAGGGGGGAAAAACCACGAGAGACTCTTAACTAGAGGAAACAAATTGAGGGTTGCTGGAGTGGAGGCGGTGGGGGGTTGGGGTAACTGGGTGATGGGCATTAAGGAGGGCATGTGATGTTATGAGTCCTGGGTGTTATATGTAACAGATAAATTATTGAACACTACATCTGAAACTAATGATGTATTATATATTGGCTAATTGAATTTAAATAAAAAATTTTATTTTATTTTTATTTATTTATTTTTTAAAGATTTTATTTATTTATTTGAGGAAGAGAACAAGCACAGAGGGAGAGGGAGAAGCAGACTCCCCGCTGAGCAGAGAGCCCGATGCGGGGCTCGATCCCAGGACCCTGAGATCGTGACCTGAGCTGAAGGCAGATGCTTAACTGACTGAGCCACCCAGGCGCCCCTAAAAAAAAAAAAAATCACCCTTTTAAAGTGTACAATTCAGTGGGCTTTAGTGTATTCACAAAGTGGTACAACAATCACCACCAATTCCAGAACATTTTCACCACCCCAAAAAGAAACCTCATATCCAATTAGCAGTCACTTTAATTATCTTTTAACTGCGAGCCCTGGAATCAATCATCTTTTTTCTTTAATATTATTATTTATTTACTTACTTTTAATTGAAGTGTAGTGGACACACAATGTCACGTTAGTTTCAGGTGTACAACATAGTGATTCGATAACTCTAGATGTTATGCTATACTTGACACAAGTGTAACTACCATCTGTCACCATACAACGCTTTTACAATACTGCTGGCTATGTTCCCTATGCTGTGCCTTTTATCCCTGTGACTTTTATTCATTTCATAATTGGAATCAATTATCTTTTGAAAGAATAAACTTTGTTAAGACTACCTTGCTGAGAGTACTTGCTTATAGGACTCATTCGATGTTTATTAATTTTATTGGCATGTCTTATAGAGGTAAAGAAACAATCCTTGTGTATTCACCGGCAGTCGATCACTTTAATGTGCATGCGCACGTGTGTGTTGTGTATAATATAATCACGGACATCTCATATTGAAGCTCGGAAATCAGATTCTCCCACACCAGAATAATAAAAAAGACAAAAATAAGAACAGCAATCATAATGTCAGTAACAGTCCTGGCTGTGTATTTAGGAAGACAGAAGGCTTTGTGAAGCTGTGAGGCTGTGGGGATCTCCACCTCCAGGTCTGGGAGAGAATCACGGGGGAGACTGGCAGGAAGAGTTCCGGTTGCTGCATTCCTCTCCCGTGCAGTGACCTTCTTCTTCCTCTTCCTGGTGGCAGCCCTGCAGCTCCTGGAGCCTCAAGAGAGGAAACAGAGCCAGTGTTTAGGAGGGTGGCTCGAAAGCTCCTCAATTGTATTTAATCTTTTATTTCAGAGCATTTTATAAATAGCACTCTTTTGGGCACACACAAAGAAGGGCAAGTCAAAGTAAAAATAGTCCTCCTTCGTAGCTAAGAATGTCTACTTTGCACACCTGTCGGACTGGACAGGAGGTGTCTCCGGGGGAGTTTGCCTGATTTTGTGCAGTTACAGCTATAGAAGCAGATGCATTTTTGCCTGCTTTACATTCTTAAAGAAAGGTCGTCCTGGAAAACAACCCACTTCAGTATTTACATTCGTCTGCATGGTGGATGGTTTCAATAGCTGATCACTGTACTATATTTATTCCGGAGACGGTTCATTGCTCTGATTTCGAAACAGCCCCGCTGTTGCACCTGCTGTGGCTACCAGCGCATTGTTCCGGCTTGGGTCCTTCCTTAAAAGTGTGAGCTGCTGTCACCTCAGAAGGAGCAAGAAATGTTGCGCCACTGCACTGAAATCACAGTAGTGACGTGATTTTGATCTTTGATGCTAGGAATGAACAGACAGATATGAGAAAGAAACCTTTAATTGTGAATGTGACCGGTCCAGTGGCAAAACATTTGAGAAAATGAATAATCAAAATAAAACTTGCAGACCAAACAAAGCAACAAAAGTGAAAATAAAAACAGCCCGTGGTGTGTCCTGCCAACTGGTTACGCAGTTGTCTGGAATCCCATGGAATATTTAGTTTGACTGCTGACAGAGCAGGAAACTGAGACCTGAGAGGCAGAAGGACTTGCCCTAGCCCTATTCTGGTCAATATCACTACTGGTCTCTGGACTTGGCTCTTTAGCATTCTCTCTGTCACTCTAAACAGCTCCCCGCGTAGTAATTCTGAGTGACAGTAACATGGGGTTTGGACACCTGTAGCTCTTACCTTCAATTCAGCTGGCTTAACACTCAGCTATGAAGTCTGGAGCGGCCCTGAGTAGGTTTGGGAGTCAGGTGGCAACCAACACCGGCCTTGAAGGCATGGGCTATGGTTATGCTTGATATTTGGAATGCAGGCAACTGCGATCAGACACTAGCACCTCTACTCTCCAGCTGTGTGATGCCGGTGTCCCCAGGTTGTCTTAACAAATAACAACAACCGGCTGGCTTGAAGCAACAGACATTTCTTCTCTCACAGTTCTGGAGCTGGAAGTCCAAACTCAAGGTGTCAGCGGCATCGTGCTACCTCTGATGGCTTCAGAGAAGAATACCTCCTCGCCTTCTCCTAGCTTCTGTGCCTTCCAGCAATCTGGTGGCCTTGGCTTGTAGACACTTCCTTCCAGTCTCTTCCTAGGTCATCACATGGCTCTCCTCCATGTCTCTGTAGCCAAATCTCCTCTTTTCTCTTATAAAGGCACCAGTTGTCGGGCTGACAGCCCACCATAGTATGATCTCATCTTCACTTGATGATTTGTGCAAAGATCCTATTTCCAAATGAGGGCACATTCACAGGTACGAGGAATAAACCAGTAAACCAGCCTTGGGTCAGAATACTAAAGGATAAATAAAAATTGCATAAATGACCTAAACAAATGTAAATTTGTATAGAGTGTTGAAGACAGGCAAGTTTTATTACAAAACTGTACTGGAGAAGAACCGTTCAATTTCATAGAACACATATCTCTTTTTAAAAAAAGCTCTAGGGGCGCCTGGGTGGCACAGCGGTTAAGCGTCTGCCTCCGGCTCAGGGCGTGATCCCGGCGTTATGGGATCGAGCCCCACATCAGGCTCCTCCGCTATGAGCCTGCTTCTTCCTCTCCCACTCCTCCTGCTTGTGTTCCCTCTCTTGCTGGCTGTCTCTATCTCTGTCAAATAAATAAATAAAATCTTTAAAAAAAATAAAAAATAGAAAAACTCTAGATCTTCAGACCAGAGACATTAATCTGAGAATGTACTTTGGCAGAATCTAATACAGTAAGGGGGTCTCCAGATGTTTCTTTAAAGGTGAATTTTGAGCAACAGCTAAAACCAAGAAAAAGCAGAGAAGTAAAACAGCAGAGTTGTTTAATTTGTTTAACGGTTATAACAGTTGAAGTTCTCTTAGAGAATAAATTGAAAACAAATATTTGGGAACAAATCATTTGCCAATGACTTTTAAATCATTTAAATTTTAAATAGTTTAAAACTATTCATTCGTGTTTTTCATTAAAAATAATTAAAATAAAGATGATGGCGCTGATTTCTTCACCTTCTATGTCCCTCTGTGTTTAGGTCCCTGTTTTCCTTATTTCATTCTTTTCTATAAGAATTTTATTTTTAAGTAATCTCTACACTCAATGTGGGGCTTGAACCCACAACCTCGAGAGTAAGAGTTGCATGCCCTACCGACTGAGCCAGCCAGGAGCCCCTCCTGATTTGGTTCTGTGTCCCAGTCTGACATAGTTAGATATACTTCTAAATGACTTTCCAAATTCAGCATTGTCATATTAAGGAATATAAAGTCGATGATATCCTAGGCACCACCATGAAAGAACAGAACTACTTACTGCTTGCAATCTAGGCCTAACAACCTAGCAGAAGCCACTGAGGGACAAGGATGTCCACATAGGGCGTTACCAAAAAGTAACTCTTTTAACAACAAAGAGAGATACCAAAAACCGTACACCTGTGTTGGTTCCTCAATCATAGTTAAATGTTTGAAACCGAAAGTAAGAAGCTGTTTGCTTTTGAACAACATGTATTTACTAAAGATAGAGTGATGTGAAAAGACCATAGTTCCGAATGAGATAAAGTGGCATTGTCATGTTGACCCTGGTCTGCAGGTTTCTGTGATGGCCCAGAGTCTATATCCTACATAGCTCTCCTGATCTCCAGTGTTCTGAGGTCTTACTGCATTGGATTTTTTGGGTTTCTCAATGCAGGCATCACTCAGCCCTGCGGCGTCTCGTTAAGTGGCTTCATAGGGCCGCGGGTGGATGGAGTTCTTGCTTCAGCGGAGACCGTGACAGTATTCGATTGTCTGTTCAATCACTATGCCTACCCCGTTAGCTGATAGAGCTTATGCTGTGCTCGCGGACAGTCTCCCTAGGGGTGTGATGGCCATCCAGCTACGTAAACCCTAGCGTTGGGCCCCAGCTAAAGAGGAGAATGCTTGGATTGGATTTTCATATTGGTTTCATTATCACAGGCCTAGCAACATAGGATGCGTGTTAAGTATGGAGTACTCCTAAAGTTTGACGAAGCAATACAACCTGAATGGACTGTCCTCCACGGTAGTCTCCTTGGGAGGTTACGTACTTGTTCAAACAGCAATACCACATTTATGCTCGAATTCTTCTCCCCCCCCCGCAAGTTGCCACCAGGGCTAGTTAGTGATCCATATAAGGATATCATTTTATGAATGTTTTAATGACTCATAGCCATGGATCTGAGACTTCTTTTGCTCTTTACAAATAGAAATTGACCTCAAAAGCTAAATATTTCCCATTACCAGGGACAGATAAAAGACTGTGCTTTAAGCTCGGACAGCTATTCTCAAAACAGAGTTCTGAAAGTTAACTCTGACCAATGTCAGAGTCATTGCGATCATCACAGCTTCTAAGACGAAGACGTCTGAAGGGGAAGACATTCATTTGGATGTAAGTTACGGCATATTTACTGGAAACTAATCATACTATTTTATAGAGCATTCAATAAGTCAGGTATAGATCATAAGAGGAGTTATGCTATCACCTAGTAAAAATGGTACATATATTTTAGCTATTATAAAATGCATTCTTCTATAAAAGGTGATATAGCATTTCTAATGAAAGTTTGATCTAAGAATAGCTCCACTACCAAGTTCAGAAAAGTCACCCTAGGGGAAAAATGCTTAGCAGTTTGTATTTAAATAGCCTCCTTAAATACATTCTTGTTACTCATTGCGTATGACCTTACATATAATTCATATTTATTTATAATTACTTGAGTGAGAAGAAGTAGTAAACTTTGGGAACTATAAATTATTAACTTTTTAATGTTCTACTTTGAAAGTTAATTTCAGCAGATAAATAGAAAAAAAGAAAAAAAGAAAAAAAGCCTGTAGCAGCTTGTTTGGTAGAAGAAAATTCTGGTGAGTAGGGCACAGCCCTGCACATTCAGGAGCAAACACAACCCTCCCTCTCCCCCCACATTCCTATCGGTTTGTCCACTTTGCTCTCCAGCTGTCCACAGAGGAATTTTGCTCTTTGCTTTTGATTGCTGTTGGCGTTTTGATTTAGAGTTATTTCTCACTAAAGCCAGGCCCACGTAACACCGAGTGAATATTCTTACTGATTCTTTCCCTCTCTGTCTCCAGACCTAACTTTCCAGACTCTTAGCAGGGTAGGAAAGGGAGAAAGGAAACTACTTTCTCCATCTTCCTCAGAGCCTGTAAAACATGACTTCTTTCCTTAGCTTTTTCTCACTTCTCTACATCTGAGGGATGTCGCTCATATCCTGAGAAGAGAGATGGTTCCAGTGTCTCCTCTTAGGGAGAGGGTGCACCGCCCTGTTATGTTGCACCCTCTCCCTTCCCACCTCTCCAGCATCACTGCACCGAAGGGCGCCCCGGGCTCCCTTGCACTTCTTTCCTTATCTGGTGTATGTTCCAATGCCCCCTCCTAGGGGTTCTCAAGACCTCCAGATGTCCAAAGCCACCAACACTTCACTATTCAAATGGATGGTTGTTCCTATCACTTCATTTGCTGCAGGATCTCCAGTAGTCTTGCTGAGTTGTCCAAAACCCTTCTGGAGGGAATTATGGTCTAATCATTCCGTGCTGTGGTCTGCTTCCCTGTTTTAGTCTAGATGCTCTTGGCCAGGGGCTCCTGACCTCCCTTGGTGCCCACCCCATCCCTGGCACACGGCTCTGCTCCTCTTTCTTTATTTCTTGTCCCCTCTTCTTTGTATGTTACAGGTGTAGCTCTTGTACTACAAACTCAGGCTCAGGAGAAATGTGACTTTCTTGATTTTTCTATGATTGCATTTAACAATCACCGTTCATTCCATGTAGTGGCAGAAACTTCATTTCAGCCCATTTCAGGTTAAACTCATGATTTCACCCTTTCCTTCTTTCTCCCTTTCTAAATTCTGGGCAGGGGTGGGGTGGGCTTCTATGCTATCAGAGCATCAAGGGTGGTGGTGGGGTCTAGCCTATTTCCCACCCCCCCATCCCATGCAGGTCTTCAGTTAAGAGTTGGTCATGTCTGGTTCTTGTCTTTCTTGCTTCTTCACACTGGTATTTGTTGAGATGTCCTTTGTTCTGTCCAGTCTATCCAGATCATGGCTGGTGAGATCTCCTTGCCCTGACTGCAAGGTGTCTTCCGGTCTGCTGGTTGCCAGCACCACATCTGGGTTACTCTTGGCAAATGAGGAAGACATTCTGCGGAGTTCTGCAGCACCTTGGTGGGTCCTGGAAATGAGTGAGGAAGCTGCCTTAGGCCTGCTATCCGTGGCACACAGACATCTCTATGTACACCCTGTGGGGTACAGAGGACTTCTGGGAGCTTGCCCACCTGGCTAGCAAGTCACTGATTTGCTTTGCTCTCAGATCCTCAAACTCTCTGGGGATCGTCCCCCAGGGTGGGTCTGGGGACAGGGCACAAGGGTACTTCTCAAAGACACTGATGAGAACTTTTATTTCATTCCTCTCTGACTCTCCCTTTCCCTAGTCTGGAGAACATCTCCAGGGGGTTGGGGTAGGGACAGAAAGAACAAGATTTGACTCATGACATATTGTTTTAAATCTATAATTTTTACCTGGATTCCTAAGATTTTAAAAGTCAAAAGCCAAGAATCCGAGCCCTGTGCTCGCTCTAACATCCTTCTCCTGGTAGAATGCTGTAGCTGGGAAAGTGGGAAGTCGGGGGAAGGATAAGGGTCAGAAAGTGGGAAGTGCTGGGAATGGGAACTATACTGGGTAACATTTCAAAATAATATTCTGCTGCCTGAACAAATCTTTTTCTGAAGTTTTGGAAGAACTGAGTACTGGAGGTGTTCGCAGTGCAGCGCATGGCAGGGAACCACCGAAAAGTCCTCCCCAGCCCTCCAGGGCTCTAGGGATTTCTCCCTACCTGTCTCTTTCTCAAGCTCTGGTCTTCCAGGGCAACTGAACTGTTTCCCTCCCTCTTTCTCTTCTCTTCTCATCTCTGCTCCCCAAACTATGTCCCTTTCTGGTCTACTTACAGACACTCCAAATTCAGCTCATTTTGTATCATCCACTTCTTCCAGAGCAAGACCTGGCATAGGGGATGGGGTCCATTCACATCCAAAGATCCCCTCTAGGATTTTTCCTACAAAGGAGCAATTCCCAGGTGCCTGGCTGTCTCAGTCTGAGGAGCTGGTAACTCTTGGTCTCGGGGTTGTGAATTTGAGCCCCATGTTGAATATAGAGATTACTTAAAATAAATAAATAATTTTTTTAAAAAAAGGAACAATTCCCCACTTTATCCTGTATAAAGGTACATGAATTTACCTCCCTCCTATTATTTGAAAGCAACTGCAGTCTTATTTTGCTGTAAACAAAACAAAACAAAACAAAAAAACACAAATTCCTTCCTCTTTCACTTAAATGTAAACTTTAATTTTTGTTAACTTTTTGAATTTATATATATATATTTAAATGGTGGAAATCACTTATTTTCGAGGATTTGCTAACAGTTTCCCCAAGTATCAAAACCCAAGAAAACAGCCAACTGCATTTGCATGCAAAGCCTCACATTTCCCTGCTTCTAAAAATTCATACTTCCTTAACAGTTCTCCTCCTCCCAGAGCTCAGAGAATCGAAACCCAAACCCGTTGCAGGCATATCGCCCAGTTCCCTCAGTGACACAGAAACTGAATGAAAACTTTTGTTACAGGGGGAGGGGACAGAGAGGCAGAGGACACTGTATTTACTGGTGCCTGGTTTACCTAGAATATTAAGCCAGATTTTGAAGGAGACCAAACTATGCCATCCTAAAATATGCCTTGAAATTGACATCAAAATTATTTTGAGCTAAAAGCACTTAAAAAAGCCCCAGCAGGTACAAGAGGACCCTCTGGCTATCCCCCTTTTCTTCTTAAATGCAGAAGATCAAACCCCCGTGTGGAAGATGTCTTTCCCAAACCAGAAGGAAAGTATCTTATCACCAAGACAGGAAATTGAGACTGAGAGAATTCTGTACAAATAGGCCTTGTTCAAAAAATTCTTATCTTTCTTCAGCTTCCCCACATAAGTGAGTTACTTCTCCACAGTTACCTTTCCTTCAACCTAATAGAAAGACTTGTAGGTTTTACAACTACTTGGAGTCGTCATTTCCTTCCGAGAGCTGCAGTGCCACGCAAAACTTACATTAAATACCTTTGTATGCTTTTCTCCTCTTTATCTGTCTTATGTCAATTTAAATCTCAGAGTCAGTGAAGACCCTGAGAGGGTGGAGGTGAACTCTTGCCTCTCTTACAATTTTGTTAGGTAGGTGCATGCGAGAGAGAGGAGAACAGAGAGCACCCCCCCAAATCAGGCTGTGTCAGTGTTTATTTACATGGCTATTTTTATTTCATTATGATTTAGAGTTTCATACACACACGCACACACACACACACACACTATAGGTTTATATACTTATTTATTTTTATTTTATTTTATTTTATTTTAAGAAAGTGCACACACAGGCATTTATGAGTGGCGGGGGAAGGGCAGAGGGCGAGAGAGAGAATCTTAAGCAGGCTCTGTGCCAAGCATGGAGTCCTACTCCGGGCTTGATCTCACAACCCTGAGATCATGACCTGAGCCGAAATCAAGAGTCAGACACTTAACCCACTGAGCCACCTAGGCGCTCCACAAAATATATATTTTTAAGGAATTAACTTGTGTTTTTGTCTGCATTTAATCTTTTGAAAGTTAAATAATCCTAGAAGGGGAAGAGTCTGGGGAGGGATGTTTTGCCTGAGTGTTCAGACTTAGATGCAGCTTCTAAATTCAGCTTGTTCCTCAGGCCCTGCACACATGCCGTACTCCCTCCAGTTTCTCCAGAAAAGATATCATTCCCTTCTGGGAGATGGGGCGGGCGGGGGGGGGGGGGCTGCAGGAACCACTGATCTCATTGCTCCCTATGTAGTCCCCATCTTTCCCCACTTTTCTCATTCCCATCCCCTGCACCCTCTACCCCTCCATGCCATCTCAGGCCTGCAATTCTGAGCTTCTAGAGGATTCCACATCTACTTTGCCAACTCCCTTGCCATTCTTCTATCTGCTGTTCTTTATGTTTAGGGATTTCGCACCATCTATGTTCTCTGCTGTGGCGGCTATGAGAATGCATGTCTCTGTTCTATTTACAGGGAGTGAGATCGACCTAGGGCCTGGTGGTCTCTGCTGCGTACTGTTTTTTACCAAGTGTTGCTCTGCTGGGGTCGTGGCCTCCTCCATCTCCTGGGTACTGCGTCCTCTCTTGTTGTACACTGAGGCCTAGGAGTTTATTTCCAGCGTTCACCTTGCGCCCACACCATTCCATAGTGGTGCCTTAATCAGTGGCAAAGAAGGAAGGTGGACCATGCTTCCTCTGCATGTAATGTAGGCAAACGGGTTTTACAGCAGAGTTGCTTGGACCCAGTGGGTTTAAGTTCAGAACAGATCTTTCTTCTCCTTATTACTCCTAGTAGTCTCTCTGTTGGATGCAGACAGGTGCACAGAGAGCTCAGCTGGGGCCGGGTCCATACGACTGTCACTTTGCTCTTCTAGAAATGTATCACTTCTTATTTTAGCAATGAGAGAAACCTCCTCTATGCTTCCAGACTCTAGCTCTTCTTTCTTTCTTCAGCCCCATGTTCACATCACCGCAGACATTCCCATTTTAACTGCCCTGGCTCAAAAATGTTCTGTACTTCACCGTCTTCTTTTTCATAGGGGATAATCCGAACTCCTTGGACTTCATTTAGGGCCCTTTACCATCTGGCTTCATGCTGCTTTCCCAAGGAATTGCTTACTCTTCCTCTGTGCTAACTCTACTCCAATAGGATTGACATTTGCAGCTTCTCAATGTGCATTACCCATTTTGTGGTCACACCTTGCAGAGTGTTTCTCTTTTCCCAGTCCACATGTTCTATCTCATCCCCCCCAAGGCTGTCTTTCTCTTCAAAGTGTTCCCAGTTTATTCCAATCCGGAGGCCCAACTATCTGCGGAATTTTATAGTATTTGTGGTCATAGCTGTCATTTGACGACTGTACAGAGCCTTGTGCTATTTCATGTACATTGATAACTCAAAACACAAACCCCTGGCTAACACAGATCCATTTCTCTAGGCACAGACACCACTGGAGGGAAGCTGTGGGATTCCTTGGTGTTGACAAGCAGTGATGAGGCAGGAGGAAAAGGCAGAGGTGTTGTCTTGGTGAACCATGAGAGACTGTGGACTCCGGGAAACAAACTGAGGGCTTTGGAGGGGAGGGGGGTGGGGGGACGGGCTAGGCCGGTGGTGGGTATTAAGGAGGGCACGTATTGCATGGAGCACTGGGTGTTTGACGCAAACTATGAGTCATGGAACACTACATCAAAAACTAATGATGTACTGTATAGTGACTAACATAACATAAGAACAAAAAAAGAGGTGCTGTTTTGGATTTTGGAGAAAGGCTAGAATTGGGCCCCTGCAACTCTGCAAAGCTAGCATGTTCTAGGACTTGGGAAGCCCTGGCACTGACCCTGGGGAGCTGCTGTGCCACACCTGTTGTAGGCCCTTGTGTCTGATGGCTTCTACATCAAGAGAACTTTTTGATCTTCAGACTCATCTGGACCTTAGGGCTTTGGTCTGCTTGAAACCCCTAGCATTGGGGCACCTGGGTGGCTCAGTCGGTTAAGCAGCCCAACTCCTGGTTTTGGCTCAGGTCATGATCTCAAGGTCATGAGATTGAGCCCTGCATCTGGCGCTGTGCTCAACATGGAGACGGCTTGAGATTCTCTCTCCCTCTCTCTCTGCCCCTCTGGCTCCTGGGCTCGTGCTTATGCTCTCTCTCTCTCTCAAATAAATAAATAAACAAATCTTAAAAAGAAATAAAAAAAGGAAAAAGAAAGAAAAGAAAACTCCAGCACCAAAATTTTTAGCCTGGCTGTCTCTTTTCATTCAGGTCCCTGTCTAAATAGTTCCATTTCATCTTAATTCATATCTAAATTAACCTCACCCAACACTCTGTATAACATCATCTTGTTTTTCTTATCTGAAATTATCATCTCTATCTTACTCTTTGCTTACTTATGGTCTGTTTCATGTGTTTACAGCCACCCTATCAGTCTTATTTATTCCTGAATTCCCAGTGCTTAGAGTGGTGCCAGCATATAGTAGGTGCTGAACACATGCTTATTGAATGAGTTAATAAACCAGGAAAGGACCTTTGGGCAGTTTCTTGCATTTGAGTAAAGAGAGTTGTAACTCTTTCTGTTGTGGAGAAGAAGGACAGAGGTTGGGAGTCAGATGGCTACAACCAGTGCTCTGAACCCTGTTCCTTCTCAGCCAGCACCAGATTTCCAGGGAGAGCCACATTCATGGCTCTCAGGGCCAGGGCAGCCCAGTGATTCTTCCCGTTACCCCAGTATATGAGTTCAGTACAACCAGGTACCCCCCCCCATGCCCTAAGGCACCTCTGGCCTCAAGGGAACTTTGGTCAACTGACCAGTGTTGGTGGGGAGGCTCCCCAAACTTCCTTTGGGGGTGCAAGCCCTAGGCTGGCAAGCAACCGTGCTGGAACAGTGGTTATTAAGTATGTTCCACTTTTTTTACAAATTAATTTAAATATTTTTTTACTTTTTCAACTTTCCCATTGAAGTGTATCTTATGTACTATGAAATGCACAAATACTAAGTGAAATCTTACATTTGTGTACACCTGTGTAACCACTACCAGACCAAAACATATTCAGCTTCCTAGCGGATTCCTTCATACTTGCTCCCAAGTGATATACCCCAAGGGTAACCTGACCTAGATCCCCATAGATTTTTTTTTTTTGCCTGTTTTGGAACATCATATAAAAGGAATTATGCATTAACTGTTTCATTTTTGAAAAGTGGTCATCTAGCCTGACACTGCATGAACAGGAGAGGGGTAAGAACTTTTGCATTTGCCCTCAGTCTGCAGTAGTGTGAGTCAGGCAGTGCAGGGTGTTTGAATCATGACTCACTCCCATAATCTCCAGCAGTTTATTCAAACTCGTTGACCCTTGGTTTCTTCATTATAAAATAGAATAATTATTCCTACTTTGAAAGTGCTTGTTAGGATGAGCAATATATGCAAAGTTCCTCATGCAGTGCCTGGCACATAGTGGGTGCTTGATAAATGTGTGTTGGACAAATAAAACTTTATTCTTGGCTATAGTAGGCGTTCATTAAATATACACTCAAATAATCTATTGAGCATGTTCTTGCTTGTACTCTAGATTTTTCTGTGAACTACCCCCAGGACTTCAGTTTAAGGATAAGGGTGTGTGTGGCCAAGGACTTCTGTAAAGATCTCTTGCACTTTCTGCAATTAAACATGTGGATTTTAAAAATCCTTTGGATTTTACCAGCCAGAGTCAAATATTGGGAATGGGGGTTAAGGACCATTTCTGGGAAAATGGGCTTTTTCAGTATGAACACTTCACTTTAGTACAAGAAATATTTATGGAACAAGTGCAAAGCTCGATGTTTCTCATTCATGTTTTATTCGTGCCCTCATTCACTCAGAAATCATACTCAAACTGCTGCGTTTCACTTTCGGAGAACCGGCTGAGGATGAGGGCCGGTCCCTTTAAGGCCCTGGAAAGGGTCTCGGTGTTGGTTTCGGCGGGGAGGCCACGCCCCATCACGTGTGCGCAGTCCCAGAGGGGCGGGGCCAGCGTCTCTGGGTTTCCGTCACTTCCGGTTCTCTGTCAGTTGCAAGCGAGCGAGCAGAAGGGAGTTCGGCTGCGAGAGTGGAGCGTGAGTGTTGGGGACCCCGCCCCCACCCCTCGAATCCCTGCCTGGGCGACCCCCACCCTCCCAGCCGGGCCGCGAGCCGCCGGCGGCTTCTACCCGGCTCGCATGCGACGGCTGGGGGAAATGGCGGCGTTGCCAGACCTCCCCGCCTCGGCCTCCCTGGACCTCCTTCTCCGTCGCCGACCCGCGCCCCATGCGCTGCAGGCCTCTCCGCGCCGGAAGCTGGCTCCCGGGAATGGCCCCGGCGCGGCGAGTGCGGCGACCCCGGGCGGCGGGGCGCGGCCGGGCGGGGGCGAGGAGCCGCGGGGAGGGGGCCCGGGCGCCCCCGGGACAATGCAGCGGCGGCCCGGGCTACGGCGGGGAGGCGTGCGGAGCCTGCTTCTCCCCAAGGCCTGGCTGGGGCTCTCACCCCGGCATCCAGGGTTGGGGAGGGCTCCCTGGGGGAGGGGGAGAGCGGACCCCGTCGGAGGAGAGCTGGGGGGTGGGGGAAGGACGGCTGGTGTGCTGGGGGTAGCTAACGCTTCGAGAGAAGAAAATGGCGCTTGGTGCAAGTCCCTCCTCTTCCCATACGGTCTCCTCCGCTCTTCGCCGCCTCCCACGCCCCCTCCGACCAACCTGTCTCTCCCCCCCCTCCCCCTTCAGCCGTTGCCAGCCCCGGGGTTCCAGCAGCTTCTTGGCACCGCGCGACCCTTTTCCGCGTCTTGGTGCTCATCACCCTCGGGTTGTACCGAATTCCTGTGCCCTTTAGTCCCGGTTTATTTTCACCTCGTCTTTTCTAATTCTCCCTCCACGCCATCATCAAAGACCGAAATTCATTTTTTCAGTTGCGTTTTGTATATATTCTACACTAGCGTTTTAGTATCACCTTCCTGAATTACTGGCCTGCTTCCTTTCTTCGAACAGTAAAGATTCATTAAGTAAAAGTAAAAATCTATCTTGTCAAAAGTAAAGTGACCTTAGTTACGAGTACCTTTTTTGTTGTTGTTGTTGAATGGTCTTCTAATTTGGGTTAATTACGAGGTCGTTCTTTGAAATGATCTTAGGCAGCACCCCCCCCCCCGCAGCTTTTATTAATAGACCGTATAGTTATGCTTGACTGTTTCAAAGTGAAAAAATAGGTTATGTCCAATTTAATTACCTCTTAAAAAATGTTCCTTGGCATTATTAGCTGCTAGCATTAAAAAAACCTAAATTGCTTTTGGAGTTTAGGTTGTAAAATGGAGCAGTAACAGGAATGGTACATAAAATGTGGTTCTGAACGTTGCTGGTCCCCTCTGAATTTGCTCCCCCTCTCATCAAGAAATTACCAGTTAAAGTCAACATGTCATATTGCGTATGTTTGAGCTTTTTTGAAATTAGTGGCTGGAATTGGGATGGATGGCCCACTTCTTTTACCTTGACCTCCTATTGTGGAACACATTTAGTGGTAGTGCCCTGGCAAGTTTAGTCTAGAGAGCTAGATTACTTAGGAATTTTTGAGGAGGAAATGAAGTCTTTTTTCCTTTATTCAACATTTACAGACTGTGTGTTGTATATATTGGGCCCTTTAGGGCATACAAAAATTTATAGGACTCAGTCTTTTTGGAGATGGGGAGGGCTAAAGGTAATTTAATAATAAGTGGTTTACCACCTGGTATTATAAGTGTCTTGAAAAGAGTGCCTTGGAATTCCCTGAAATTTGGGGTTTAGCCTTTTTTTTTTTCTTTAAATATCTCTGCAAAAGTAGATGCACAAGGCTCTCTCTTTCTGTGCTCAGGCACTCAGGAAAGATCCACCTGAAAGCAAGATATTGGGTTATGTGCCTCTGTTTGGGGGGAGCTAGGGTGATAGTGGAATCTGAGAAAAGGTTTTGCCCCTCCCATAAGCAAATTCTTCAAAATTTAGTTATATTTCAGAGTAGAAAATCAGTGTAAAATGTAGTGAACTGTAAAAAATGTTTAACTGTGTGAACTCTGAATTAGTGCTTGCCATTTTGATGGCATGATCAAAAGCCAAAGAAAATTAAGAACATATACAAAATATGAAAAAACAGGATTTATACCGGCAGATGGATTACATTGGTATAGTGCAGCTGTTCCCCAAGTTTTGTGAATGTTGGGGTCAGTTCCTGCAATGAATAATTCTGTTAGGTCTCATCAGTGAGAAATACAAAGCAGTACTGAGAATATTCCTATTCCTGGTTTTAACAGAGATTGTTGTCTTCTTACAATTTATTCTATCCATAAACATCTAACTTCTCTAAAATGAAGTATAAAAAGACCTAATGGCTTTGAGAAAGAGGTGTAGGAGTGTGAGATGTGTGTGACATTAGTTCTTCTTGCTGGATTCTCCTTGCTGGGTTCTGGGTGTTATTTTCAACTTGGAAGAGTGTAAGTTAAGAGTATAACTTAGAGCGTTGTGCTCAGCGTAACAACTCCAGTACCACAAAATGGTGGAACCATGGAACTTCCTGAATTTTTGCTTGGAAACGAGAAGTCGAAGGTAATAGAACAATTTGTAAATTATTGTGTATAATGTATTTTTCTTTCAGAATGCCTAAATCAAAGGAACTTGTTTCTTCAAGCTCTTCTGGCAGCGATTCTGACAGTGAGGTTGACAAAAAGGTGACTATTAATGCAAGTCATTTCTGTGATACTTAATTCAGCAGTATTACCCACATCCAGTTCTGAAGGACAGCAAGGCATATCAGAGAACAGTAAAATGAGAGCCTGGGTGGATGTTTCTGAAAGTGCAGCTGGCTCCTGGACCCCTTGACCGAAGTGCCTAGGGTACTTGTTGTACATACACACTCCCAGCCCCTAAATCAAACTTGAGCAAGTCTTCAGACTTTAACAAGTCTCCTGTTGAGGACTTCCAGGAAACCTAAAGCTGCAGAAGGGGGAATAGCATTAGAATGAGGCCAAAGCCGCTGTTTGCCGTTATTTAGAAATATGTGTAATCTCTAGGTACTGTGTGTTGCAGTTGAGCTAAATTACCTGAACTCTTTGAATGCAGTTGTCAGTTTTGACCGCCCTGTCAGCCGTTGATGTTTATCCAGCCCACTAGGATTACTTAAAACATAGACCAGTACATTTTAAGTTAGGATGTTATTTACTCTGGTCCCCTCCTTTTAGTTAAATCAACACCCAGCAAAGCTAACACGAAATTACCCATTTTGACAACAGGCTTTTTCTACATTAGATGACAGCTGTGCTGGGAGTGGTGTATTCCGCTTAACTGAGCAGCTCACACTGTAGTCAGAGCTTCCTTCTATGCAGAACTGTTTTTTTATTTCCTAGGAGCGTACATAATTATGTCTCTGAGTGTAGTTGGCAGTATTAAAGGACCTTATGGGAGAATCTTAGAGAAGATGGACCTTTATAAGGAAATACAGAACATATAACCTAAAGGTTGAAATAAGGCCTCAGAGAGCATACATAGCTATACTCCAGAAGGAAATCCCTCTTTAATTTTTTTATTCACACCCAGTATGGCATTTGAGTATTCATTTAACAAATTTTTACCGAACTATTATATGCCAGTCCATAGAGAGTATCTAGTCCCCTGTATAAAGAATAATGTACTTTGTGCTTTGTTGAGCTGAGTTGATTTTTGCTTTTTGCTGTTTGCTATTAATAGTACTATTAATCCTGTAAACACAGTAATACGTTCATTTTTTCAGTTTATATACATGTGTACATTCTATTTTACCTAACTTCATCTAATTCAGTAAGACATTAACATATTAGTTTATACTTTCCACTAAGGAACATGACTGCCCTCTGCTGTTTAGGTTGGGAACTCTACTGGTTTTCATAGGCTGTTAGGTCATTTTAAGAATGAGGCTATATAAAAAGTTTTTACAGTAATGTTTCTTTAAAACATTGTCTTGATTTTGGATGCTAATCTAACACGTTGCTGTCCACCTTCAGTGATTTTTGTGACGAAGTTCTTGAGTTGTTGACTTCTAATGCCCAGTACAAAGTAGCTTTCTTAGCTTTGTATACTCAAAAATTTCCAAAGTTAATTTAAGTCCCTTTTGGAATAGGCAGGGCATAAATAACATATCCTAGATTGGAATAAGTTGGTTGTATTCTTCCTAATTAATATGTATCCTTTGTAAAAATATAAGTTGCTGACTAACTTTAGTAGACTTGGGGTTTCCAAAAGTTTATTAAAGTAGCAGGCCCCCATCTCTTTTTTTCCCCCCTTCCAAAGAAATTGTATGTGGGATCCTGATCTAGAAAAGAATTGTTTTTTTGGTTATTACCTCTATGATGCCTGAAGTGTTTTTTGGGCTTCTAAGAACAAATTTTGAAAACACTGTGTTAGATCTTGGGTTAGCTCCATAGTTCTTTTGTCAAGTGAAACTTCCCTGTGTGTGTGTGTGTGTGTGTGTGTATGTATATGATTTTTTTCTTAATGAATGTAGTCCTTTGAACCTTTCAGTCTTAAAAAATAATAAAGTGTTTGAACCTGAGATGTGTTTTATATGTGCAAATTTTAACCATTATGCTTGCTTCTCTTTCAAGCTAAAGAGGAAAAAGCAAGTTACTCCAGAAAAACCCGTGAAGAAGCAAAAGACTGGTGAAACTTCAAGAGCCCTGTCATCCTCTAAGCAGAGCAGCAGCAGCAGGGATGATAACATGTTCCAGGTAATTTCCTTACATCCAGAGGAATTAGTATCTGGCTTGATCTGACAAATGTTAAAAGTGCCTTAATCTAATACTGCATAATATTGACTAAAGAAATTCATTGAGATATAAGAGCAGGTTTGTAGAAATGAAAGTCATTTATAAGATGCTAGATTATTGTTAAACTCTAGAAACCTGTAGTTTGGCTAAGTGTAAAACAATTTAAAAGTTACAGATATCCAAAAGAAATTGAGAACTGTACATTTGGGAAGCAGTTTGGAGGAGATAGGTCTAGCATTGGGCTGTAAATATGGGTGGGTATTATTGGAGAAGAAGCAGCAATACGGCCTGCATAATTTGGGCTTGAGAAGAATAGGAGAGGGGAGGGGCGCCTAGGTGGCTCCATTGCTTAAGTGTGGGACTCTTGATTTCTGCTCAGGGTTTTGGGATTGAGCCTGTGTCGGGCTCCACCCTCAGCAGGGCTTCTGCTTAAGATTCTCTCCCTCCCTCTCTCTGCACCCCCTGCCCCCATGCTCGCTTGCTTTCTCTCTAAATAAATCTTTAAAAAAGAGCAGGCGAGGTGGGTAGATTTACTGAAATTGGCCCTCTGCGTATAGTGGGGAATAAGATTGGATGTCGAGGTAAAGCAAAGGAAGTGTTTCAAGAAGGGGGCATAATTATTAGTTGAAGCCAAAATGTTAGAATGAGGCGGCAGACATTTGACTGGAAAAGGCTAGTGCATATATATGTATACACATGTATGTATATCTAAAATGCATAGTTACGTATAAAATTGATACAAATTTTTAACTTTCTGATGGATTTGAAAGACAGTGCCAGGATTAAGGTTAGAATGGGAAAGTAGGGGCGCCTGGGTGGCTCATTCGGTTAAGCATCTGCCTTCAGTTCAGGTCATGATCCCTGGGTCCTAGGATTGAGCCAGTTGGGCTTCCAGGGGGGAGTCTGCTTCTCCCTCTTCCACTCCCCTGCTTTTGCGTCCGCATGTGCTCTCTCTCAAATAAATCTTAAAAAAAAAAAAAAAATTGAGAAAATAGAAGATGGATATTTTTCCTCACTTTAGCCTAGATATGTGTGTGGTTAAAGAAAATAGACCCATGGTGGCTATACTTAATACCGTATCAAACACAGAATATGCTGAGAGAGTAGATTTCAGGTACACTGATGACACGAGAAATGGTAACTGAACTGATATGTTGATTATCTTGACTAGTAATCATCTCGCTATGACTATATCAAGTTGTCAAGTGGTACACCTTAAATGTATATATTTTTTGTTAAAAAATGTTAAAAATACATATAGACAATACCAGATGGATTATTTAGTTATGGGTTTTAGTCCTCTGCTGTAGGGTAGGGGAGCCGACTAACTTGATGGAGAACGTAAGTCACTGTATATAAGGAAGAATTATGAAAAGGCCCTCATTTCTTTGAGTTAATAAAGTTGAATGCATACTGTATTTCATCAGGTCTTGCTGAATTCTGGGTGTGCAGTGATGAGCCAAGTAGATGTGGTCTCTGGTTTCGTGAATTTATGGGGATAAATATTATACTGATAAACATACATATTTACAGTTGAAGTTATGGTACGGGCTGCAAAGTAAAAGGACAGATTATGAGAGAGGAGGTGCTCTGGGACTGTCTTTCTAAAGAAGTGACATTTGAAGCTTAAAACCTAAAGAAGGAGCCAGTCACATGAAGTGTTAGGGGGGAGGAAATCTTTTTCAGAGTAGAGAGATTGGTGCAGATATTTTGTGGCTGGAGCCTAGGAAGCCTGGTTGAGAGTGTAGATAGGAGATCTAGTTGGTAAGGAGGTTGGGGGCCAGATCTGGCATCGTCTTCCTGTCGGAAGGCCATTTTTAGGAGTTTGAGTTTTGTTCTAAGTGCTGTGGGAAGCTCTCTTAAGGGTCAGAATGAAATGTGAAATCTGTAGGAGGCTATCTGTCCCTTCTTTTCAAAGACTTTCCCTTCTAGAGAATGAAGTGCCGCATTGGAATATTTTAACTTAATGTTTGCAATAGAGGTAAAAAAAACTTTCAAGCATTTGGGTAACTATCTTGGGCTTTTCTCTGATCAGTTCTTGTTCACCATATGCCTACCTTTGCCTGTGGAATAAGAGTATCTGTGTCATTTTAATGGGTTTTATCTTGTCCATTGAAGAAACCAGGACCCACATTTAGAAATTTTATTCTGTTAGAACAGTTTGGGGAAAACCAGATATATTTTTAGGGGATGGTTATTTCACCAAAAAAAGTGGGTTCAGTTTTTAAAATCTCATTTGGAAAGATTTCTGAGCCTCATCAAGCTATGAGACTCCACCCTTTTGAAAGCACCTCTAGGAGGAACCAGATATTTTTATTTTCAAAGTGATTTTTCAGAGACCTTAGTGATAGGCATTCTAAGAGATAATCTTTCATTTTGTTTCCATTGTAGCTTTTTCCTTGTAATGGTATTTTGGCCATAGAAAAATATCTTGGTAATACTGAATTTTAATTGGTTTAAGAGCATGTTAGAGTACATTGGTTGTGTAATATACAATGAGGGCTTCATTTTTATTTGTAATAATTTGATAATTTTATTAGATGGGTGAAGGATGAGATTTTTGGAAGGAGAAATCAGACTCGTGTTTTGTAAAGGGTTGTGGTTTTTTTTTTTGTTTTTTTTTTGTTTTTTTTTTTTGATAGAGCTGTATGTTTTCTATATTTTTTATTTACCAAGAAAGTGCCTTGGAGACAGCTCATAGATGGAACTTGTTAAGACATTGCTAGGCTCTGTCAGGACCCAAGTTATCAGGTATACTTTGTCAAAAATAAATAGATCTAAAATCTAAATTAGAACTGTTTGGGTATTAGTAGCCTTAAGACAAATTTTTTTTTTAACTTCCATATCCGTCACTTAAGAATTAGAAGAAATAATCTTACTCTGGTAAAGCACTGTGCATAAACATAAGCAGCTCTTTGTACCCAGGGAAAGTTACTTAACTGATTTTTCAAACTCCAGAATGGTTTGGGCAGAACCCTGGCTAGAGCGGAAATACCACTAGATGCTTGCCTTGTGTCTGGTTCCTTCAGCTCTGAGTTTAAGAACTTGGTTGGGTAGAGACATAACCTTGCTGAGGGTAGGACTTATATTAAAGACAGCCGGGGGACCTATTTTGTAAATTCTTAGTACTTGTGTCCTAAAGGTCAGGATGGTTGAGGCAGGGAACTTCGATCTGTATTTTTCTTCAAAGTTAGGCGCAAGGATCAGTACTACCTTAGTTGATTTAATGATTTAAGGAAAAATCTGATCCTTTAAAATTCTGTCATTACAGAGACAATTCTTAATCCGGTGTGGAGCTGAAATTATTATATTTTTATTTGAAATTTTTTTTGGTATATGAAGGAATTATTGTAACCTTCATCAGATCTCCAAAGGAGAGGGGAATCAAAAAAATTTAAGATCAACATTCCATATGTTTTTCCCCCCTTGTTTAATTCCACATTATATGAATGTAAAATTACATGCATTTTGTCATCCGATTTTATTATTTCCTCTTATAACATGTGATTGTAGAGATCTTTATTCTTTCTACTTTAATCATTTATCCATATATTATTATCTCCTCTTGTTTTTTTGGGAGTGGGTGGGTAAGAGCTTATCAGCTTTTATTCATTTTTCCTCGAGGGAGAGATGACTGTTGGGCAAGTTCCTTTCTTTTTAATAAACGTTATTGACAGATAATTTATATATATAACAAAATGCACACATTAAGCATAAAATTTGGTCAGCTCTGATAAATGTTTATACTCTTGTAGTGAGGCCGTTTCCATTACCCCAGAAAGTTCCCTCTTGGCCTCCCTTTGCAATTATTCCCCCTGCCTGAGGTGACTACTGATCTGATTTCTACCACTATATATTTATTTCGCCTATTCTAGAACCTCATATAAATGTAAGTGTATAGTTTGTATTGTTTTGTGTCTGGCTACTTTTGCTCAGCGTAACATCTTGGCGTCAGTTCTTACTGTTATCGATAGTTTGTTCCTCATTATTGCTGAGTGGTATTCCACTGTGGGGGGGTTATACAGCAGTTTGCTTACCCATTCACTTCGGATAGACATTTGGGTTGTTTCTATCTAGTCTTGGGTGCTAGGAATAAAGCTGACAGGAACATTCTTGTAAAAGTTTGTGAATTTTTTTTTCCTTTTTGGATCAGTATCAGATGCGTTTGCTGGGTCATAGGCTAAGTGTATATTTAGCTTTATAAGAAACTGTCAAACCGTTTTCTGTAGTAGCTGTACCATTTTACGCACCCACCAGCAATGTGCGAGATTCCAGTAGCTTCATATCCTCACTGGGTATTTGTCAGTATGTAATGCTATTTACATAAGTTAATGGATGTGTAGTAGGAGCTCATTGTAGTTTACTTTGCACTTTGGTCAAGTCTTTTTTGCCCATTAAAAAAATGGGTCATTTGATTTATTGAGTTGAAGGAGTTCTTTATGTATTTTAGGTACAAGCTCTTTGACAGCTATAAGTATAGTGGATATTTTTGTTAGGTCTGTGGTTTGCCTGTTAATTTTTTTTTTTTTTTTTTTAAGAAAATCTTATTTCCTCATTTGTCAGAGAGAGGGAGAGAGTGAGCGAGTGCGCGCAGAAGCAGGGGGAGCAGCAGGCATAGGGAGAAGCAGGCTCCTCGCTGAGCAAGGAGCCCGATGTGGGACTCAATCCCAGGACCCCGGGCTCATGACCTGGGCGGAAGGCAGATGCTCAACCAACCGAGCCACCCAGGCTTAAGAGCCTCTTGATTTTCGTAAGCATTTTTAGAAAGTTTTAATTTTGATTAAGTCCATTTTTATCAATTTTTTTCTTTTTTTGGTTAATGCTTTTTAATGACATTTCTCTGTCTAGCCCAAGGCCACACAAATTTTGCCACTGTTTTTTTCCCTAGAATTTTTATAGTTCTAACTTTCATGTTTAGGTGTGTGATCCACGTAGAATTAGTTTAGTTTCTCTGTGTGTGGTGTGAGATAGAGGTTGAACTAATTTCTCCTCTCGTAGAGATAACCAGTTGTGATGTACCATTTATTGAAAAGACTTTTTTCATTGACTCACGTTGGATCTTTATAATAAAAATCCATGGATATATAAAATACATGTCTATTTCTGATCTCTGTTTTATTCCATTGAATACTTTTCACTTCAGTATCACAGTCACAATTACTGCACTTTTATAGTGAGTCTTGAAATCAGTGAAAGTCCTTTAACATTATTCTTCATCTTCAGAATGATTTTGCTCTTCTGTGTTTTTGTATTTCCATACACATTATAGAATCAGGCTTGTCAAGTTTTACTGAAAAGCCTACCGGGATTTTGATTGGGATCGGGTAAGGCTGAAGATCAGTTTGGGGAGAACAGGCAGCTTGGCAGTTCTCAGTCTTCCAGTTCATGAAGGTGGAGTCTCTGCATTTATTTAGATCTTCTTCAATTTGTCTTGTGAATTTCATTGTAGAGGTCTTGCACATCTTTTGTGAAATTTATTTTTAAGATTTATTTGAGAGAACGTGCATGCGAGAGGGGGGGAGGGGCAGAGGGAGAGAAGCAGACTCCCTGCTGAGCATGGAGCTCCATGAGGGACTCCATCCCACGATCCTGAGATCACGACCTGAGCTGAAACCAAGAGTCAGAAGCTTAACCGACTGAGCCACCCAGGCACCCCTGGTATTTTATGTTGTTTGGTTCTATCATAAATCTTTTCTCTCTTAACTTCATTTTCCAGTTCATTGCTAGAAAAAATGTTATAATATTACATGATATATGCGTATTGTATATTTATTTATAATAGGTTACATATGTACTTTTTAGAGACTTAGAACTTTGTGTGGTGTTGATTTTGTCTGTTTTACATCATCCTTTTAATTCTTTTTCTTGCTTTGTTGCTAGTATTTCCAGTATAATATTGAAAAAAAGTGATGAGAGTAGACATCCATGCCTTGTTCCTGATCTTAAGGGCAAAGCATCCTTCTAACTTTCTCCTTCTGATGTCATCCACTGTTGCTTAAACTCTGGAGTGAATGTACTTCCTGCTATGGTTTTGCTGCTTTGGTATCAGAGAATGAAAAATTACAGGGATAAACATGGTGCATTTTTCTAAACAAATCTCTTTGTTTGGAGATTTTCATTAAAACCTTTTAGGTTGAAATGAACACGGATATACTAGGGATTGGCTACAAAATGCACAGTAAGTTTTAGATTATAATAAGAGACTCATTTTGGTAGAACAGTGTTAGTGGGTGTTCCCACATTTTCCCTTCCTTCCAACCGCACAGCTCTTTGTTGCTGGTGTTCTCCAAAACGTTAGCAAATTTTAGAGTATCATTTTACTGGTCTATACCTTTTCCTTACTTTGAATAATTTCTTATTTACTATATATCAAATACAAGTTATTTGAAAAGTGATGAGGGACTTCAAATTGTAAATTGACAAGGTTTTGGATATGTGGATGGTCAAGCCACGTTTGGGAGGAAGAAAATGCCTTTTCTGTTAATCTATAGCAAACAAATATTTATAGCACGCCTCATTGAAATCACGGATAAAGGATCGTCTGAAAAGTTTCTATGGAGCAAGAGTAGAAATTAAATTTTCTAGCTAACCATTTGTTTTGTGTTTATTGTGTTGTTCCATGTTCTTTATAATAATTGAATAGTTGTTAGTACTAATTTAAGACTGGTAAAATGCCATTAATATACTTACAATGGGCTTGTCTCTCTTTTTAATAAAAAGATTTGCTTTCAGTCTTGATTTTTAATTCTTTTGCAAGTGCAATTTTATTTTTTTAAATTTTTTAAAAAGATTTTATTATTTGTCAGACAGTGCAAGAGAGCACAAGCGGGGGAGGAGCAGCAGGCAGAGGGAGAAGCAAGCTCCCTGCTGACCATGCCCTGAGCCGGAGGCAGACGCTTAACTGGCTGAGCCACCCAGGCTCCCCTGTAGTGTGATTTTAAAGTTTTAACCCTGTATTCAGATTTTAGATTCTCAGGAATACAAGCTTTGCAGAAGAGAGTAGTAGTAGTATTTTTTCTGCTTCTGTGTTTTGTTTTGGTCCTTAGTCCAAGAACCTATAAAGGCTCCAGAATTCTCTTCCTCATTTTTCAAGTCCTCTTCAGTATAGCTCCATCTATTTCAACCTGTCCTTGAGTCTCAGCAGTGTTGTATCTTTCTGCCTAGTCCCTTCTATGTCCTTGTCATTTTTTTCTCTTGCTTTTTCAAGGTTAGATCCTAATACCTAAGGTCCCTTCTACATGCTCAAGCCCACACCGAAGTTGTACTTGACTTAACCTAATCAGTACCATTTTCGTAGGTTTTCAGCACATTTTAATATTACATATTCAGCTAGCTCATGCAGAGGCCTTATTAGCTAGTGGGTTCACCGTAAAAACCAAAATGAAACAACATTCAGTTCTGTGGTTAGCTGCTTAAGATACTTATACATTTCTTAGAGTTATTAAATCAGTATTATAAATCACAGTTAATGGTTTCACTGTAATAATTATTTTGGTCTTATTTGATTTATCCATTAAAACAGTTTACTTGGAACCTAGTATGATAGGCACTAGGGGGTACAAAGAAGACTAATTAAAAAATAAGCCATTAAAACTGACCATAAAATCACTGGTGACTTTAGGTGGTGGGAATTCAATTAGTAGAAACAGTATTTTTCTCCTTTGAAAATTTAGCAATATAAAGAAGAAGGTCATACTTTTACCATGTTGTGGTAAAAGTTATAAAATGCTCCAGATCAGGGAAAATGCTTTATAGAAAGAGGGGAATGAGCATGTTAGGAAATGGTAGATAAGTCAGTGGAAAGGGAAAGAATGCATAAGTAAGAAATGGGATAGAAAAAGTAAAAAGTTAAGAGTTGATGCTGTTGTGAGTACAGAGAAGAGAGATTTGAAGGCACTTACCCATACCCAGTGGACTTCATTTTCTCCGTAAAGCATGGGGTATGCCCTGGAAGTAGAGGCACACCAGCAGGACCAGAAACTTAAGGATAGAAAACTAAAGGAAAATGAACCAGACTTGGCTGAGACAAGAAAAAGCAGTTTAAGAGGATGTACGCAAGATGGAGGCCATTAATATGTACTGGGTCAGCACAGCTCTGATTCTACTACGGTAATACTTGGTATCCCAATAAAAAGGATTATTTAATAATCAAGGGACCAGGTCGGAGGGGAAAGGAACATAGCCAAACCCAGAATCTTTACATGTTGATAGGTTCTAAGTACAAAAATCATGGTCAGTTTTTAGTCAGTAGGATTGAAGAGTAGTTTTAGAATGAGTAGTTTTAGAATGAGTAAGAGATAGGTACAGGCGTTACAAGTTTTGATCAGAAAGTATGACCTCTTAGTTGAAGTGCTAGACAGTATAGACAGTGTCTTACAGTGTAAGACTTCCTGGAAAGTGCTTACAGACGCTTTGTTGAGTAAAGCCTTTTCCTTCTCCGTGGAATTTGTAGTGTTAAGCACAGTATAAAGTTTTTGAAAAACGATTTTCTGTGGGTAGTTTTAGGTTCTTAATTTGAGACTATGGTGAAGTGTGTTAAAGATGTTGTTTGAAATGAATGTCTAAAAGAAAAAGCTTTCTCACGTTCTATTGACCGGATCCCTGGATTTTTAGAATGGTATATAGCTAATGGGGGTCTGTGGATTCCTACTGGTTGTAGTTTGTACTGCAAAAGTTTGCTTTCTTATGATTTTTGTGGTAAAAAACAACATAGAATTTACCATCTTAACCATTTTTAAGCATGCAGTACTGTTAACTATTTTTATATTATTGTGAAACAGATCTCCAGAACTTTCTTTTAGCAAAACTTAAAAAACTCCCCTTTCCCTCTTCCCCTGGGCCTCTAATAACTACCATTCTAATTTTGGTGTCTCTGAATCTGACTAGTGTAGGCACTTGTATAAGTGGAATCATGCTGGAATCATTCAGTATGCATCTTTTTTTTTTTTTTAAGATCTGTTTATTTTAGAGTGAGAGCTTGAGTGTGCGGGGGGAGGGGCAGAGGGAGACTCTTTTTTTTTTTTTTTAAATGATTTTTTATTATATTATGTTATTCACCATACAGTACATCCCCGGTTTCCGATGTAAGGCCCGATGATTCATTAGTTGTGTATAACACCCAGTGCACCATGCAATACGTGCCCTCCTTACTACCCATCACCGGTCTATCCCATTCCCCCACCCCCCTCCCCTCTGAGGCCCTCAGTTTGTTTCTCATAGTCCATAGTCTCTCATGTTTCATTCCCCCTTCTGATTACCCCCCCCTTTCTTTATCCCTTTCTTCCCCTACCGATCATCCTAGTTCTTAAGTTCCATAGATGAGAGAAATCATATGATAATTGTCTTTCTCTGCTTGACTTATTTCACTTAGCATTAGCAGAGGGAGACTCTTAAGCAGACTCCCTACCTAGCACAGAGCCCCATGTGGGGCTTGATCTCAGACCCTCATGACCTGAGCTGAAATCAAGAGTTGGATGCTTAACTGACTGAGCCACCCAGGCACCCCAGTATGCATCTTTTTGTATGTGGTTTATTTCACTTACCACATTTTCAGTAAGGTTCATCCATGTTGTAGCATGTGATGGGATTTCCTTTTTAAAGGCTGAATAATACTCCATGGTCTGTTTATATGTCACATTTTGTTTACCCATTCATCTCACGATGGACATTGGGGCTGTTTCCATCTTTGGGCTGTTGTGAGTTCTGCTGCTGTGAACATGGGTGTACAAATAAATACCTTTTCAAGACCTTGCCTTCATTTCTTTTAGGTTCATACCCAGAAGTGGGGCTGCTGGATCATATATTCTACTTTTAATTTTTTGAGGAACCTCCATACTGTTTTTCATAGTGTTGCTCTGTTTTACTAATGATTCCTTTAATGTGAAAATGATTGGAAGTATGAGATGTAATTTCTTTTAATTCCATCATTTTAAGAAAGATTTCTTCTTAACAGTGACATTTCCTTTGGTTGTAGTTTTGATGTTGAGAATAGTAGTTACTTTCATGATTAAAACTAGAGGGAGTGTGTAGCAAGTTGTGAATATAAATATGGACACCACTGTTGAAATAAATACCTTTCTATGTTTTTGTTTCTTTTGCAGATTGGGAAAATGAGGTACGTCAGTGTTCGGGACTTTAAAGGGAAAGTCCTAATTGATATTAGAGAATATTGGATGGATCCAGAAGGTGAAATGAAACCCGGAAGAAAAGGTGAGATTTCATTTCCTGAATTTGGTCCTAATAATTAGGACTAAACTAAAAAGTAACCTACCGTATTTAAAATTGAAATAATGTTGGCAGTGTATTTGGAACATCCTCATTCAGTTGATTCTTTGTTTTCTGTAGTCTTTTAGACGTAATATTTAACTTATTTTAATGACATTTCTTAAATAGCTGTTTGAATAAAACCCAGAAAAAATAACACCCCTAATCTCACTTCATTTGGCTGCTAATTTGCTTGGATGTAACTTTAGAAAATAAAATTGACGTGAATTCTTAAGTAGAGCAGGCACTATCTGGGAAGTTGTAAAATTAGGAATGAAAAATTCTGGTTTATGGTGTCTCCTTTTGGCGGGGGGGTGTCCTTTTAGCGGGTCTTTGTCCTTCTTCCATTTGTACTTCACCCAGTCCCAAACACATCAGCATCATAGAAGCATGCTTTATTTATTCATCATATAGCTAAAGAACATTTATGTACTAACATAAATTCATGTATTTGGGTAGTTAGCTTTTTTAGGTTGATCCATAGATAAAAATATGCCTCTTTATCTTCTACTCTGCCTGTTTGTCATCTTGAAGGTACCACTTGTTTGCTTTATGCAGCTCTTAGGTTTATCAAACCTAACCTCTCTGTTTTCGTACCTTTAACATTTTCTTGTTCAAGGCCACTTCTGGACTGCTCATTCAAGTTGTTCCATTGTGGCCAATGCCAGATTTCTTCTCTTATTCCTGCAGATGTTTATTAAAACAATTTCATCAGCTTTAAAGCCCTTCCAAGGTGTTGACCCAATATATTCTTCTGCCTTTCTCTCAATTTCATGGCCTCCCAGCAGTTTTCTGAGAAATACACTAATCCTTCCAATTCTAGTTTATTTTTCTATTTATATGGGTCAAGTATTCGAACATTAGAAGCTCCAAGTACAAAAGTACTTTCTCTTCACATTTTTACTTCTTAAATAGAAGACATGTTATTAGCTAACATTTTAAGTGTTTACTTTTGTGTCAGGTGATACACTAAGCATTTTATCAGAATAGCTAATTTATTGATTCACAACATCACTTTGAGGTGTAAATACCATTTTACTGGTGAGAAGACTGAGGCTTAGAGATTTTTTTTTTAAGGTCAAACAGTTCGTGATATAGGAAGGCTGGGATTTGAACCCGGACCGCAGGGCTCCAGAATGCATTTTTAACCACTGTGTACATTCTGAGAAGTCCTGTATGGGTTGTGTCCCAGGGATTTTTCCAAAGTGAAATGAATCCTTCTGGAAGAACTCAGCACAGTTGTTCACCTTGAGTTCCTATAGAAATTTTGAGCAAATGTTGGAACCAACTAGACGTAGAAATGGGAGTGTCACATATGAAATCTGGACCTGGCCACTTAGCCTGCTAGTTTGCATGGTTTGTGAGCCATATCTTCACATCATCATTTGTTCTCACAGGCTATAATAAGTTTTGTGCAGGATACAGTGTTGGAAGTAAAACTGGGTGTAAGATTGGTCTGCTCAGGTAATTGTGATGAATCTGTAATAACAAGTGAAGAGATTAGACTCTCAGTATGGTACCATTATGCCATTCAGAGTGGCAGTAAAACAGCTATTTAGTTGGAAGTGTGAAAATCGTCAAAGTTTACATCGATTTCCAACTTTTAATTTTTAAAACTTTGTTTTAGGTATTTCTTTAAATCCCGAGCAATGGAGCCAGCTGAAGGAACAGATTTCGGACATTGATGATGCAGTAAGAAAACTGTAAAATCAGAGCCATATGAAACCTGTACTGTTCTAGTTGTTTTAATCTGTCTTTTTACATTGGCTTTTGTTTTCTAAACGTTGTTTTCCAAGCTGTTGTATATTTGGATTGCAGTACAATTTGTAAGATGAATACCTTTTTTTTTATGTGCATTATTAAAAGTGTTCTGAGTGAAACTAATTGTCAACTTTATTAAGGAGGATTGCTTTGTGCCCGCCACCTAGTGTAAAATAAAATCAAATAATACAATCTTAACTGTTGTGGCCTTTTTTGATCAAAAGAGTTGGTACTGTTTAAGGCCAAAAGTAACAGTTCATAGACCTGTTAGTATCACCTTGGCTTTTACATTCAAAAGAATTTGTATTGCATTGAATTTATAAACTCTGACTTGTGAAGTCCATAGTTGATCTGTTTTCTTCCAGTCAAATGTCTAGACTTGTTGGATTTTTCTACCCCAGTGATATTTCACCTTCCTCTTAATCTTTACTTCATTTTCCTTTAATAACTTCATGTTCAGTTTTCATTTCACTTTTTGCTCTCTTTCTTGAATATATTATACTAATTTGGAAAGTCAGTGAAACTGTCAAAATGTTAGTTATCTCAATAAGGTACTTGTAATTAAAATATTATATGAGAGCTACAATCACTAATTCTACTGTATTAAATATTAGGAGATATAGTTTGATAAAAAAACATGGCTTGTATGAAAATTCTGAGCAAGTAAGTGTATGTCGTTACCTGTAGTGTTCTGTGTAGTTTATTGCTTAGTCTGCAGAGAATAATGACTTTGATGTCTGATTTGCTTTCACTTATTAAATATGTTCACCATGGGATGATGTCTATAAAAAATCAGATACTGTTATATTAGATTAGGATTTAATAAAAATTGTGAAAGCTTACTGGCCTAACATTTTATTTTATAACAGTGAGTATGGATTATATGTAGCCAGAGATAGCACTGAGCTTTACTGTCATAGTACGTAATGTGGTTAGTTTTTGGAGGAAAGAGTATATAGAACATATGTTTCTGTTTTTTGGCCTTTTCTTAGTAGACTTGGTTTTTTTTTTTTTTTTTTTTTTCAGTTAATCTACTGGACAATAGTATTCTAGACTTAATGTTCCTGAGTTTTAGCAGGCACTCTGAAGTGATTTTTCATTAAAGCATAGTGATGAAGCAGACCCAGATTGAGGCACGATTTCAGGGGCTTTGCAGCAATAAATAGGGCATGGTGTGCCTTAGGAAGAGAATTTAGGTGAACTATAGCTGAAATGAAAGAAGGTGGCAATGAAGAGGAAGAAATTCTCTTCAAACTAAATGAAACATAGGATATTTTGATCACATCGATAGGACACAATTCTAGATGGGATAGTAAAAAGACAGATTTAAAGACATGTAAAATCTTGTTAGCAAATTATTTTTGGTAGCTAATCTTAAATGGTTTACTGCCATGTCGGAGAGTTGCACTATTATACCAAGTTTGATTACTGCGTCGAAAACATTTTATAGTAGAATTGTCAAGGACTTGATTTCAAAACTAGCTGCCAGGACACATGCAGTTAACTAAATTTTCCCCTGGCAGCTATTCTGTTTTAAGTATGTTTTTACATTTTTTAGATGATTTTTCTAATGTTTTTAGCAGTAACCCTAATAGGTGCATAATTGGGGAAATAAATCTTCTATTTTAGCCTCCATTAGATTATAGGTACCCAAAGTGTTCAAAATGGTATTTTAGACAACTCATACTTGATTGATAACTTCCACTTATTTGGGAACATATACGTGTTCTATTAACTTAATTGGGTGGATTTGTAAAGTATTCTTCATTGTATATGCAGAAAGGGTAGTTAGAACACAGAACTTTGATTTCAGGGTAGTTGAAGAGGGAATAATGGGAAAGTTTCCTAGGTATATATGAATTCAGTGTGCATGTGCATTTTGAAACAATCTGCTAATACAGAGATGGTGCTGAAATCTATTACTTAGGCATTTCCTAGTTGTATAGCATTCTGTCATTACAACTTCAGATAAGGAGTGTTTCCCTGGCAGAATTTGATAAGTTGACTGCTGAATTCATTTAAACTGTTATTGGATATACAATATACAGAAATTACTTGTCTTTTTTGGGGGGGTAAAGGAAGTGATGAGAACTGGGTTTAAAAGAAGAGACCAGTTAATTGTACTGAGAAGAGAAGGTAGGGGACTGAGGTTTTCTGTTTAAAATTACTTTCTTGGTAAGATTTCTTCCAGGAAGAAAGCTTGGCATTTTGAGGCAGCAGTTTCTTACTTGGTAAAGCCAGAATGAATTTAATTAATGCCAGCCCTGAGTATACTCGTAGCAGGGTTTTTCCAGTGGGGTTTTTCCTCATTGTCTTTTCAAGTATGGGTAACATTTGACCAATTTCTAGTGCCCTTGGCATTTTACTTAAAGAGCAACCACTAAAACAAAAAATAAAAAAACCCCAACGTCTTTATAATTTGATTATTCTCTTTTGCTTTTACTTTATAAATGCTTTTGAAGAATACTCCTACCTCATTAGCTAGTCAAGTTGCTGTGATGATGGACCTATTTCTATATAGGAAAAAAGACTTAGGAAAAAAAAAGTATGTACATCCTGGCTTGGCTATTGAGGAGAAAAGAGAAAGAATTGAGTGTTATTTAAGTGTTCCTGACAGGGATGTCAGAAAGAGCACTGTAAAAGTTTGAAATTTTTCAAAAGCGCTGGCTAATATTTAGGTGTCTCCTGAAATTCTTTGCTATTTACTTGTTATGGAAATTAATCCAGTGAAAAACTTAAAAGTTTGTTTTGTTTTTAAAATGATATTTTCCAGATAAAGTCTAGGGGTAAACATTCACATAGTCACAAATATGTAATTCTGTAATTGTGGAATAACCTGTATGCTTTGTTTGGTACATCTTCCATGGAGATGTCAATGAATATAATACTCCATCTGTGAATATTTTAAATGTTGAAATAAAAATAAGAAATGTGCCCTATGTGTCATGCCAGTTTCACAGACCTAAAAATGAATGGCTTAGTTATCTGTTCAATGGGTTTTGTTAACAGAATGCCTTCCTGTGTGAATGCTCTTGGAATGTGAATTCGCCTTAGCATGTTAAATCTTCTGAGGACCTCTAGAACCAGACGGGACTGGACTAGGTGGGACTGGACTGGATGGGACTGGACTGGATGGGACAGGGTGGGGCAGGCAATTTGGGTGTGGTGTGGACCTGTTTTTCCCATCTTCCTGATCCAGATGGAAAAATGCAAATAATAAGTACAGAATCTCTTCTCTCTCTCTCTTTTTTTTATTTTTTTTTTATTTTTTATTTTTTAGACTTTATTTATTTGACAGAGATAGAGACAGCCAGTGAGAGAGGGAACACAAGCAGGGGGAGTGGGAGAGGAAGAAGCAGGCTCATAGTGGAGGAGCCTGATGTGGGGCTCGATCCCAGAACTCCGGGATCACGCCCTGAGCCGAAGGCAGACGCTTAACCGCTGTGCCACCCAGGCACCCCTCTCTCTTTTTTTTTAAACCTATTAATGTTTGCAGTCTGATTACTCCTTGGTAAACTTAACCGTATTGAATGCTGGACTCCTATTTTAAACTTACCTTTTCATTTAGAAAGTGTCTATTTTGTCTTTCTTGCCTTAACTTTTGCTTTGTTATTATATTTTGAGATCTCATTGTTCAGATTTCTGTTCAGGGAAACATACAGGATTAGAAAGGTCCATGGAAGACTACCTGTGACTCTTCTTGCTCCACCTAGTCAACTGTAAGTTTGTAGAGCATACTGGCTCAATAGAGTCAAGAAGAAGAATATAGTACTTGAAATTTACACAGTCACTGACTTGATAGTTTTGTAGTATGGCTCAAAGGAGTTATGGGATTAAAAAATGTTTTTTTTAAAGCATTAAACATTAAAAAATTATATGGAATTATTTACCGTGTAACAGTTCATCCAAGATTTAGTCCATCTTAGTATAAAATCTTGCTACACAGGACTGTATCCCCAACTCACTTTACCTAAGTCTTTCACAGAGTTTAGACCATCCTGGACCTGCTTTTACAGCCATTTCAGTCCTAGATTAACAATGATGTGTTTCTGAGGAAAGGGAAATACTCCTCTCCTTTGACTCTTGTGCTCTTGAGCGAGTTTAAATAGTTCATCTTTCTTCTTGGGTGACATATTTTAGCTTGGAAATGATTTTAGGGCATTTTCTTACTCCAACTCTACCAGGAAAAACCCTTGTTCGGAACCTCAGCAGTTGGAGCCTAGGTCCCAGGGTAACAAGCACTGTGTGCAAAGTGCTTCTCCCACCAGCCACGCCAGACCGTCACTAAAATGTGCATGTCGTGGCTCATGTGTCTTGGAAAGCGATGCGAAGTTCCAGTTTGGCCCTCTTCTCAATAAGGCAGAGTCTTCTAACAGCTGGTAACTCTGACTCCCCCACCCCCAAATATGTAGTTGTTGCAAGAATGGTACCTACGAATATGTATTCTGTCCATGGGACTATTTATCTCTTCACCCAGGGGTCCCATTCAGATTCTGCTGATTGTTCCAGTAATGTCTTTATGGCAGAAGCTTCCAGGCCATTTGAGAGTTGCGTGTCTTTAGTCTTCGTTCTGACACGCTGCTTCAGGTTGTCCTTGACTTGTGCAACCTTGCCCTTTCTGCAGATCTGGCTGGTGGTGGTGACAAGGGTGGGGAAGGCAGAGGTTGGCTGAACGAGGAGCGGAGACTCGGCAGCTTGGCTGTGAAGGATGAAGAGCAGTGAGGGGTGCTGTGGGAGGATGGGGGATGAGGGAAGGCTGTGTGGTATCGAAACAGTGCCACATCTGTGTATGGCTGTGTTCAGTGCTTGGCTAAATTGACCTTCGTGTGTCATTTACAGTTTCAGTCACCTCCCGCTTTGGTTTTCTGGTGATTTCTAAGTGCCACCTGAACTGTGAGTACTTTCAGTAATTTTAAAGAAAACATTTAGACCTACTGTACTCCATTTTAATGTGACTCTGACCATTTGGCTCCCACTTTGCTCCTCCAGCTCAGCTGCTTAACTTCAGAGAGTGCACTTGTCCAGCAGTGCGTGTGGGCCACGGTGCACGCATGCGCGGGGCGTGAGTCGGTCATGAGCCTCTCTCGTTCATTGTTTTTGAGCCATGAGGTCTGTTTCCTCTATTCACTCTTGGCCTTGGAAGAGAAAGAGGAGAAGAACGTTTTCATGTATTCATGCTTGAGTGATACAAACGGATGAAAGGGTGGTGAGAAGGTATATAGTAGAAATCTGAAGAGTTTGAGGAATTTGAGGATTTCAGCCTCAATCCAGGGTCAAGAGTATCTCCTTGTGGCCAGGTTTGAAGACCAACCCTTTATATTAATTGGGAAGTAATTTCAGAAGCTTTATGGTTTTCCTTCAAATTCTTTATTCGGAAACAAAGGTTTTTTGGCATCCAAGCCCTCAAATCTGTTTTTGATCTAGGATTCCCCCCCCCCCCCCCAATATGGAGAAATGCTTCTTGCTTGGTATAGCCATTAACCGGTAGGCAGAGGAAGCTCTCAGAAACTATTGAGTACACTTCCAACGCATTAGAATCCTGTAACAGTGGTTCTTAAATTTTTAAATAGAAAGGAAGCTATTGACTTGTTGTAAAGCGATGTTCAGAACAATGTTGTCACACGCCACTTCCATTAGAAAACTGCCTCCAGAAGGTCAACGGGTGTGAGAACTTGGAAAGAAATTTAAAAATGCATTGAAGTCTGGGTCTGTAACCTTTTCAACTCCAGCAATCTCCAGGGGGAGAAAAGCTAGAGTACTTACAATTCTTGCCTGTAAGTATTGAAAAGAATTTGGGTTAGATTCCTATTTAGAAATTTTTTTATCTTAGGAAAGGCAGAAACACTAAGTTTAATTCCCAAGTTCATGTACACCATCCCTGTAAACGGCCCAGTGGAGTAGTAACAGCTCCCATTCGTTGAGTGCCAGGGGGAGAAGTGTGGTCAGTGGTGGGTATTTTATTTATTTTCCCATTTAATATTCATCATTCCACAAGAAAGTACTCTTATTCCGTACTTTACAAGTGGAAGTTGAGGTTTCCAGAGAACAGTTGACTTGGTCAAAGCAACACCGAAAGTGGTAGAAACAGAATTCGAATCCACATCTGGCTAACTCCAAAACCTGAGACTTTACCTCACTGTGTTCCTATGGTATTCGCCTTGGCCAGTGGCAGAATTCTCTCTTGGTTCATTGATTTTGCAATGGGCCCTACCGCAGTAACCGTCCCCCTGATTTTCACTGGCGGCATAAGCTTCGTTTGGTGTCTGACCCAGTGAATCTTACTCATTTTCTTCAAACCACATTCCCAGCAGCAACAGGAAGGGCAATGGTTGACACTTGCCCCCCCAGCACATGGTTGCGCTCTAGGATTAGGTTGACTTTGCTGAACCCTTTAGTCAAGCCTGAACTCCCAAAAAGTCTGTGTTGGTTTGTACCGGTTGGGTTTTATCACTGGCCAGAACTCCCAGTAAACACAGGCAGATTGAATTATTATTTTTTTAAGGATTTTATTCTAAAGGAATCTCTGCACCCATCATAGGGCTCGAACTCAGAAGCTGGAGATCAGGAATGCCATGCTCCACCAAAAGGCAGTCAGGTGCCCCAGGTTGAATTATTCTTGTGTATAGGGACTAGGATTTCCTTTTGGCCTGGTCACTACTAACTTCCAGGCACCATGGGCCTTTTGATAGTGTAGGAAAAACTTAACCAGTAATGATAATATTGGGGAAAAGAAGAGGATTATATGAGATTTGGACTTACTCTCTCTTCCATCCTCCCCACTTTTTAATGGGTCTAATGAAATTGGACCTGGAGGCTCTCAACACTGTCTTTGGGCTGTCTTCTGCCTCGCCTCTAAACCCGCTCCACACTCTGGCCCTGCAGGCTGGCCTGGATGGACACAGCCACAGGCTCCCCTGCTCTCTAGCTTCTGGCTGGGTCTGGTCAGTGCAGAGCCTCACTAGGAAATTGGAGAGAGGGGGAACAGAGGTCAGAATCTGTTCCTCTGGGTTCCTCCCTCCCTCCCTCCCTCCCTCCCTCCCAGCTCCCTTTGGGCTGGCTGTGTTCTTCAACTAAAGGTGACCTCTCAAGGGACCTTTACCCACTTCTCTCCTGATTTCCAGTAGTCACCCCCTTACCTTGTCCCTTTGGGTCTAATGTGTTAACTATCCCTGTGGTTTTCCTATACTCGACTCATATTTGTAAATCGTCTCTGTTAAACCCTCCTCAGGTTGTGATTGAGTGTGCCATCTGCTTCCTGTCGCACTGACTGCTCCGGGAATAGGTACGAGAAACGGCCCCAGGAAACACCCTCATCACGGTGTAGCGGGCGCATCTGTCAGGGGAGGACAGGGCTAACATGAGTGTGGGCGCAGTGAGCGGCGACTGACGCAGTGTGGTAGCCGGAGCACGGCTGGGGGCAAGACGCCCGTAGACAAAACGGCAGGGGCACTGCTTCCTTATGGCAAGTGGGGCCATGAAGATTTTGCAGACACCTTACTTCTGACAGCCCTGAGAAGGGACATAGGGAAAGAAAGGTGAAAGCAATGAACATAAGTTACTTGCAGAGCTAGAGAGGCCCCACGGCAGCTTTGGAGGGGCTTCAGCTGTGGGGGCAGAACACTTCTGGGACGAGCCCGGGACTGGCTGTGCGGGCTGCACCGCTGCGGCCCCGCTTACATGCTCAGTCCTGCTAGATGGGAAAGGAGATGGCATTTGAGCCGAGGACTTAGAACTTCCAAATTTCCCCGCACCTTCACTGCTTGCAGAGGCAGCCACACCACCCCCTATGGCCTCCAGCTCCAGAACCAGAGTGAGATCCTAATGTTTCCCTGTTGGAGTTGCAGGGCCTGCTCTGGGTACAGAGCCTATAAACAGACGAAGGAGGGGCTCAGGGAGCATCTGTGGGAGGAGCTCCTAAGCATGTTAGACCGAAGGGGCTGTAGATGGGCGTGGTCCTTCACTTCCACATCCAGTAACCCCTAGAAGAATGTTTGCGTTCATCCCAGTGACCTTGGACTTGATTCCCCTAGCCCCCCAACAAACACATTTTTATTTTGGCAATCTTCAGACCTACAGAAAAGTGGAAGGAAAAGTAGAAGAAACATCCTTATATCCTTCACCTATTATTCTGCAACATTTTTTTCCCTGAACTGTTTGAAAGTGCAGATACGTAACATATAAATACATACGTATACAAACATATAAACATCATGTACACATCTTTTTGGATGGACTATTTGAAGCAAATCATAGATACCCTATTATTTCAGTACCTCAGTATGCATTTCTTAGGCATAAAGACATACTGAACACAAATAACAGCACTGGGGGTTATACGCAGCTGGTGAATTACTGAACACCGCATCTGAAACTCAGGATGTACTGTGTGTTGCCTAATTGAATTTTAATTAAAAAATGATAAAAATAACCATTTATTTTTATGGTCAAAAATGTTTTCCAAATTTTTTTCCCAAAATATTTCCATATTTTCTAAAACAAAAAATGAGAAGGGTCACATTATTTTACCTATTACCATTCTCTTAAATGGAAGATAGTGGGATTTTTTTTTTACCTGCTTCTGCAGATAATCTTTTGTGATAGGTTGTTTGGAGTTGAAGTATGTGAAGACAATTCAGCCTCACAGAAATATGTAGTTGGAAAAGACAGGAGTGGTTTTTTTTTTTTAAGATTTTATTTATTTATTTGACAGAGAGACAGCCAGCAAGAGAGGGAACACAGGAGGGGGAGTGGGAGAGGAAGAAGCAGGCTCCCAGCAGAGGAGCCTGATGTGGGGCTCGATCCCAGGACCCCGGGATCACACCCTGAGCTGAAGGCAGATGCTTAACAACTGAGCCACCCAGGCGCCCCAAGACAGGAGTATTTTAATAGCCTTTTCAGATAACTGTAGATAATGTTTGATAAGAACCACAAAACTTGACAAGTGGTGGTTTCTTAAGGTTCGTTGCACTGCGTGATTTTCGCTTGAAAGCTTGAATTCCATCATCGGCAACACATGCTGTCAGTTGTTTTCCCTGAAGTGAGAGGCTCAGTTTATTCATATTTGAGAAATGTCTGCCAAATTCACAAGTCTGAATAATCATAGTTTGGCAGTCGTTCTTGCAAGTAAAAATGTGCTCCATGGAAGAAAACAACAGTTTTGGTTCATACTCTAAACAGTTGTGTTTATGCTTCTTCTTGAGACAGCCATTGAACTTCAATCTGCATCTCCTAAGAATAAAAATATATTCTGCCTAACTTCACTATCTTTTACCACAACTTGGGAAATTTCACTAATTTTATTCAATATTCAGTTTATCTTTAAATTTCTCCAGTTGTTCTCCAAAATGTTCTTTGTTTCTTCCCCTGATGTAGTCAGTATCTGGTCGAGGTTCATGCCCTTCAATTGGTTATTAGTCTCTTTTAATCTAGAATAATTACCTAGTATTTCTGTTTTCCATAACATTATTTTTTAAACAGTACAAGCCAAGTGTCTTATAGTATGTCCCACATTCTGGATTTGGGTTCCTCATGGCTCCATTCAGGTGACATGTCTTTGGCAAGAAAACTATATAGGTGGGGTTCTGTACATATCGCAGTGTGCCCCAAAGCTCATCGGGCCAGGTTGCTTCCCTCTGATCACTAAGTTAGTTAGGGTAATTGCCAGATCTTTCGTTTTAAAGATACCTTCCCCCACCCTTTTAATTTAATTCTTTGAGAAGCATGTAAGTTTGGGGGACTTGGTGTAGGAGGAAGGAATGGTTCCAGTGAATTGGTGGTGGAGACTGCCCTTGGCCATCTTGGATTTATCATGTCACTGAACCAATGGACTTTCTGTGTTGGCCGAGTTGACTGATCTTGATTGTCTAGAGGAAACTGGGCTGTGGAGAACTATGGAAACCAGGAGATTTATTGGTAACCTTTTGTACCCCCTTGACCAGTTGTCCTGGTGAATGAAAAACTGCAACAACCCATAAAGAAAATACTTCCAATGCCTCAGACACTGTAGCAATGCAGAGTTTGAACCCTGGTCCGGCCAAGATGCTGGGAGAGGTTAAGGGGCACATGGAGTGGACAGTGGAACCCAACACAGGCCTCACAGAGGTCGGGAGTGTTGCAACGGTGTTCTGTGTGACTCAGTTGTTTCTTGTCTCCCTTCTCTCTCTCTTTCTCTCTCTCTCTTTTTTTTTTGTTTCAAGTTTTTATTTAAAGTCCAGTTAGTTAACATAGTTAACATAGTTTTAGGCCTTTTCTCTGAAATAAGTTATATGGAACACCAATGTTGGCTAAAGTTTAAGGTTTAGGTGGGAGTATGAGGAAAATCAGTATCAACTTGCAATGACACGGTAGTTGATAGAACCTCTTGCCCACCCTGTGGTGGGGGCTTAGTCTTCCCACCAGATGAAGGACCAGAGAGGATGATAAGTGTGTGTGTGTGTGTGTGTGTGTGTGTGTGTGTGTGTTATATGTTCCTCCCTGCGGATCCATCGTACCTTGTTCTATGTCCTGGGAGGCTGATACGTATGGATCACATTGATAGGTCATCCATCCTCTCTAGTTTCTGGTTGGGTTTGGTCCATCATAAGAGGAGAATGGGGTGGAAGGAAGTCACTTCAGGCTGACTGTGTTTCTCGTCATTGCCCCTCTGACTTCTATGTGAGTTTCTTCTTTTGGGTTCCAGTAACTGCTCTTTCCCGTCACGTTTTGGCTGTGGACGGTAATAGTCCCTCCATTGTTACTAGCCCAGTGTTAGAGCATGGTGCTCTGGTTTTCCTGTGCCTTTGTCCACGCCTTTATAAATAGTCTGTTTTAATAAACACACTCCTTGAATTAGCTTAATTTGCATGGGTCTTTTCAAACTGGGAACCTGACTGATAACAGGCAAATAGGATTAGCAGAGAGAACTAGTACTGGGATCAAAGCTCTGTTGCTTGCCCTCTGGATTAAAGTCAAAGGAAGATCAGGTGAGTGTGTCTTCAAACCTTTGCCTTTGGCCTTGCAAAGAACTTTGTTCAGTTATTTTTGCTGTGTGTGTTCTCCTGGCGATGAGTGGCCTCTAAAAACAGTCCTATCACTGACCAAAAACAACTGCTAAAATCGTCAACTAAAAATCATTAATTTCCTAAGGAAGAAACGTTCTTCAAAGCTGGGTCCACCAATTTAATTAGGCAAACTCCTCTGGACCCAGGCCACACGTTTTCACCATCCCGATTGCAGAGAAGCAAGGCTGTGAGGAGGAGCATGAGATCGGTTGTTGCTAATGCCGGTTGCTGCGCATAGATGATTATCAGTCGCCGGCCGCTGCGCTGCACACTTGTCTTGACAGGGACGAGGTTCCCAGCACGTCCAGCTCCCACAGTTGTTTGCCTGCGGCCCTGGCAAACCTGGTCAGAGACGGAGAGGAGGATGTCTCTGAGTACATGTATCTCCTGCTTTTTGAAAGGTCACATGACGCCACTTCGCTTTTACAAAAGACCTGTTTTTGCTAACTGAAAGAAATCCAAAGAGGATTTTCACTTTTATGAAAGAAGACAAAAAGCAAAAACAGGGCTCAGTGTTATTTTGCAGCAAGCTCTGACGGAGGCAGTGGGCACCCGGAGCCGCGAGGGGGCGCCACCCGGCTCCTTCCCTGGGAGCCCCACGCAGCATCTCGGCATCCAGCTGCCATCGCTCTGAGCTGTGTCTGTGAGCGCGCGGGCTTTAGCTTGGTGTATGTTGTGCATCTGTTAGAAGAGAGGTACTTAGGTGTCAGAAAAGCCTAAGAGGTTATTTTTTGGGTCTGGGAATGCTTTTTTCCATTACAAATTAATGGTAATTTGCTTCTTGCTTCACACCGTTTTGGCTTATGAAAGTTTTCATAGGAGTGCTCCTTTAGCGGGGGAATCCTGTACCTGAAAGGTGGCGGGAGATGTTGGCTACCTTGGAAAAGTGGCCAGAGTAAATGATCAAGGCAGGTGTACAAGGTGGACATGAGACCTGTAGTCCCAAGTGGCAGGCCTGGAAGCCTTGACAAGTCATCGTGTGAGGTACCAGCTTTTGCCATAGACGGGTTTTTATTCTTCTTGCCGACCGCGCCACCGGTGCACATCTTCTTACAGGGAAGGAATGTATTGAAAGCTAAAGGACTTGGCAATTTATGAAAGTGTTGGTGATAAGCAGGTCTTTGTGACCCTGCCAGGGTGGCTGAAGGAATGGATGGCTTTGGTAAGCTTTGCTAAGGGTCACGGGTTATGGCTGGGCTCATCAGGGTTGGATTCCCATACTTGTGAATGAAAAGCTTTGCATATTTCACTTTCATTTTTAATAGAATCTGGCACATCTTTAAATATAGGAATCTTCTGTTGTGAGTGGCTCCTGAGGGAACAGCTGCAAGTGTCATGGGCCATCTATTAATGTGGGGAGATTGTCTTTGTTGGCTGTGGATCTCATACTTAAGAGAGCGCCATGCAAGGCATCTGGTCTCTTGAGTCCGTTCTATGGACTAATTTCAGCCAGTCATTTTTCAGAATTCTCTTCCACTATTCCACTGCCCTGCTGATTCTGGGAGCTGGGAACACTGAAAAGGCTTTAGAGACTTTCTTTGTACTTTGACCTGGATTTTAGTTGGCTCCTGTTGTTATTATCAGACAAAGAAATCTCAAATAGAATCTTCTTGATGGCAGTTGTTCTAACAACTTACAGATTTGCTTCAATTCACACAGGCAGCCTATTAGCAACAACTAGCAAAATGTATTTATATGAAAATATATATCTTCATTTGTACCCACCTCCACCTTTACAAATGTCCCATACAAGGGAGACTGAATTGCCTGCCTTCTCTGTGGGCTTGACAGTTCTGCCAGACGGCACTGGAAAAGTTTGTAGCATACAATGTACCTGTTGCAGAATTCTCAATCGGAGGTGCCATTCCAAAGGTCACGCAAGTAGTCCGGGGAAAGATCCTTGGACACCACCTAGTGGCCACCTACGGACTGCCAAAGGCGACAGCTGCGCTGCCCAAATTAATCTGTGGAGAAAGGTCATCTCCAATTGGTTGTGGACCAATACTTTTGTAAAATACAGCAAAAAATTATTAGAAAAGTTCTATAAAAATACAAGTCACAATTTTTAATTATTAGATTCAACAAAGAATAACGTTTTAATAAAGATAATCAGGACAAAAGGTAGAGAGAAAGAAAATAAAAAGTACCTGTCATTCACTGCAAGCATAAACAAAGCTAAACAAAATGTTAGGGTGGGATAGCTATCTCCCCGTGTTCAGTGCCTAAATGGAGTTTTGAACAAATGCCATAGGTACCAGTATTTTAGTTTTGTACCAAATATTTGGTATAAACATGTACCAATATTTGCTATGTATAAATATTACATTTTCAATGTGATAAATGAACTTGTTTTTTCACTTGTTCAAACGTGTCTAATCTAGATTGAAAAATCTAGATTTATCTGATCACTTGTTAAAATTTATCTAGTCTAGTTACTAGTTACTAGGGATAATGTATATTAAGCTGTTTCTATGCTTTGTTTTTAATGACATACATAGTAGGAAAACCAGCTCACAGGGACTAGTTTGAGATGCTAATTTCACACTTTTATGCAGATTGAAACAAGTGAAACAAGCTATATTTAAAAAAGTCATCACCAATCCTTCACAAGTAGTCAATTCTAACAATATTTCCTGTATAGCTATAGTTAAAATGAAATTATCTTTTGATGAAAGAAATGAATTCAAGATCCATTTCCATATTTTGATGAAAAATAAAATTCAAAACATTCTATCCAGTAGCTAAAGAATTGGTAATTATTGTTAAATTATGGTAAATGTTATTCCAGTCTGTGTAAATTTTGTCTTTCCAAATTATAACTTTTGTTTTTGCCTTTAGATCTTATTAGCAACTGGAGAATATGTTGCATAAAATTATTAAAATCATTAAAAGTACTGATGTTACTAAGCAAATAAGTAAATAAGGCTGTTCAAGTCACGTCTTTAAAAGTAGGAACTGACTTCTTTTTTTTTAGACGAAGAGCTTGTTCCTGAGTTCAGACATTGTCAGTAAAATCCCCTCTTAACTGCTGTATCTCAGCAAGAGATAATAATTATGATCAGCTTCTATATTGTCCCATAATAGAGTATTTATCACGTAAAGCATTAGCTTTTATGTCATTCACAAATTTTGCTATGTAATAAACATACCTTGAGGATTATCTGGGGTTTTTTGGTTTTGTTTTTTACTATAGCAAGACCTTCTTAATTAAAGGAGCAGCGCACTGCATTGATTTACGAGGGGAACTACAAGAGGGTAGGGGTAAAAGGGGATTGATCTCCAGGGATTTAGGAGAAAAACAACAGCAACATATACGTATATATACATATATATACACACACATATATATACACACACACATATATATACACAGATATATATCTGTATATATGTCTGTATATATATACATACAAATGCACAACACAGACACAGAAAATTATAAAACAAATGGACAAAATGTTAAAAATCGATGAATCTGGGTAAAGGGTATGAGGGAATTCTTTGTACTACTCTTGCAACTCTTCTGAAAGGTTGAAATTATTTCAAACTAAACAAAGAGAGAGAGAAAAGGAAAAAGATGATTATTTGGGAAGTAACCAAACTGCCAAAATCTTCTGTCTACCTCATGATTGCAAGTATTATTAAAATCCTTCAGAAAGGTAGAAATAAATAAACAAATTAATAAACAACATAAATTGCTTCCTAATTTAGCTGGGAGTAAAGAAAATTAACTTGACTAAAATTAAAATTATTGTGAAGATTACAAGTTGTAAAAAGAAATGCTCACATTTTCTAAGATCTGCAGCTGCTTTAGTTCACCGTTGGCAGAGCAGTGTCAGGCAGTACACGCTGTAATACGGTCCTGCTGCTCACGACTCCTTAGCTCGGGTTCACAGCTCGCCGGAGAGCGGCACAGCCCCCGAGTGTCTGAGCCCTTTGTCACAGACCCGGTGCTTGGGTGTGATACCCACGCCAAGTTACTTTCAGTGTTCCTGGCACCTCCTTTCAGTCTCTGTACTTAATTCATTTTGGACCAATGGACTGTAGGCCACACACTGGTGTGAGGGACACTATAAGGAAAACTCTTCTGTTTTCCTTCTCTACACACAACACTCACATTTCTGGTCTCCAAATATGTGGGGCTTCTCTCCCCCAACCCCCCCAGGCGATTCTCCAGTTCTCTGGACAACAGCTAGGTGTCCTCCAATGAAGTTCAGTTCTGACACTAACTGGAGTTAGCATCAGACCCTGCAGGTTAATGGCTCGGTTCCCCAAGACCGAGCCCTTCCTATTTCAGATGCTGGCAAGCTCAAGTTGTCACCTGTGCTTCCGACAGGTTCTGTAATTTGCCAGAATGGCTGACAGAACCCAGGAAAACAGTTTACGTAGTATATTACCAGTTTATTATACAAGGATATAACAACTCAGGAACAGCCGGATGGAAGAGCTGTGTAGGGCAAAGTGTGGGGATTGGGAGCTCCATGCCCTCTCCAGACACACCACCCTCTCCACATCTCCACGTATTCACCGAACCGGAAGCTCTCCAAACCCTTTCGGTTAGGGTAGTTAGGGTTTTTTATGGAGACTTCGTTACTGTAGGCATGATTGATTAAGTCATTGGCCATTAGTGATTATCTCAACTTCTCCCATCTCCCCTCCCAGAAGGTGGGTGGGGGTAAGGACGCAGGGCAGAAAATTCTAACCTTCTAATTACATGCTCGGTTCCCCTGGCAGCCAGCCCCTGTCCTGAGGCTATCCAGGAGCCCCCAGCCACTAGTCATCCCATGAGCATTCAAAAAGACACTACTTCAGAAATTCCAGGTGCCAGGAAATGAGACAGACACCAAATACGTATTTCTTATGTCACAGACATCATGTTGTTGTTCAAGTCTTTTCTGAATTTGGGACTTGATCTCGGAGCACAGCAACGTTAGGATTGCTAAGGAAGACTGGTTGGTGCATGAGAATAAAGACAAGGGTTGACCTAAAACTTTTGGAATTCATTTTACAAAGTCCTGGTGATTTTTTTTTTTGTTCCGTTTGCATCATGACATACAATTATCCAGATAAAAAAGAAAATGAATCACAAAGACATTGTGTGCTCAACTTCCACTTTCTCCCAGCAGTTATAGGAATGCCAGCAATGCAGACTCTCTGAAAGCACTGATCTAAACACAACCCAAAGTTGGTTTCTTCAACAGTGGGATTGCACGTTTACCGGGGACATGAAGAAGGTTTGTTTAGCAGTGTTAGTCACCACTCGAATATTCGTGCCCACCTCTGTTCATGATTTTAAATGGGACCAGTCAACATGTTTGTATAATTTTTTTTCCCCTAGCAACATTGAGCTGTTTGGGGGGGATCATGAATTTATGTGACATTGAGGTTTGCAGGTGAGGGGAACAGGGTGAGATGGCCAAGAGAGATGAATGTTTGCAAGAGAGCATTTAAAGTGTTGGGCATGGGATAGAAGGTGGGTGAAGCAGGCAGACAGTATATGGTGCTGGGGGTGAGAGTGGGTGATGGATATTGGAAAAATGATCATGTCAGTACATTGGAGGTCTCAATGAACTCATAGAATGTTTGGAGTGGGACTTGGGGTCAATAAGCTATAGTTTGGGTATTTTAGTTCAAAATTGAAGAGGTGGCTGAGGAGAGGTGGAGGAAAATTTGTTTGAGATGAGTGGGTTGGGGAAAGGAGGGAAGAGGATATTGAATGGATGAAGTCGTCTTTGATGCATGAAGAAAGGGTGACCAGAAGGTCAGTAAGTGACTGACACTAACACAGAGGCTTAGTGAGGGCTCAACAGACTTCAAAATAATCTGTAGTCTAAAAAATTTTGTCTCTGAAATAATTTCAGACTTTAAAAACTTACAAAAATAGCACAAAGGATTGATGTAAGCACCTCACTCAGATTCTTACAATGTTAATATATTGTAATTGTCAAATCACAATATGATTGTCAAAATCAGGAACCACAGTATAATTGTCAAAATCAGGAAACTAACATCAATGCAATATAATACATAGTCTTACAAGACATGACTCGAATTTCACCATTGTCCCACCAATGTCCTTATTTTTGGTCCAGTTCAGAATCACACACTGCATTTTCTCGTCATGTCATGTTTCCTCTAATTTGAAGCACTTACTCAATCCTTCTTGACCTTGACATTTGGGAAACATACCGGCCAGTTCTTTAGGGTGTCTCTCAATTTGGGCTGTCTAGTGTGTGCTGATGATCAAATTCAGGCTCTGCATTTTTGGCAAGGATGCAGCCTTTTTCGTACATCTTATCAGGAGGTACATGATGTTTCTTTGTCCCATTATTGGTAACTTTGACAGTTTGGTTAAGGGGGTGTCTGCTAGAGGGCTCTCGAGTTGCTTCCTAAGGGGAAGGAGGAATAATATGGGTGAGAGAAGGAGCACCCTTTGGCAGGAGCGAGGAGGCCTCTAACCCTGCCTCAGGACTCCGAGCCTCTCCTGCAAGCGAGGGAAGCCCCAGCATCAGTGAAGAAGGCCGCGGGGTAGTGTCTTGCGGGGGGCGGGGGGGGGGGGGGTGTCTCATTTCTGTTCAAACAGGGCGGTGAAAGGGAATGCTTGGAGGAGAAGCTGGATTTGCGTTGAGAAGCTGATTCCAGAGGGTCTCGGGAAGGCTGGGGAGTAAGAGACCCTGATGACAGGCGGCCTGGGGCTGGGCCTGCAGGTGGTGGTTCAGGGGGCAAGGCCTGTGGGGCTGGGGGCTGGGGGAGGTGCAGGCTCATGGCCACGTGACCTGAGAGCTCATGGGAAGTGTGGAATTCGGGCCCAACTTCAGGCACAGAGAAGCAGAATCGACAGTTTTCACCAGACGTCCAAGCGGTTTGTCAACCTCTTCCACTTCGAGGAGAACCGTCTCCGAGGACGGGGAGCCGACGGCTCCTCTGCGCCTGCGTCGCTGCAGTGCTGACGTCTGTAGCCCGCGCCCCCCGCCGTCAGCCCGGCACCAGGGCGGGAGCGACCTGCGGCTTGGGGCCAAGGGCAGGAGCAGCTTCGGGTTTGAGGGAAGGGAGTCCCGCGCGGGTTCGCCCGCACCGTGCGGCTTGGCACCCGCTCATGGAAGCTCACCCCGAAATGTGATTCTCTAGCCCTCTCGGTGATTCTGCGAAACAGACCCACAGACAAACGTCTTTCTACGGACACCGAGCGGGCCACACTCTGCGGTCCGCCACTCCGAAGCCTGAGCAGCACGCCTCCTCTCCGGAAGTGGGTAAGTCGCGGCGATGCTCCCTGGTTGGGAGGCCACCCGCGGGTGGGTCCTGCTTCACGGATTTTCTCCTCATGGGGCCACACACAAAGGGAATTGAGAGATGGGATCTCGCAAATTCACAGACTGGAGACCATGAGACTCCACCTATGAGGTGACCTCACTACTGTTATGAGTTGAATGTGTCCCCCCAATATTCAGATGTCGAAGCTCTAGCCCCCAGTGTGGCTGTATTTGAAGATGGAATTTCTAAGGAAGTAAGTCAGGTTACATGAGGTCATCAGGGTGGGGCCCTGATCCAATAGGATTAGTGTCCTTATAAGAAGGGGCACCAGAGCTCACTCGCACTCAAGTGCGTGCTCTCTCTCTCTCTCTCTCTCTCTTTAACAGAGAAGAGCTTGTGTGAGCACGCAGAGAGAGAGACACAAGCTAGGAGAAGAGGTCTAGGAATGAAACCTACCTTCCTAACACCTTGATCTTGGACTTCCCAGCCTCTAGAACTGCGGGAAATAAATGTGTGTGGGTTAAGCCACCCAGTCTCTGGTGTTTTGTTTTAGCCACCCAGGCTGACTAATACAATTACTCTAGCTGTCCCCGCACATGACTTTCTGCAGAATCAATACTGTTTGTGCTGCACGATGAGGTCTTTTTCATAGTGAGTGATGAATAATATGATTCCATATTATACTATTTTCAGAAGGTAAAGATTTTGTTATAGAATTGATACACATATACACCAAGAATTTATATATAATGTCATATATCATATATAATATAAATATAAAATACATGTATGTATAATATGGTATATATAAATATAGATTATGTATATATTTATTTTAATGGTAATAAAAAGGGCACAAAACCTTGGGTGAAAATGTCAAGAGTTGGGGACTGGGAGTTACTATTCACCAGAGACAGACTTGCCTGCTCCCTACAGGGTAATCAGTGCTCTGACTTCTCACAGCAGAGTCTGGTTTTGCCCGTGTGGTTTTAATGACCTGTGAATAGCATGATACAGTATGTGTCCTTTTGCATCAGACATCGTTCCCTCAGCATTTGGCTTATGAGATTTGTCCATATTGTGATGTATGGTTATAGATGGCTCACTCTCATTGTGTTGGTGTTCTGTGCCATCGCTGCATATTGTTGATGTTTAACATGGGCAATTCTGTCTAAACCTATTTCCCCTTATATGTACAGCTTGGGTAAATCTCCCTTGACATTTGCCCATCTTTTTTTTTTTTTTTAAACAATTCTTTTCATGTTGTCTTTTTTTTTTTTTTTTTAAGATTTTATTTATTTATTTGAGAAAGAGAGGGAGAGCACAGAGGGAGAAGACTCCCTGCTGAGTAGGCAACCCAATGCGGGGCTTGATCCCAGGACCCTGGGATCATGACGGGAGCCGAAGGCAGATGCTTAACTGACTGAGCCACCCATGCGCCCCTGACATTTGCCAATCTTGTTTAGGATCTATTTATCTTGCTTCCTTTGAATGACAGTTGAATGGCTGGGTATTCTGTCTCTTCCTTTTTCTGTATACCAGCAGTATGTTCTCCTTGTGCAGGGCAAGGTCAGGTCTTTTGGGACAGAGTGCAGCCATTGGTTGGGATCCTGGTTTTTCATTCTCTTCCAAGCGGTGCAAGTGTTCTGTCTAGGGCTCATTTCACACAGCCATTGACGTGTCCCACCCCCATGGGCATAAGCTTGGACCCCTAACTCAACCTATTGCTCTGGATGAGCTATGGCAACACTTCCTGCTTTGGTTTTTAACCTCAGTAGATGCAGGTGAGGTAAATAAGTATACAACATGAATTAAACAAAATCGTGGACACTCATTCTAGTGTTCATTATTTTGCCAGAAGGTGGTAGCAAAGTTACAATCAGACCTTGGGTAAAAAATTTCAACACTCAATGAAAAACAAACCAAACCAAATAAAAACAAAAAATGGAAACAAAGTAGGAAAACAAAACAAAAAAAAATGGCACCTGCTTATTGAATATGTAATTTTTACCTTATAATCCTGTTATTAGAAAAAAAAATCTACAAAATAAAGACAATTCTTACCTCTTAAGTTTGATGAGCTAAATGATTCTGAAAAAATTCTTGAAGAGTCCAAGGTATTCATCAGACTAAATTTCTACCCTCTCAGTAGTATTTGCTATTTAATTAAGAGATTGGAAATGAAAATGGTAAAGTAATAAAGTTCACAACATGCCATAAATTTTCACAGGGTTATCCCGATTTTGTATCAAGTTACATTATTCAACACTTTCTCCAACAGGAAAATGTGGGGAAAGAAACTAAGATCTAATAACTAAAATGTTCTTTATTGAGACGATCATGATTGATTTATGAAAATTAAAGAAATGAAATGAGAAGAACTTAAACAGATTCTTTTCTCGCTCCTTTCTTGCTCTCCTGTTCAGGATTTCAACGTCCTGTCATTTCCTTTCCCACTCTTGCCTACCTAATGAACTCTCCAGTTCATTCATTCATTCCTTCATTCATTCCTTCATTCCTTATTCTTTATTAAGTCTACCATATGCCAGGCACTGTTCTAGATGTTACAGAAACCACAGTGACCAAAGCAAATAAGGACTATGCTTTGGTTATAGTCATGCTAGGGTATTACGAGTTTTTAACAGATTGAAACAGAAAATTTTGTCTTTACGATTTTCAGGGGCTAAGCTTGTTACCTAAAACCTTCTATGACATGAACTTTGAAAAAGTTTTATGAAACCTAGTCTCTTTTTGCTGTAAGTGCCTATTGAAGATATGATCGGCGCCCTCTGTACCCTAGACATGAATGCAAGGACCAGCTCCACGGGGGTCTGTCTTTCTTTTTCCTTGCTATGGTTTTTCTTCAGGGCTGGTGGATTCGGCATGGGGTTTGGCGAGCAGAGTAGGGATGAGAAATGCCTTTGAGCTAGGTAAAGAGAAACACAGAAGTGGAGTTGCTAAGAAAAAGTGCACCAAAATTTTAGAACAACCTATCTTAAAGGATGACTACTTAAAATGCACTTTCCCTGCTCTGTTTCTCTAACTTTCATAAGAACCCTGGTGGGCTGGCCTGTGAAAGAGACACCGGATCCAAGAGCCCTTTCTCTCACCTGCCTGTGGGATCTGCTTTGTGTTTGAATGTGGAAGCCGGGGGAGGTCACTGTGACTGCCTGAGACCAACAATCCCACTCTTGGAATTCAGAAAGTTCTCAAGTGATTCTCCATATATTGAGCTGTTGTCTGTTGCTCTGTAAGGTCACCCTTGTTTGATACTTTGGGAGCTCAAAACGAAAGATCTACTTTTCTTTTCACATGAGGAAATTAGTATGTTGCTAAACCCATGGGCACGCTAGGTGAAATCCTCTCGACGTTCTCCCAGGAGACTGGAGTCTCCCGCGCTTGGACGCTTGTGCCATGGCTGGTGCGTTTCTCCCGGAGACCCCCTTACGAATTGCAGCCATCACCACCTCTTTGGCCTTATGGGGGCCTTGTCCCCCAACCTGTGGAGGGCCATGTGCGTACCAACACTTCATGCTCCCGCCCTTGGTCCTTAATTGCTCATAGATAGCCAAGACCAAGAGCAATTACCTCCCATCATTCCCACCTTTTTTTAAACACAGTGATTTGCAACAGTGTCTTTTGTTTGCTCTCTGGAAGCTACCTGCCCGTTTGATCCTCCCAGGAGGTCAAGGAGAGGGCATGCTCAAACATTTTATCCCAAACCCTGTTCTCTTTCAAATTCTCTTTCTCCCACCCTCCTTGCAGCTTCTGGCCGAGGCACCCCCCCCCTCCGTGGGCAGTTGATCCAAAGACAAACGGAGTTGCTGTTGCCCCAGACCGTTGTTTCCCCCTTAAGCTTGGAGGGGCTGTAGCTATCGAGTTTCTGAGGAGATGGGAGCCAGAGGCATGGGAGCGAGGCGGCTGGGCTGAGTCCCCGCCAGCCTCCACCCCCCCTGCCCCATTCTCAGTCACATCGTCGTTATTTTGTTTCTTGATTTGGCAAGGACAAGGTGAAGTCTACTTAGGAAAACTGTTACGGCATAGTTACCGTTTCTGAAAGGAAAATAAATAATACAACGAAAAGATGAAGAAGAGAATCGAGTAAAGAAAAACGCTTGGGGCGTGAAAGACACAGGATGGGAAGGAGCAGCAAGCTCGCAGGTGCGTATCTGTCAGAGGAGCTTTGGCCCAGCCTCTGGCCCGTGTGGACTTGGAAGCTTTCCTTTAGCCTTAAGATTCTGTAATTCTATTTCCACCGAACAAAATTCCACAGACTCTTCTGGCAATTTCCAATGTCTCACAAGTCTTAGAGTCAGGAAATTTCACGGAAATCCTCAGAAAAGAAGTTCTTATCCATGGCACACTTCTGAGCCTGTGCCTATGGCAAGGTGTCCTCAGGATATGGGGACATGGGCTGTGACGGGAACGAGGAATTAAAGGACACTTCTTTGCATTGATGAACTTCTTACATGTGAATTCTCAGCCTGAAAGTTGGAATGTTTTAAGGGACGGGAAGAACACCCCTGAAACTGAAACTCAAGTCACGTGGGCCAGACCTGCCTTTCAAAACACTAGCGTGCTGGAGATCACCTTATAATCCATCCCAGTAGCTTCTGTGGTGTTTGCTTTCAGAAATGGCCCCATGTTTTACAAGAGGATAACTGGTTTGCTTGGATAGTGTCTTCTGTATAATGTCCTCACCATGACATAAACATAGCATTTGGAGTCAGGAGACTTGGATTTCAGTCGTAGATCTGGAAAGACTCGTTAGCAGGGGGGCCTTTATCAAGTTGCTTAACTTTGGAGAACCACGATTTTCTCATCTGTGAAAGGGGATAATATTAGCAATAGTGTTTGCTATTGGAGTGCAGTGAATATTTTATCATATATGAGCATGTATTGTAGACGCTGTATAAGGGGTTATTCAATAATAATTGAAGACAGTAAGACAAACTGCTCATCAATCTAGCTCATTGCATGATGCAACCAGCCCTACTCCCAGGGTTCACGAGCTGGTCCTCCTAGTTCATGTTGGTTGGAGTTTGTTATATAATCACCCAGAAGGGTTTGAGAGGAAAGTGTGGGTCCTCTTTTGGAGCAGAAGGAGGCGGTAGAAAAGAACTCTGGTTCTAAGCATTTTGTCGGAAGCACAAGCATCCCCCACTTTAGGAGACCACAGCTGCCTTCTCACGTGGCTTTGGTCCGTCCTCCTCTCTAAGCATCCTGCCTTAGTGGCTGTCCCCTCTCCCTGAGGGTTCCTGTCTTCCACAGCGTCCTACTTAGGCCCTGGACTCTCTTAGGAAAAGCTCTGATATCAACCTTTGTCCCCTCATAGAAATGTGTTTTGTTCCTTTCTTTCAAGGGTTTACTTTTTTTTTAAAGCTGGTCTGCGCCTGCGTCTGAGCAGAGTTCAGCTCAGCAAGCGAGGAGGGGCTGCTGCACCGTCCGTCTCCCAGCTCCCTTCCTTGTTGTCCGACACACGTCCTCCCTAGACTGGGTGTTGGGAAGGCAAGAGGGCCAGCAGGTAGAGGAGGAAGGCTCTGAAGATGGGGCACTTCTGTCTGCTTTTCTGTTCAGCACGTGAAGGGCATGCTGGTGACTTTCTGTGTGCTGCTCCGTGGAGCGGGAGAGACAGGACGACAGCTTGGAGGCTCAGAGTCATTGGGCCTGCTTGGCTTCTCGGTTCAGAAGAGGGGAGCCCTTGTGGGAGAGGTGCTAAGGCAGGAGCCCCCAGAATGAAGATGCCAGCTCTGACCCCATGGCAAGTCACAGACTGACATGTACCTGTGGCGGACAGAATCTTTCCATCTTATACTCTGTCTTGGTCTAGACCAGTACTGTCCAGTAGACCTTAATTTTATGAAAAATCAAATAAAAAAATGGAGAAGTCTGTTTTGTGGTCACGGTAACCACATTTCAGTCGCTCAGTAGGCACGTGTGGCTGGAGGCTACCGTTTTGGAAGCGTAGGTTCAGACTAGCTGCGCTGTGGGTGTAGGATGGACATCACTGTGCTCCCTGGATCTGCTAGTCGGTGTCCTGATACAGATGAGAGATCTTGACTGACAGGCCCTCAGGAGCCAGGCGGGTAAAGAGAGTGAGTGTGGTGGGTGGGTGAGCTGTGGGAGGGTGGGCACTGGACCAAACTCAGGAGTCTGTGCCGGGTCCCAAGACCAGCTGTTACTTGGCTTTCACCAACGGTTGCCATCGGGAAATCTAGGTCCGGGCGGGGGTCCCCAGATCTTTCTTTTTTTGTTTTTTGACACTGATATATGAATTTCTAAAAATTAAATGTCATATAGTTTAAAAACAGCAGAAACTGAAAAGCCAAAAACCTAACCGGATGGGAGCCTTGACCTAGTCCATGAGCCACCAATTTCAAATTCTGCAGATGGACCAAACCACCGAACCTGAAACAGCTTCTGTGGAATCAGCCTCAGGTGGAGAGAGGGTGGTGGGAACGTTGGCTGTAGGAGGCCAGAACTTGGGTGTGAGCTTCTAGAAACAGGCAGACTGAATGAAGGAGATTGTGATAGGAGTAAAAAGGAACCAAAAAACAAAACATGTTTGTTTGGTTTGTTCTGTTAAAGGTCTAAAGTCAGAGAAGCTTCCAATACATACACAGGCTGATGGAGAAGAAGGCTAGGGATTGGCACCCAGCTAGGAAGAATCTCTCGTTAGAGGCAGTGATTTTCCCCAGGGATCCCAGTTTTCTCCATGTCAGCATTTTGTAATTGTGCTGTGGCTCATCCACAGGTAAGGAGGGGAAAAGTGTGTCCTCGCCCCAGTGCACAAGCTGTCTAGTTGCCCCCAAGTCTTCATCGTATGGCTCCAAAGCCGTAGCACGGGAAAGCATCTCAAAATAACAATACTAACATTTCAGTGAAAGGAATGGATGGCGGGGTGGGGGGTGGTGGGGGGGAGAGATTTAGTTTAGTTCTAGACATGTCATTTATCTTAGTGAATAATTGTCCTGCTGTTCCGTGATGAATGTTATTTGTATTCAATTCAATCAGTTCTTCTGACATATAAAGGTTACAGATGGCTTTCAAATCATCAAAAGTAAAGTGCATCATACAGAAGGGATCTGTTTTACAAATTTAACACTGCAAAAATCCTGCTATATCTTTTTTTAAAAAAGATTTATTTATTTATTTCAGAGAAAGAGAGCGAGAGCGAGCATGCATGAGCAGGGGAAGGGGCAGAGGGAGAGAATCTCAAGCTGACTCCACACTGAACTTGGAGCCTGATGTGGGGTTCCATCTCACGACCCTGAGATCATGACTTGAGCCAAAATCAAGAGTCAGACATTTCATGGACTGAGCGACCCAGGTGCCCCCAAAATTACTAGATTGTATTTACTATGTGTTTTGGCTCAGCTACTTCAAGAAGTGATTTATTTGCATTTCAAATTCCTGGGTTATGTCTTAGGTATGACTCAGACGTTCTGCTGATTGTATTAACACTGCTGCTTTACAGTGCTTTCCCTGACGATGCCAGGAATGTTGCAAAAACCAGATTGAGAAACCTGAGTCAAACTGAGGCAAACATGAGCAAACTTCATCCAAATGAAAGTAGAATTGGCAGTTTTCAACCAGATATTGACAGTGGCTGAGGTTTTGTTTTGTTAGATTTCACCGGAGGCAACATTTATTGAGTGATGATTGTATACCCTCTCTTACGTGCCCTGGGGTTGGGATATAAGGGTAAATTCAACACTTTCATTCTTGCCCTCAGCAAGTTTGAAACTCAGAAATGCAGGCTTTGATATTTCCTTCTGAAGTTCAGTGGATGTTGACAAATAATGGCCGAGGGCCTGGGTGTTCCAGGCAACATGCTAAAGTATTTGAAAGTTACCACAGGAGACAAACAGGAATATAGAACTTGCTGCATAATGTTGTAAAATACCAACAAGGTGTTTGCAGATACAGGAATTAAATTCTCTCTCAGAATGTGGATGTTTTCTGGAAAAGAAAATGCTGTTAACCCACAAAGAAGTTATTGCCTTTGGATCCCAGAGTCCCTTTCCCCTTGGAGCCTTGGAGCTTGTACTTGACTTTATTCAAACCATCAGCAAGTTTGTTGACATGCCTCTTTCTCCAGAGGAAAAGTCCTCAGAGAACTTGCATCTGTGAATACAATGTCTTAACAGGCACCTCAGCAAAGGGCAAGACTATTCTGGGAGCTAGGGGCCTTGCCTCCTGTGTTAGTCCACTTGGGCTGCCAGGACGAAACACCACAGACCGAGTGGCTTAAGCAACAGAAATTCATTTTTTTCACAGTTTTGGAGGCTAGAAGTCCAAGGTCAAGGTGCTGTCAGAGTTGGTTTCTGGCGAGTCCTATCTCCCTGGCTTGTAGACCACCACCTCTGTGGCTCACCGGAGAGAAATGTATGGTGTTTCTTCCTCTACTTCTTGTTCTTTTCTTTTCTTTTCTTTTTTTTAAGATTTTATTTATTCATTTATTTTAGAGAGAGAGAAAGCATGGGGGGAGGGGTAGAGGGCGAGAGAGAATAGAAACAGAATCCCCGCTGAGAACGGAGCCCAACATAGGGCTCGATCTCAGGACCCTGAGATCATGACCTGAGCTGAAATCAAGAGTCAGACCTTAACGGACTGAGCCACCCAGGCGCCCCTCTTCCTGTTCTTACAAGGGCACCAGTCCTGTAGGATTAGGACCCCACTCTTACGACCTCAGTTGACTATAAATATCTTTTTAAAAGCCTCTCTCCAAATACAGTCAAAATGGGAGTTAGGGTTTTAACATATGAGTTTGGGGGGGACAAAACTCAGTCTATAACAACTTCTTTCATTTTAGATATCAAATCATTTCATCTAGGAAACTGTACTGCCTGAAAGTAATTGTCCTCCACCCCTAATTTTATAAAAACCAACCAACCAACCAGGTCCTTCAAGGTTAACCCTGGACAGAGAATCTCCTGGAGAGGAGGAACGGCTGGGTCCTATAGCCCTGTTGTTTGTCCCCCAAGTTCCACTGTCCTGTGTGTGTGGGGGCGTCTCTTATAGGCATTCCTGCCACCAACTCCACGCTGGCTGGGGGAGTGGTGAGAGTGGCGAGTATCATTTCCCTTTTAACAAAACTGGCCTAAACAGGGCAGCATGACCTTTCCACACATGCCTATAGTCCAGCTGAGCCAAGGTTATGTCACTGAAGAGAGGCTTTCCTGAGAGTGAGGACATGACAAAAGGCAGAGAATCACTGACCGCTACAGGAAGCACAGTAATCCTTTGGCCAAGTCCTCTCTGTTTAGGGTCCACTAGAGTGAGCCACCTTGCTTCCTAGTTCTGGGGTATTAAAGATACCTAACCTTCCAAATTCTATCCCAAGAGAGAATGCCTAAGCAACTTTTTTCTGTTTCCTATTTTCCCCCTTGCTGGTTACGTCAGCAGTGACGTCCTCCCTCTGCAGGAGAAGTCGTGGAGGCAGAACCCGGCCCGATGACATGCCAGTGCGCCTCTCAGTGTTTTCTAACAGGTCAGCCCTTTGCTGGCAGTTATCACCCCTTTGTCTCTATGGATGTGGCTAAAGGGTGAGTCATCATTCTCTTCCTAGTGTTCCAGATTAAGCACCGAGGTGTGCCAGGCACCCTTGGTGGAATAAATTGTTCACATGCTATCTTTTTGTCGGGGTGCTAGATGATCTCTACTTCATTCCATCCATTCACTCTTGCATCTTTCTTCCTTCACAGACATCCAGTGCCCCCCAAAAGAAGTGAAAAGCGTTGATCTACCCGATCTTGCTTGCAGAGTTTAATTTTCATAATTACTCAACAACCTCAGATAACATGAAAACCCACCCTGAAATCCCTATAGGCTCCCCCAGTAGTTGCACTGCCATAACGAAAGGACTGAAACTGCATATTTACATCTAGACATTCTGAGCATCTAATCTTTGTGACAACATTTAAAAACTACTGTTTCCCATACATGCATTTTATCTACCAAATAAAAATTGATGGAAAATGCTTTCATGTAGGAAAAGAGAATTTTTTTAGCAGTAAAAGCCAAGGTTATTTTCTTAACTCAATTGCAGCTATAATTCTCAGCCTTCTGCTGTCACTCTTCAAAGCAGGCCCCCAGTCTACGATCTGGGAGGTGATGCCAATTCCTGATTCAGCTCCTGACTCTCAGTGCACAGGATTCCTCCTTGAGTGTTCCCTTGAAGAACTGAAATCCACTTCCTTAAAGAGAAAATTACAGAAACTCATGGCACTGTGTTGTGATCTTAGTTGAGACAAGCAATCAAAAGGAGTTCCTTTTTAATTTTATTTTTTAAAGGATTTTATTTATTTATTTGAGAGAGAGACAGCGTAAGTGTCGGGAAGGGGAGCGGCAGAGGGAGAGGGAGAAGCAGACTCCCCGCTGGGCAGGGAGACTGACGTGGGGCTCGATCCCAGGTTCAGGGATCATGACCTGAGCTGAAGGCAGATACTTAACCGATTGAGCCACCCAGGTGCCCCAAGGAGTTCCTTTTTTAAAAATGTATTTTAATTTAAAAGAAAATAGACAATGATAGAAAAGACCAGGAAGCCAGACTCAATTTTTCTTTGAAAATGTTTAATTTCCATGTTTCCAGTTTTGAGTATTTGGGCATGATGGTAGCTCTGAGCAGAACCTTTTCAATCCATTGATGTCCTTGAATTAAAACAGGCCTTTCAATCTTTCATTCATACAGTAAGCATTTATTAAAGGCCATCGGGTAGGTCTGAGGGATGCAGAAGTGGGAAGGGACACTCTCCCTGCTTTCCAGGGTGTACAGTCGGGACCTACAGTGGGGTGAGTGGTCCCCTGAAGGAGCTCAGTCAGTAGCACAGGCAGCTTGGTGGCCTTTGCGGGAACAAGGGTGGCTGGGGAGTTTAGAGCAGTTTGGAACGAAGTGGGGTCATGTGTCTTTCCATATATAATGTAGGACGTGAGGGGAGACTGTGGCTGCATGGCTCCCTGGGTTCAGCAGATGTCAGAAAAAAAGTTATTTCGATGACTCAGTAAAAAGAAGAAATAGGAATCCAGGCTTTTGATCAAATATAGCTTGTTCGCAGGAGGCTGGGGTGGGGAGAGGAGAAAGTGGGGAGAAGAGCATACCTAGGTACAACAGTGCAGATGCCCAAGGGTCACCAGGCAAATGCAATTGACTGCAGGGAAAACCTCCAGGTAGATGCCATGGAGATGAGCTGATGGACACAGGAAGGCTCTACAACAGTGCCTGGCACATTTACAGCGGCTCTCCTGCAAAGGACCCCAAGGACTTAGTGATGGTATGAAATTAGTTTTCGTTGTCTGTAATACTCTACAATGCTTTTTAATATCTGTGCTCCCCCTTTTCTATTAATCTCTCTCTGGACCATCCGTGGGAATTCCCACCCTCCTCATTTTGCCTTCCTTTGAGTCTTCAAAGCTTGGCTATTCTTATTTGATCTGTAAGGTGGCAGTGTCTAAGACAGTCAGTAGATGTCACTGTCAAATAGTGAAGATGTCTCCCCAACCAAGCCCTGAGGTCAGAAGCTTCAGGTTCCCTTTGGTGGATTTACTCCCTCCTTGGGTGGCTCTGTGAGGTCTAAAATCTGTGCATCGTATTTACTTAAGACAGTAGTGTGGCCACCTCTCCATTTCAGAGATGACGTTGGAGGCTTGCTTTGCCCGGGGTCTGTGATCCCAGGCTGTCACCGGCGTCCAGCTGCGGCACATTGCCTCATGCCCTAAGAAGCCACAGTTGCCCTTCAAGGCTGATTCAATGGCATTTAATGGTATCTAACCCTGGCCCATTGCCCTCTGGACTTAGATCTTTAAGTTGTGGCCAAAATCTTAGCTCCGAAGATGGAGACAGGATCAGGTACCACATGGTCTTGAGCGTAGGAGCCAGTCTGAATGTGTCCTGTCACTTGATAGCAGACAGACACTCTTCATCAGCTACTCAGGACTCCAGGCGCCAGGAAGTAAGTTGAGGTCAGGGAGTTTGTTTTATCTACTGATTTGGAAAAATATTTAGCCTCCCTGGAACAGGGATGTGCATTCCGTGTGCCTGAAGCCATGAAATTTGGCAAGTCCCATATCAGATGCCTAAAACTGTTATACAACTCAGTCTAATTTAGATTGTAAGACTGCCAGAGGGAACCGGGTCTTTCATTTGGCCTAAAAGTCCCCTCTGACAATTCTTAGGGCCCAACAATCAATACCAACCCACAACAGTAATAATGATAACAATAATAATATCTATTGCCCAGATTTGATAACACAGCTTTGCATAATCAGAAGCTAGAATTTGGTCCAGAGGGACATATGAGAACTTGTGCAATAATTTGGCCCTCCTGCAAATGAAGACAAAGGTATCTGACAGCGTGAATCAGAAGGAAAACATCGTCCAAGCTCATGTTTCTTCTACAATGGGCTCTGGCGACCCAAAAAGAAAAGCCATCTTTCTTATAATTTTTCAAAGGAGAGGCTGTCGCATGTCCCAGATCATTTTTATTCAAAATTGTCTTAGGAAGATTTAATTCTACTTCATTTTGCATGGTATATATGAATCTGCAAGCACAAGAGCTCAAAACGTTGTTCTCTGGCAGAGTAACACTTGAAACAGAAAAGCAGACTCAAAACCAGTAGGTCTAACACTCACCTTCCAGATGGTGAGTGATACTTGCGTTGTGTTTGTGTGTATGTGTTGAGAACTATGGGAAGGGTGTATATTCTGCATGCAGATAGAGGCGGGCTTGCCTTGTGCCTCAGCGTCTCCTTCAGCTTTCCCGTCATCATGTTCTGCTCCTCCCACCGAAGTGTATTTTGTGGAACACTAATTTTGAAGCATAGAAAACAAGGATCCCGGGAAAGAAGAAAAGAAGCTGAGTTAAAAATTAAGTTTGGGAAGGGCTAGGTTGAATAAAGTTCAACTGGCTTTGTAGTTGTAGGGTCGCTCAGAGCCTTTACTATATTCACATATAGTGGGACTATGAAAGAGGGTTTCATTTTCATATAGATGAAAACCCAAGGAGTATCCAAGAGTTGCTCAAACTTATCTATGGAAACTCTTTCTCCTAAGCATCTCACAGGATCCAGGAATTTAGAAAAATCATGACTACACCCCTCAGGACTCTTCAGGTTGTAAATAATAGAGACCCAGTGCTAGCTTAGACATTTGCTTGGGTAACCAAACCAAAGGCAGGACGAGGGTGCAGCCACTTACAACAGTTACTATTTATTGTGAGATGACCACGTGCCAGGCACTGTTCAGCATGCTTCACATGTGTTAATTTGTTCAACCCTCACAACAGCCCTGCAAGTTAAGTACTATTGTTATCTTTTTACAGAGGTGAAACTCCGGTTTGGAGGCGTTCTTTCCCAGGGTTACTCAGGCAGTCTGAATCTGAGCCCACACTTGGAAGCACCCTGTGTTGTGCATCTCCAGGGATGCTGTCAAAGTTTATTTTCTCAGTGTGACTCCTGTGTCCTTGGGTTTGTTTCATTCTCTTCAACCAGCTTTCCCCGAGAGATTAGAGACCTGGCTCTCACCTCTTAGCTTGCCCCTCACCTCTTTCCTAGGAAAGGAATCCTCTATAATGCTCGTTGGAAAACCTTCTGGAGAAGGGCTACCATTAGCCCGACTTGAGGTCACATGCCTCGTCTTGGTGGGCAGGAGGGGGAGGTGTTCCCATGAGCTCAGCTCACGAAGTGCTACTGTGGCTGGCAGAGTGGGGGGCGTGACTGGCCACACCCACTCTATCAACACGGTCTCCGTGGTGGGGCAGGGGAGTGGGTCTCTGAAAGAGGGAAGGTGTGTTTTCTAGAAGCAGCAGCCTGGGGCATTGGTATTCTGAATTCTGCCATACCCTGGGATCTTTTAGGATCGAGTGGGCTATGTATCTAGAGCTGCCAGCACTGTTCCTGGCTCTGAAATACATTGTCAGTTTATTGGGGCTCTTCTTCTATTCAGGTTGCAGAAGAGAAAGACCCTCCATTTAATGGGGGCACTAAACTAGTGGCAGGACTGGCTGGGAAGTGTGCTTCGTATGAAAGTCACAGAGTTAGACATATCAAGGTCTAGTTCTCAGAGGTCAGGCCAGGGAATGGGGCAGTGAGATCCAAATCTGTCATAGAGCATAGACAGACCTGCCCAGATGGAATCGACCAGGAGTCTGTGTCCAGAGGTTTCCCAACAAAGCAGAGCACGCAGGCAGGAGTGCAAGCAGGCAGGAGGTCCAGCTCAGAGCGATGTCTGGACGTGCCCACCGGGGTCAGAGTGCAGGATCTCAGGCGGGTGGATCCCAGGGAGCCGCCCTCAGACATAGAACAGAGAGACAAGGCCTCAGATTCCAAAATCAGGTTGACTAGGGAGCAAGTGATACCGGAGCGTTTCTTCCAATTCCTAGATGGGAAAGATCGCACCAACAGCACACTGATTTACTGCAACCCACCACAGCCACAAATTCTTTTTTTTTTTTTTTTTTTTTTTTTTTTTTTTTTTGTGGAGAGCAGGAATATGTTTATATTTTGACACTTTAAAACACAAATTATTTAAGTGACGCTTACAGAGAGTCATTTTTATTCTGGAGGCAGACTACCCAAGTATCTTTTTTGGCTTGTAACTTCCTAGCTCAATGACTTTGGTCAAAGTAGTTAATTCAAACAATGATACAATCGGTCTCATAGGATCATTATGAGAAATAAATGAGCTGGAACAAGTCAAATGATCAGTTCAATGCCTCACAGATAGTATATGCTCAATAAATGTGAAATGCACCTGTTGATGCTGTTATTATGGCTATAGATATTATCATCATTATCCTTAACCAACCTTAACTGCACAATTGTACTGGGTAATAATGAACACTAGCACAAATTGAAAGCACTAAAAATCCTTACTCTCTGCAATCTTTATCAAATTTTGCAAGTCCCTTGATTTACCTTTAAAAAAAAAAAATTCTTAACTACACTCCGCTAAATGGTTTCCCCAAATTTTCCACTTCCTCAATGGCCAGTCTCACGTGTCCCTTGATTATATCAAACAACATCCCTTCGTATTGTGCTGAGAAGATATCATCTGGATTGAGCTCTTTCCTTTTCAATGAAACCTAATGCCACTGCACTAAGCATTTTATTCCTTGTTCCCATCAAAGATGCTGCATCTTTTACTACCTCTTATTGTAGTTATTCTCTTTTCTTAATGTGCTTTTCTTTCCTCCAGTTAGTTATTTTTCCCCTGGCCAAATGAAATGGTGTTCACAAGCAACTTTTTGTTTCTCATGATTTATATCCACTTTATTTATATCTATTTTTTAACATTTATAATCAGGCTTTTATCATCACCATTCTCTTAAAAATACACTCATGTATGCTACCAGTGGATACATATTTTGCAAATCTAGTGATCCTCTTTCTTTCTTCATGCCCCTTGGCATCTCAGTCCCAAGCAATGCTATTAATTATTTCATCTTGTAATTCCCATGTCCTTAATTCTTTAAAACCATTCCTTTTCTAGCTACTCATTATGTTGTCCTTCAATACTGATTCTTTTCCCACATACTCCCATACACTTATTTACTTTCGAATTCATCCTCATTTACTTCTGTTCTCCAGTCTTACTCATTGCCCTTTCTGGTTAAGGCTAAGACCTTCCTCTAATCTGTGATGCCTTGTTTTCATGTCCTTTTGATTATTATTTTTCTCCGTATCTACTGTCTTCAATTGTTATTGCTCTATCAAATGCCTTTTTGGTAACATATTCAAATCTATTTCTTAAAAGGAACAGTACAAGACCAACAAGAGAGTCACTTGACACTGTGTCTCTGCTTAGCCACCAATCTATCTTTTCTTTTCCTGACACTTTACTTCTCAGCTTGTCTGTTCTCACTCAGTTTCTTCATTTTTCTATTCACCTTGGAGCAACTGAAGTCTGGCTTTCGCTTCCTTTCAAAAGAGCAAAAAAAAAAAAAAAAAAAAAAAAAGCCAAACACCTTACTCTCAACTTATATGACACCACACTGTTTTGGTTTCTAAGTCTTTTTTGACTTTTTCTTCCCCATTTCTTTTTCTGTGAGTAGCTCCTCATCAATCCACTCCTTAAATGTTAAATAATAAAGATATGATGAATAATAGCAATAGCTAGGATTTCTGAACACTCCCACTATGCCAGGCAGAGCTTTATTTAAGCATCCAGGTATTCAAATGGGAGTCTGTCTTTCTTTTTAAAGGGAGGCTAAATAAGTGAGGTGTAAGACTTAATTCACAGAAAGTGCTAAGATATAATCCAACTAATAAGTCCAGCATTAGTTCAAGTTCCATTTTAAGACTCTACAAAGGTTGAGGTGGTAAAGCTAGAAGAGAGACTGGATTGTTTCTGGAGATCTGTTGGCTTGTTGTGCATAGTCTTCCATTCCATGTATGAGGGATGGGGCGACTACCCTTCAACTGAGCCAAGTGAGAGGAGCTTCAGAGAGAACACTTAAGAGAGCTTGATGTATTTCCAACAAAAGCTGAAGGATATAGAGTCTGATGTCTAAAAGACACAGCTGTGGCTAGAGATGCCTCTGCCTCTGTAGTAGATTAAAGGGTCACGTGGTAGGCAAGCTTCAAGTCTTCCAATGTAAAAAAAAAAAAAAAAAGTTGGTAATTTTTTGAAGTGCAGGTCCCCAGATGGTGAATAACGAGAGACAAATCGGAGGATTGATTCCAAAGACGGGTTCTTTGAGAAAGTCATGAACCTACACCAGAAGAAGGGTCATCGATTGTGTATTTGCCATTCAGAAAGCCCTGACCATAGATGACAACTGGGTCAGCCACATTCCACTGTGGTCGTTCATTCCAGTTTTATTTTCCCAGGCTCTGACTCTAGACGGGTGAGGAACGGTTACTATGAGTATAGGGTGTCAACATAAAGGGAGACCACCGTGTGCACATCCTCCATTGCAGACTTCAAAGCTTGAGACAAGCCTGAGCTGAGTGAAAGGGGTGAGCTTTAGGTGGGATAGGAGCTTAGGCACAGCCACAAATTCTAAAGGTCATCGACTACTTGCAGGAATGGGTTGCCAAATCCCCAGGGGGGCTCTGCGTGGAACACCCTCGGCTGGGTTCTGAAGGACACTCTTCTGCAGTTTAGTCGTGGTGTTGGTGGCTCTGTTCTCCGACCGGCTGGGTGTGGTGCACCTCCTTTTTTGTGAGTTTCCACAAGCGGGGTCCTCCTCTGCCCCTGCTGTTGTTCATTTCATGGCGCCACTGTCATAAATTACCACAAACTCAGAGACTTAAAACAACACAAATTTATTACCTCGCAGTTCTGGAGCCCAGCAGGAAACACTTGGCCAAGATCACTGGGCTAACAGCAAGGTGTGGGGAAGGCTGTGTTCCTTCTGGAGGCTCTGGGGAAGGATCCCTTTCCTTGTCCTTTCCAGCTTCTAGAGGCTGCCACATTCCTTGGTTGGTGGCCCCTCCTTCATCTTCAAAGGCAGCAGCCTCACATCTTCCAGCGTCTAACTCTGACCCTCCTGCATTCCTGATTAAGGACCCTTGTGTTTACATGGGACCCCAGCCCCTTCCAGATAATCCAAGATAATCACCTCTTCTCAGGGGTCCTTAACTTAATCCTACCTGCATCGTCCCTCTGCCATGCGAGGAAAAACATTCACAGGTTTCAAGAATTAGATGTGGAAGTATTTGGAGGGGCCATTAATCTGCCCACCGCAGCTGTCATGTTCACTTTTAAACCTTCAAACAGCTTGGTCACATGCATACATCATTTCCATAGGGCTTCTCCATTGGTCTGTTCCAGGTTTCCTAAGCACCAGCCTGGGTACCTGCTGGATGAAAGCTGCATGCCCCGGATGTTTTAGCTCTTCCCGTGGAGGAGGATGGGGCTGGAGGGTCCCGCTGTTCCCCGAGGGAGGTGGGCTTCTGTAAGAGTCATTGTATGTGGCAGAGGCCCAGGTCACCCAAAGAGCCCTCGGCGACCATTATGTTTTCCTTCACGAAGGGAAGAATTTCTTGGCAACCTATCACTAGCTGCAGCCATATATATCTGCTATATTTAAGCAACCTTTATGGAAAAGCAAATGGGATGGATAGGTCTCTGGAAAAACTCTCATGCCTGTGCTCCAGGAAAAATGCATGAGACTATTCATCACAGTCTTGTTTGTGATGGTGAAAAACTAAACAACGAAAATTTCCTTCAGTGGTAGAATGGATACCTAAACTATTGATATACCCTACGGTAATCCCCACAAGTGACTTAGAAGTCTGTATATAAATATGGAAAAATATTAAAAATATAATGTTAAGTAAAAAAACCCCAAGTTATTGAATTATATTGTTTATGTACTTAGGAGGTACAAATTTTAAAATGTGCTTGGGATGGAAACACTTCAACTTCAGGATAGTGGGCTCCTCTGGACTGGAGGGAGGCAATGACATTGGGTAGGGCCACGGAGGAGACAGCAGCTGCACTGCTAAGTTTCATTTCTTTAACTACAACGAAAAACTGAAGTGAATATGGCAAAGTGAAAATATTTATTATAGCTAAGTGATATAATGTACTATACTATTTTGTGTATTTTGAAATATTTAATAATAAAGTAATAATTAAAGAAAAAATCTAAGCATAAGACATAATGGAGTTAGATTTTTTGAAGTAACATTTTTTATTTATAATATAATGTTAAAAAGAAATTTGAGCTAGTCTCGTTATGCAGTCAAACTACATACTGAGCCAGTGAATGATCTGTAGATTTTCAGTGCTGTACCCTGAGTTGGTGCTCAAGCCGTGGGTCTTTAATTCTAATGCTACAGCTACTCCTCGGCCTGCTTGTCTGTCTACATAGCATGGCCAGTGAGAATGTATTCTCTTGTTTTCCTCTTATACAAAATCCCACTTGAAAAGGGGATAAGGTTTTTTGTTTGTTTGTTTTTACCAACACTAATTCTTACTAAAACCTCTCTAGTATAATTCTGGCATGAACTTGCTTTAGCTAAGGGTAAAGTCAATGTTCCAGATTTTTTTCCCCCATGGACTTATGCAATAGACATGAATTTTCTCTGTGGAACTAGAAGGAAACATATACTAGGTAAATTTTTTACGATGGATGTAGAATTGTCTCTTCACTCCGATCATATTGAATTTTGAATAGGACATCATCCAATAATGATGTAAGAATGCAACTTCCCCAGTGCTCCATTTCTGCCTTATACACGGTGTTATAGGCAAGTTTAAAAGTGACTGCTCTTTAGAAATTTGATCCAATCCTCCTGTGTCTATTCTTTTCCAGTCACCTAGTACTTTGTCCTTTTCTTCACTCTGCAAGTACCATGTGGTACTATTTCTTCAGTCTTCCCAAGTTGCAAGGAGAGCTTCCTGACACTGTATGGAGGGAGAATTTATAGTTGAAACACAAGACTTTAAGGAGTTGAGGTAGTGGAGTCAGAAGTGAACATATAAAGGTTTTTATACAATTTCTTGTTGTTGTTCACTAAGTTAGAGTGGTAAAGATTCATGGCTGCTGCTAAGCCATACAGACCCTCTGTGCAAAATTTAAAATGCAACCTTTTCTCTGGGTGGACACAGCCTTGGTTGGCCAGGTGCCTTTTTGCAGGGCACAGCCTGCCCAACCATATGTGGCAGCTCTGAGAGGGATTATCCATACGTTTTACAGAGCGGGGTCTGGTAATATGGATATGCTATAGATAATTTAAATGTGCTTGATGGAAACATCAGGGTCTTTCTTCTGCACTTGAAACAATATGCATGCAAATATCTTTGCTGATATAGCATGTACAGTAAGAGCCATGTTTCTTCCTCTGTGTTTGTGTGTCCATCCAAACAGTCAGCGAGTGGGTCTGTTGCGTCATTTCCCACACTCACTGTGGCTCCAGGTGTCATGCCCCCAGCAGAGCCTGGGGAGGGTGGTGGGAGCAGGCCTTTGCTTAGGGCAGCAGTCCCCGGGGGGCCGGTGCCACACGGGAATGCAGTAGTGCAATGGCAAATTGGTTCAGACAGGCACCTATGAGTAGAAATAAAATAACTTGAGCGCCAAGCTGGGACTCCTGACTGTTTTTGCAATGCCCACACACAGTCCTGCCAGTCAGTTAAAAGTGAGCTGTCCCAGGCAACTGGGATCCACAAACCAAGGAAAGCATGGCACAGGGAGCTTTGTATGGATGGAATAAATGACGGATGACGGATTTCTTTTATTATTTAATATGCCTCCCAATAATTGGCTAGTATTAGAGAATTCCAATGGGAAACAACACCACAAAAGCTGGAAATGTTCTATTGAATTTTTTCAGACCACTGACTATGTTCAGTCAAAATTCAGTTAGCGTTTCTCATGCACTTTTTTTTAAAAAAAGATTTTATTTATTTGAGAGAGAGAGAGAAAGAGGGAGAGCACAGAGGGAGAGTGAGAGAAGAAGCAGACTCTCCGCTGAGCAGGGAGCCTGATGTGGGCTCGATCCCAGGACGCTGGGATCATGACCTGAGCCGAAGGTAGATGCTTAACCAACTGAGCCACCCAGGCATCCCGCTCATGCATTTTTAAAAGATATAATTTTGAAGCAATCACACAGGAAAGCTGCAGGTACACCACAGAACATTTTTACCTCTGAGACTTCTCTTTTCCTCTTTGTGATTAGTATTTTTGTGGGGAGATATATATGTATATATATCCTGTACCTCATTAAACTGACGATTCATTGATTGTATTTTTCCAGTATAAATATGGGTTCACATTTGTGTAAGAATCTATGATTACTGTAACTTACCTTGATCAACTGGCCTCCATTCAGGCTGGCTTCTTTTTGGTGTCCTTTTTGGCATGTCCCCTCATTCCTTGAGCACTTCATGCTGTCTGGCCTCAGATGTTCCAGCCTCATCTTCTATTTTCCCTGCCCCAGCCTGGGGACGGGCCGGCCATTTCCTCGGGGAGCCCTGGTTCCCTTCAGTGGCCAGTGGTGGTTAGGATTCAAGATCTGGGTACTGGGTATATTCACTGTTACTGGAATATTGTTGCTCCCAGTCCCCTTTAGTAGGTAGATTCTCTCTGTCTCCGTCTCTCTTGATATATGTACGTACAGAAATACACACTTAAATTTATATTAATTTCTGTATCTGCTATTTATTGAAACTCATGACCTCACGCCAGTATCTCCAATCAGAATCCGTCACCATAAAAATTCCTTCCTTCCTTCCCATATTTTCACCTCTCTTCTGCATGAGAAGCCTGGCTCCGTTTGCTTTACAGCTGTCCCCCCTTATCAGAGGTTTCCCTTTCCTGGGCTTCGGTTGGCCGTGGTCAGCTGTGGTCCAGAAGCAGATGATCCTCCTTCTGACCTATTGTCAGAAGGTCACTAGTAGCCTGGCACTTGGGCACCCTGCCTCCGCTGCCCACCTCGCCTCATCTCATCATGCAGGTGGTGTATCATCTTGCATCATCCCAAGAAATAGGAAGGTGAGTATAGTAAGATATTTTGAGAGAGAGACCACATTCACATAACTATTATCACAGTATATTGTTACAGTTGTCCTGTCTCATTATTATTGTTGCTATTCTCTTACTGTGCCTACTTTATAAATAAAACGTTATCACGGGTATGTATGTACAGGAGAAAATATAGTATATATAGGACTGGTACTCTGTGTGGTTTCAGGTATACACTGGGGCGTCTTGGAACATATCCCCTGCAGATAAAAGGGGATGACTGTACTTTACTCTGTACTTTGATCAACCTTTGATCCTTTGATCAACCAACCTGCCACCCCTTGCCCTGCCCAGATGCCCTCTTCACCAAGAGTGCTGGTACCCTTTGCCCCGCTGCCCCTCCACAAAGATACCCTTCTCCCCCTTGCCCCAGCACCCCAGCCTGGTGGCCCCCCAGCCCCTGAAGGATGCCCTCCTCCTCATGCAGAGCTCTGCCACACCCCACTGGTTGCCCGAGCATACAGATACTGCGTTCCCCTTGCTGAGCTGACATCCCATTCTGGGCCACCATGGCTTCTTCCCTCTTCTTCCCTTCTCCTGCCTCATCTGGTAGCTTTAGGACTGCATGGTTCGAGAAAGAAAGACAAGGGAAGCAGAAGGAGGAGGAGTTTTATGTACTTTTTAAGAATAAAAGGACCCAGGGGGCACCTGGATAGCTCAGTGGGTTAAATGTCTGCCTTCGGCTCAGGTCATGATTCCGGGGTCCTGGGATCGAGCCCCACATTGGGCTCCCTGCTAAGCGGGGAGTCTGCTTCTCCCTCTCCCTCTGCCCCTCCCCCGGCTTGTGCTCCCTCTCTCTCAAATAAATAAATAAAATCTTAAAAAAAAAAAAAGAGAAAGAATAAAAGAACCCTAACCTTAACCTCACTAAATAAATGTTGAGCCATTTTTAAAAACAGTGTTGATTTGGAGACATGCCAAATGTTGGCCTTCTCGGGGCGCCTTGTATCTCTGCTCAGCCCTTGCTGTCAAGCCCTCTTATAGATGTCTTGGTTATTTCCTTCTGTGCAATCCCAGAGCCCAATCCTGAGGAAGTAGGCTTCTCTCCGCTTCCTTTACCTTCCTGAGTTTTCATTGAACACAGGCTCTGTGGTCTACCTTCATTTTCTATTTTCAGCAGTCCAGCTCTCACAAGCATTCTTCCTTTTCTAAATATGCCTGTTGGGAATGACTTGGGTTTACTGGCATCAGAATTCTCAGGCTTGCCAAAGAGATGTATAGCAGTAGGTTTGTTGCTAGAATTTGTTTATCAGGAACTTGTGACATGTTTATTCCTGAGTCTAGAGCTGTTTTTCTTTCTTTCTTCTTTCTTTCTTTCTTTCTTTCTTTCTTTCTTTCTTTCTTTCTTTCTTTCTTTCTCTTTCTTTCTTTCTTTCTTTCTTTCTTTCTTTCTTTCTTTCCTTCCTTCCTTCCTTCCTTCCTTCTTCCTTTCTTTCTTTCTTTCTTTCTTTCTTTCTTTCTTTCTTTCTTTCTTTTTCTTTCTTTCTTTCCTCCCTTCCTTCCTTCCTCTCTTTCTTTCTTTCTTTCTTTCTCTCTCTTTCTCTCTCTCTCTCTCTCTCTCTTTCTTTCTTTCTTTGCCTTAGCATTGTACCTGACACATAAGAGTGGTCGTTATATGTTTGTTGTGATTTTGGGTAATACTGTACTCCACAGTGTTTGAACATTTAATGAGCTGAAACTGGGAAAACTCGTGACTTTTAATTTATTTGGTCAGCTGTCCCTTTGTTCTGGGGGAACTAGTCAAGACAGGCCTTTAGTAAGGAAAGTTGAAGCAAAGGCCTTCTTTTGGAACTGATAGGTGTTGGCTAAGTGACTTGTCTCTGTAAATGGGGCCGCTACTGTGGGCAGAACTGCCTCGGCGCCCCTTGTCTTTGCATTAGTGGGGTTTTTCTAAGTACAGATCCAGGCCATGGTGCTTTGTATCATCCAATATTGGAGCACTGTGTTTGTATTCTTGCTCCCTTATCAGGAGCAGAGACCCTGAAGACTCTGGGAACGCACGCAGCCCCAGTCCTCTCTTTCCTTATGCTGGAGGAGAGACTGTGCTAAGGAATTTGCTTGGAGCAAAGCAAACTGGGTGGGATTTGGCTGACCCCAAATGGTGTTATTAAAGATTGAATACCCCATTTGGCAAAAGTACTGATACAGAAATGTGTTCTGATGTCTTTTGGGGGTAGAGAACAATACTACAGTCCTGGGAGTGGAGGCTGGAGTTTGCCGTGAAAGGAACGGACAGTCTGACCACCAGTCAGTCCTTCTGGAAAGAGGTCAGTCCTGAGGAAGGAGGTGGGAGCTAAGGGGTGGGTCTTAGCAGAGGCAGAGGAAGAATGCCCTCTTCTCTCTAAGGCCTCAGGTGAGCTAGCCTGGAGCACTTTAGGAACTATTTCCAGGAAAGCTTCTATTTCACATGCTCTTAGACTTACTTTGAGCACTCCATTCCAACCAAAGGGAAAAAACAGCCAATTCTTTACCCCACAATCCTTTATTTTGATAAATACGGTCATGTGTGTTATGGTGGCTCATAGCATTTAATTATCTGGTTTATCCAAGATGATGGTGAAGAAACAATGTCATAAAATGAAATGCTGAAATGTCAAAGTGAAAACGTCAGAGATGATCTAGGTTAGTTTTACAATGGGGCTATGTTGATTTTCTGATGGAACAATTCTTTGTTGTATAGGACTGGCCTCCCCATTACAAGGCATTTAGTATTCCTGATTCCCTTAATTTCTGTGACAACCCACACCCACCCCACACATAACCAAATGCCCCTGGCGGGGAGGAAAGTAACAGTCCTATTGAGAACCACCAAAACCTTCCTTACCTAGAAGATAGGAGGCCTGAAGTAGTCATGTGACTGCCAAAATTACAGAGTGAATTAGAGAGCCAGAAAAGAAACCAAGTCCTCTCAGTCCTGCTGGTAAGTCTTATTATCCTCTTCATCTGAAATTAAGAAACTGAAGTTCAGAGTGGTTAAGGACATGTCCTGGATCACACAGTTGGTAAATGGCACAGCGCGTGTCAGCCCCAGATCTGGCTGGTTTCAAACCCCACCCACCGTACTTCATCATGTGACGCTCACAAACTAGCTCATATCCAGTTAGAAAATGAAGACCCTGACGTGCTTGACACTTTCTGTAGGATATTTCCTCCTTCCCCAACTTACAACTAACAAAGTGATAATCCATAGATTTTTCTTTTCTTATTTTTAGAAAAGATTTATTTATTTATTTATTTGAGAGAGAGAGAAGGAGCGAGCATGTGCAAGCAGAGGGAGGGACAGAGGCGGAGGGAGATAATCTCAAGCAGACTCCCCGCTGAGCTCCGAGCCCAACATGGGGCTCCGTGCCAAGACCCTGAGATCATGACCTGAGCTGAAATCGAGAGTCAGATGCTCAACCGACTGAGCCACCCAGGAGCCCCCACAGATTTTTCTGATATTTCTAAAATGTTCTAATTTTTCTCATATAAGGTACTGTAAAAGTTGACATTTTAAAGTGACAGATGGTGCAAAAATCTCTAATTTCTTTTGGTTATTACTCAACTATTAACTCATTTGGAGTTGTGCAAATAATTAAACTTGCCCAACCCTGCATTCTTTCAGCATGACCAATTTCATCATGGGAGTTTTCATACAGAGATATAAAATGTTGACAAAACATGTTACTCTTAATGTATTATAATATTAAAAGCAAATTCTTTGAATTTCTAACTGTGTAAATTAAAGATTATATATTATATTTTGTGTAAAATGAAACTATTTTTAAAAAAGATTTTATTTATTTATTTGAAAGAGAGAAAGAGCAGGGGCGGGGCAGAAGGACAAGCAGGCTCCCTGCTGAGCACGGAGCCTGCCTCAGGGCTCAATCCCAGGACCCTGAGATCATGACCCAAGCCGAAGTGAGACCTTTAACCGACTGAGCCACCCAGGTGCCCCAAAATGAAACTAAATATTAAGAAGATGTTTCTGTATAGCTTCTCTTCATGAACCTAGCCTGTTAACTAGTTCTATTAATCTATGTAATCAGAATCATTCTGGCATTTGGAACTAGCACATGCAAGATTACTTTTTTCGTATATGACAATATGAGAGCTATTCTTCATTGAAATATTCTCAGTGCTATTTGTTCATGTTTCTAAGACACTTGTAAACAAGCCATAATTATAAATTAAAGAGACCCATGTCACCAGTGATAATCAAAATCTTTCTAATTGTTAGAGATGGTCACCCAGATAATCATAACATGCTGATATTAAACTTTCTTAGATTATTTTAGAAATATAAATGCAAAATTCAAACATTCCTGGAGGACTCTATCTTACCTATGAAAGCATTTCTTTTCAGCTGTCTGTGTTTTGTTCCTTATTAAGATGCTATAATTCTGAGCCTAACTCAGCCACATAATTTAGAATAATTTAAAAAATGTATTTAGAAAGTCAGTGCTTGCAAAATTTGGTTGAGTTGATTTTTTTAAATGGAGCAGAATGTCGTTTAGTCTTACTGGATCTGAAATATTTTAAAATCAAGTGCTGTATTTCATAATCACTGGGAAGCAAAATTCTCCATGTGTGCATTTACTCAGAATAGCTAGATAATTATTAGCCATTTCATAACTAGAGGAATGGTCAGAATCCCAACCTCTACTAACTCAATTTACATGTTCTTTTATACAATTTGAAGAACATGTATTACTGTATTCATAGAAACTGGTCTTTTCACCCACTCCGCAGAGGTTATGAAGAGGTTGTAAGGTATTTTTTTCTCTTTAAATACAACACGCAAAATATCAAAGGCAGAAGAACTATCAGAATGCATATGGAAATTTTATACCCAATACATATCTAGGAATTTATAGCAGCAAGTCATTGTAATACCCTTTTCAAAGGGTTCATCACATATTTATTTAGTCTAAGGATAATGCCATTGCCCAAACACCTGTTTCTCAAACTGGGGGTCACGATCCCTGGGGTTCCAAGGATATAGTCTCAGATATCTATGAGTTCTCCATGAGAAAGTTTAAAAGTTGCATTTATGTTTCTAAGGTACTCTCAAAAATGTTAATATCAGCATGTTAGGGATCATCCGAGTGATCATCTCATGACTTAGCATTGCCAAGAATTTTTATGCCTCTGTTTGCATTTGCGTTTCTGATTCGTTAACATCAAATAACACTATTCTCATTATCGTGGGTTAAGAAGAAAAGAGCAGAGATATTTTCACGCCAAATGAAGGCCAAGTCATGACCTGGCCCTGCTGTCCCAAGGTTTCCCCGTGGGTTGAAGGGATAAAGTGGTGGGAGAACTGAGTCATCAGCAGGCATGCAACAGCGAAATGCCCGCGGTGCGGCAGGCAGAACCAGATACACGTTGGGAGTAGCAGCTCCGTTTCAGAAAACTATCAGCTGTCAAGTTAAACTTGTGTAAGTAACTTCAATTATATTGGTTTTGTCATTTTGTTTGGGTTGAATTGTAAAATGTGTTGTGCCTTTATGATTTTTTAAGTGCTGTAAATGCAAGGATTTTTACCCCTGTTTTCGCATTGGTACATATCTAAGTAACGTTGCAGCGAAAAGTAATTTAAGGCAACACTAGATGGTCTACGAGCTTTTCTTTTAAAATCTTTGATTTATTTTGTTAAAAGTGGTCCTTTTGAGAAATAGTACTCTGAACATTTTGGATCTTGTCTTGAGGAATTGCTTCTGTTGTGCATTTCCTTGAATATTTTCAATAGTCCATATCTTTCTCCCCTGATCACGGATGTGTTGAGGTCATTGTGGCAGACATTTTGTTGCCTGCCCAGCACCCACGAAGGCTACCTGCGGTTACTGCCCCTCCGTTTTCCTTTCTGGAATACAGTCTTGGTGGAACTGCCAATCACGGTGCCCCGGCCCACTTCCACCCCCATTCCCTGGCCTGGGGCTGGACAGGGGGTCCAAATGATGTCAGACGGACTCCCACTGGAATTCGAGGCGAGGCTTGACGCAGAGTGACACGAAGACTGAAAATAGTTGACACTGATTTATCCCACAGGGTCGAGGCCTAACGTGGCCTCCTGCCTGTTAGCTCCTGCTGCTTTATTCTTTGGTTTTGCCTGGGTTCTGTCCTTCCCAAAATTTGCTGATCAGTCATCACTTTAATCCTGTGGGCTAACCTTACCTTTCAACCAGTCCCTTTATTTTTGATAAGTTTAGCCAGAATTGGTTTCTGTTACCCACAACCACTGATGTAACCGCTTATACGAGTGAAGTCTGGTAAAAAGATTCAGTGATGATGCCAGGAAGTTTTGTCTGGGGTTAAAAAAAAGAACGTTTGGCACTTATTGGGGCTTGTCATCTGGCTATTCATTCTACAAACACTCTTGGAAGAAACTGGGGGGCCTAGTGACTTGAACATCACGGAGCTGGTTCTCTCACTTATCAGTTGTGTATGTAACCTTGAGCACATTCCTTATACTCTCCAAGCCTGTTTCCTCATAGGTAAGCTGGGGATAATAATGGTCAATACCACATGGAATTGTTGTGACGATTAAATGAGATTAGATACATAAAGCTTATAGTAAAGTCTTAAAATAGGAAGTGTTACGATTACAACTTTGATGTGTTTTATGAGACAGTCCATGAGCTACATGCTGGGGATGCAAAGGTAGTAAGAGAAAAGAATTAAGTGCACCCATATCTTTCTTGGAAAAAACATTGACTTTGAAGAAGTACACTGGTAATCTGCCTCAGGTGGAAAGCAAGGGAATGCTTAATTAAAAGTCGAGTGAGAATGGGAAGAGAAGAGAAATTAGCCAAAGAATGGCAGATTGGGGATTTTAGAGTGAATAGTGATGAAATATGATGCAGCCTACGTACAGGTAGGGGACAGTTGTTCCCTGTGTTTTCTTTCTGGAGTTCTACATGGGATGGTGGAATTCAGGGACAACTTCCAGGTTATAATTTATATTATACTCAGAAAGCAGACTCTTGAAACAGGATTTTGAGATTGGGTTGCATACCTAGTCAAGAAGCACAGAGATCATGTGCTTAGTAGGGGTGAGGGAGAATGGGGCATGGATAATTCATGACGCAGAGCGGCGGCACGACTCCTCAAATGATCACGGCATGATAGTGAGAAGCCAGGTGGTGCGCCGGAGGGCCAGGCACGGGGAGATCAAGTGGCTGTGGGACTTGATTGCTATAGTGATAGTCATGTTTGTAAGGATCGTGGAGACACCTGGCTTCTTCTGAGAACACTAGATAGTCCAAGGGAAATGAAAAGCTTTAAAGATATACTTAAGAATGCACATAGGGAACCAGAAGGCCTCCAAGACAGCTTGGAGGGAATCCTTCCTTCTTTATAACTACAGGGTTGATATGGCTGAGGGGTAAAGGGTACAGAGGGTAAAACCTGCTAGGCTTCTTACCCTAGGGTAAGGGCACTGGTGGGGTTGGAATGTGAGGCATGGCTGGTTTGAAGACATTTGAGCAGATATGGACAAGGCTGAGAACTTTGAATCTGTACGTTCCCCTTACCTCCCTTGCCAGCAGAGGAAACCCCAGCCCTCTCTGAGGAAACAGGCCTTCCTCCCCCAAAAAGCCTTTTATACCTGGCAATTGTGTCCCAAACTGGTGTCACCACTCATTGCCTCCAGGCCCCTAACAAGAATTGAACCAACAGAGCCCTGATGGAGAGGCACAAAGGCTGGTCTGGGAAGAGAGGGTTTATACATAGCTCCAAGATGTCACTGATCTGAGTTGGCAAGAGTCTGGGAGCAACTGTGAGAGTGGGTTCTAACGCTGTTAGACCAAAAAGGACACTATGTGAGGCTCTTTTGGTCTGAATTATTAGCATTGGAGCACTCTTCTGGGATTCTAGATTTGATGTGCTGGCTTTTAGCGTGCTCAGTTGGCTGACCCAAATCTGGACTCAGCAGCCATGGTGTGGTGGGTTGTATTTTCTGAATGGTTTGACATATACATCCCACCCCATATGCTCAGTCCTGGGGCTAAGTTAGTCTCTTGCTCTCTATCATAGTGCAGTTTCGAGGAACAGCAGTCATTTTGCTATCCCATAGTGGATGGAATTACGCTAATGGGACATGGTGGTGAGGAGGTAGCAAACCGCTTTGATGTCTTACCAAAAAACAAGTATGCCTTAGGGTGAAAAAGGAACCCTAAGGAAAGTTTAGGGCTTTGGCATCTTGGTGAGTTTCTAGAGCCCAGTGATGTTAACATTTTGGGATATTCCTTCTAAAGTGAAAGACATGTTGTTGCACCTTGCCTGGCTCACCACTAAGAATGAGGTACAATTCTTGGTGAGCTGCTTTGGATTTTGGATGCATATACCCCACTTGGGCATGCTGCTTTGACCCACTTATTGGGCAACCCATAGGATACCAGTTTCGAATAGGGTCTAGAAGAAGAAAAGGTTGTGCAGCAGGTCTGGGCTGAGGGCCCAGCTGCCCTGCCACATGAGCTTTATGACCCAGCAGAACCAGCGGTAGGAGAGAATTTCTTTGGGAAAAGAAACTCCAATAGAATAAAAATAAATACGATTTTTATTTTCTCATTTTTATAAAAGAATACATGCTTAGTATGCAAGTTTAAAATATGCAAGTAAGGAAAAAGAAGAAAATAAATCAACTATAACCCCACAGCCCATATAACTGTGGGTCCTATCTTGGTGCATATCCTCCCACTGTTTTTTTTTTCCCCCAATGCATGTAAATACTAACCTTTTTCTTAAGAAGAACAGATTATATAGCACATAGAATTCTATAACTTACATTTTCCGTTAAGTATGTTAAAAGCCCTACCTTATTCTTCAGGAACATAATTTAAAATAACTGTTTCATGGTTCGTTGCATGGATATCTCATGATTTACTTAATTTCTTAGCTGTGGAGAGTTAGATTGTTTTCAATTTTTAGCTATTATGACAGGTTTTGCTGACCAAAATATTTTAATTTTTATTCTATTAAACTGAACCACAACCTATAAAAGAAAGAAAACCATTACCTGAAAAGTAATATATCTTTAAATTAAAAAAGTGAAAAAAATACACATATATTTTAAATTGGGGAGGAGGAAGATAAAGCATGCATCTGTCCTTACAATAATGTAAAACTTTCTGAACGTAATGCTTTTGTGATTTAGGTGATCAGTTTCATATCCCACCAGCTTTAAGCAACGTCTGGGATAGAATTACAAGTCAAACCCACAGCCTGTAGAGATTTCCTCGTTTTTTTCCATTGTAGTTGATAAACATCAAATAGCAGTTCTACCATGACATTTTGGTTTGGGTTAATGCTGCCAAAGAACGACTTGCCTAAGAGTGGCCTTCTGTATTAATCGTGATTTCTAGTTTCTGTATTTTAGACGTTTGACTTCTTGCCCCTTCAGGGCTACTTGGTTCCTAGAGAGTGCCAACCACTCCCTGATGAGCGTCTTTTTCATACGCGTATTAACCCAATCAAAGTCTGACTTCTCAGCCACTTCCTTTACTTAACCCACATACCAAACCACCGTTTCCTCTGCCCTAAATCAGGTACTGGGCAGCTGGAGACCACCCCTAGAGCTTCGAGCCCTGCAAAATTATTCAAACGAGTCAATCTTCAACCTGTTCAAACTTGTCTGTCCTGCCTTACCCATTCCTTCCCCGAGAATAAAGGCTCTGTCTGGGTCATCCTATCTTTGCTCTTTCTGCCTCCTCATGCTTTCCCGCACCCCGTGTGGGGTGGTGGGCCCCTCTCTTGGGAGATGCAAGGACTGAACTCTTCTTTCAAAGGTAGTTGTTCCTGCGTCTGTCACTGCACCACCCTTGATGAAAACAAATCCCAGGTACATCTTAGAACACCTCCCTTCTCTTCTTAACCAGAAACATTCTAAAGCTGCCTGGGGTCCCAATTCTGTGTCCTTCCTTAGCCTTTCCTGGTTTATGGCCACATCCACATGGGGCTGGTGTGCATCTAGCGTTTTTGGATTGCCTGAGCCCCAAAGTTCTGTACACTGTGTGGACAGAGGTCCCCCCCCCATAATACAGAATGCCCTTTGGGTATTACAATTTGTTTTTTTTTTATTTTTCTGGTTTTATTATTATTTTTTTAACTGGATCTTTGTGGTTTTTCTTTGTTCAAAAGAAGAAAATAATCCATTATTTTGCTTCATAATCTTTGAATAGCTGCATGAAACAAGAGGACCCCTGGATTTTCTATGACGAAAATATGTCTACAGCAAATGTAAATTTTACCCACTGTGAATCTTTCCCCAAAAGCTGGTAATTGGACTTATAAAAGATGTCAACCAAAGCCTCCATTTGACTTCCATAGCTCTGGCAGCTTAAACATAACTCCCACTGAGAAACAGAAAAGGGCCTGCTCACAATGAGACTAGGAAGCACAGAGACCTCTAAGAAAACACATGATTCTCCAGGAAAGTATAAATCAAACAGAAATAGAACCTGGGGCTTATGTACATTTTAAAAAGACATTTTTTTCCTCTGCAAAATAAGCTTGGTAGATTTTTTTTTTTTTTAAAAATGACTTACTTGATAAAATGCTGAATTTAGAAAATTCAAACATTAAATGCTCACTGGGTAGCATGTCTACAGACTTCAGGCTCAGGACAAAAATCGCGGAGGTTCTTAATAACACAATATACGATAACACAAAAAGACATATCATACTGAGGAATGATCGAGTCGCAATGCCTGAATTCTTGGCTTGGCTTCACTTAGTGGCAGTGGGTATTCCCTTCACTTTCCAGACCCTCCTTCATCCGTGAAATGCAAGGATTGGACTGGCTATATTCTTCCAATTCTAAAATTCTAACATTAATAATTTTCTTGGGATTCTTTCTATGACGATTCCAAGCACATTTTTATATTTAAATTAGAAAACCCTCTGGTAGAGACCTTTCCTCTTAATTTATTAGCAGCACCAAACACTTCTGATATATGTAAAAATATAGATGCATGCATTTACATTTTATAATGAAATGAAAAAAAAGGGGCACCTGGGTGGCTCAGTCGGTTAAGCGTCTGCCTCTTGATCTGAGCTCAGGTGATGATCTCTGGGTCATGAGTTCAGGCCCTGAGTTGGGCTCCATGTTGGGTGTGGAGCCTACCTAAAAAAAAAAAAAAAAAAAAAAAAAAAGGAAAAGAAAAAAAGTAATGGCTAAAATGGAAAACTCTTTGACAATGATTTCTCGATGAAAGGTGGGTTGAAGGTGTTCAGCACAGTTGTGGAGTGGGGGAGCCCACCATGCTGGTAGACTCTGAATTGCTCTCCTCTGTAATAGTGACACTTGACACTGGCAAGCTCAGTCCTGGTTCTGGTTGAATCCAAACCCCTTGTTTGCCTGTGGAATACTCCTTAGGAATGTGGGCTTTCGGTTTAGATAACTGGGTTCGGATTCTGGCCCTGTCACGTGCTACCTGTGCTACTGCAGACAAATTACTCTGTTTTCTGAGGGTTCTGTTTCTTCGTCTCTAAAATGGAGCTGATAGTAATGCCTGCGTCAGAGGCTTACTGTGAAGTTCCAGGGAGCCGACGGCTGCAGGCACCTTGTTCTCCCTGAGCAAGTGCTCACAAAGTGCTTCCTCTTATGATGCCCTGTTGCCTTCTTGGATCTCAATTCCGTGCCCTTATGATCTTGTAGAATTAGGAATAGTAAAGAAAAAGTGAGATATGATTTATAAATAATATAAAGGAAGTTGGGGGGAAATAGAGCATCTAGTGTAAGAGAAAGATGAACTATTTCAGGAAGGTAGAAAATCGATCCTAATAGAGTTTACAAAGGCAGAGAAATTAACTTAAGAAATGACAGACAAAAAAAGAATAAATCAGTACCAGATTGGGAAGGAACAGGACATTTTGACTCTCATAAAGGTTTCATACCACAGACATTTTGATAAGCAGATGGCAAAGGGTGTGATTGTTATTTGGGTGATAACAGCAGAATACCACCAGTGGTTTCATAGCTTCTTCATAACCCTGGAGAATAAAATGAAGTAGATTCAAGGCCATTAGGTTTTTTCCTGCTTGGAGTTTGTCTTTATCTCCCTGTCTTTTAAGAGTTCAGCCCTTTGTAAAAGCACCCAGCTCATGTTACAAGTCTTTTTTTTTTTTCTTAAAGGTTTTATTTATTTATTTGTCAGAGAGAGAGAGCACAAAAGGAGGGGGAGCAGCAGGTAGAGGGAGAAGCAGGCTCCCCGCTGAGGAGGAAGCGGGAACAGGGTACTGGGTCCCAGGACCCTGGGATCATGACCTGACCTGCAGGCAGACACAATGTTACAAGACTTGATGGGAGGAGATACCCACTTCCCACGTTGGAAGCCAGAGGGAACATTTTCTCTTTTCCAACCTGCACACCCAGCCAAGGGGAAGCTCTGGAACCGTGCTCTTGCAAAGTGGACACATCCCTCAGACTTTGGCTCGTCTGGGAAGGATACAGTGTGGTGTGTGCACTGGGCTCTTCTCCCTAGTCCTACCCTTCTGAGTTCTGTGATTGTCTGTTTCCTGGCTTGCTTGTGAGCTCTCCCTCCCCTCAATTCTTGGCACGTCCAGGAGCCTCCCAGTGAAATCCCTTTTTGCTGGAGATAACCTGTTTAGTTTTGTTCCCCCCAGAAACAGACTCTGGGGAAAGAGTGAAAGCAAGTTTATTTGGCAGGTGGCAGGAATATTGGTTAGGAGAGTGGAGATGTGAGACAGAAAGAGAGACAGCTGATAAAAGCTGTATCATCGCAGCCACCACAGCGGGCTCCAGGAATGACCCCTCAGCGGAACTCTGCGAACTTGTGGGAACACGGATCTCTGCGTTATCTTGCTCATGTGCGTCAGGCACTGAGGGAGTTTGACACGGATTTCTGTGAGTCCGAGCCTCGGGGCTGCTCTGGTTTGCTCACTGTCCGATCCTGGCTGCCGTTAGCACAGGTAGGGCAGCCCGCTCCTGCCTTGGGACAGCGTTCGGTCAGAGATGCAGCTGCTGGCGGTTCCCCCAGGCTGCAGCACATGGATGGATGCAAGTGGGCTGCTGAGAGCATCTGCTGCAGAGCCAACCGGGTCCAGTTGCTGGAGAATCAGAACCGGGCCTGCCACAGGCCAGAAACAGAGCTGCAGGCAGGCCGGCCACTCCCGGGCAGTCACGCCAATATCACCTGCCTTGTGACATGTCCACGTCTTCCTCCAGCCAGGTACCCCTCCTTCCAGATTCCTGGACCTCGGCAAAAACAGGCCCGACAGCTGTATGCTGGCTGCCAGGGAGTGGGGAGAGGAAAGGCTCTCTTTGAGCTGATTTCCACAGTGGGAGGCAGAGCACTGAACCCCACCTCTGTTGTCCTAAGATGGGGAGCGGTGAGGGTTGGGAAGGCCATGGGGAAGGAGCCCTGACAGATACTCACTGCAGCCGTCACTTTGGCATCTCCATTTTCACCTTCAATAGCATCCCAAAATCACCTAGCCAAACAAGAAAATCACCTGCCTAACATGAAGCATTACTCTTCATGTAAGTAAAAATGCACTCACTTGTTCTCTTAAGGAACTAAAATCACATCGGTTATGTATGGTAAACAGCTCCTGCGTCAGGATTTCTCAATAGCATCTGTTCTTTCTCTCTTTTTTTTTTTTAATAATGATTTTTTATTATATTATGTTAGTCACCATACAGTACATCCCCGGTTTTCGATGTAAGGCTCGATGATTCATTAAGCATCTGTTCTTTCTCTAATTCTGTGGTGATCCCATCACAATATTCTTGCAGCTGGAGAGCAGAACAACGAAAGGATCAGGCCTAGTGTGTAATTAGAATACTAGTGCTCCAGAGGTAGTTGAATTCTCAAATTACAAAGTGTGCGACACCAAGGTCAGGGCCACGACTGGGAAAGAGTGGCGCTCTGTGACACGGGATGGGGAATCTGGGTCGATGCCTCAGAAAATCTCGAAGCCCCAGACTCCTCTGAGTGCCCCAAGTCTGAGAAAAGGGCATACGACTCCCTGTTACAAGCCATGCTCCCCGCTTGCTGGAAAACAGCACAGAAACGTCTGCCATGCAACACAATAGGAAGCCCCCTCGGGATCTCCCCGCATCTCTTCTGGCTGTCTGGCCAGTAAGCAGGGTGAAGTCACACGAAACCTCAGCTGTGGAAGTGCTGAGCCTGCTAAGGAAGGATGGGGGTTCTGGGGAAGGAACCGCAGGAACTTAGCAGTGTGTGCTGGCAGTGAATGGGAGGGTATGGATGGAACTGGATCCTGATGTTGCCAGTGGTGGGGAGGTTAGAACATAACAAAGGAGAGTTTATCATGGGACCTTTCTTCCATGATATGTGATTTAACACCTTTGGCAATGACCCTGGGAAATGATGGCTCTTGAAAGTCTGAAGCAAGGCAAGGCCCACACCAAGTGAAGTTGAAATTCTGGAATTGCTGTGTCAGAAGGTGGAAAATTAGGTCAGAAGGCTCTGAGAATAGGGCATGCTAGAGTGGACATATAACCTAAGGCCAGAGAGCCGCCCCAGCTGATTAACGTTCTGGGGCAAAGGGACAGTCCATTTATCAACATATTAAAGAACATTCTGTTGAGAGGGTGCCAGATACGCTGAGAGTCTCTTTGGTAGTTGTCCCTGGAGGACAGGGCTGATGACAAAACTGGGCTTCCTGATAACAAGGGGATAAGAGGACTCCAAAATGATAAAGACCAGCATGTTTTTACTCATCAGAAACAATGAGGTTACAAAATCAGAGTGTCATGGGGGTGGGCTGGGCCGATCTCTAAGAAGGTTACAGAGCTGGTTAATAGACGTGTTCCCTGGTAGAGAGACAGGTGGGCAGGCAGTAAGTATATTGCTTAATTTAAGCCATTGAGAGAAATCAAGGATGGATGATAAGAGGGCTGAATGCAGCCAGACCTAAGAGTCATGATCCTTTGCTAAGTTTTCAGACCTGAGCTGTTTTAAGACCCAGATACCCTGAGTTGAGGAGAGACCATGTCTCCAGAAGGAAGGATACTGCAAATAGATATGGTAATGATTCCTTTAGTCCTTTCCCAGGGAGACCCATGGCCATTTGCTTAGATAACCAATTACTGGGGAAAAGGGAATAACCAAACATTTCCAAACCTGTTGGACATAGAGTACAAGTGGACAGTGCTGTCTGAGAATCCAAGGCAGTTTTGTGGTCTGCTGTTATAGTGGGGGCAAATGGGAGGCCAGGAAATAGAGTCTTGACCCAGGTCTACTTCACAGTGGGTCAGGTGGTCTGTAAATTGGTATATGGCAGATCCTCTACATTGGCTCCTTGGCTTGAAAGATAAGAGCAGCACAGTGAGTATTCCTTGAAACTGCCCCAACCCAAGCAATATTACATCTTCGTGGGAAATAGCACAGGCTAATGTTACCCTAGAGGATGTAGGGGTAGTGGTCCTCTTGCATCCCTGTTTAATTTGCAGAATTGGCCCCTACGACATCTAGACTAATCTTGGAGGATTACACAAGATTACTCACACTCAGCCAGGTAATAGCTTGGACTGCAGCTGTTGTGCCAGATGTGGGCATCTAAACAAAACCTCAGGTGCGCAGATAGCAGTGGTGAATGAATGCTGGTGTGAATGAACACTGAAGAACAGTGAGGAATGTGTCCTTTTCCATTCCTGCCAGAGAGGAGATTAGAACAGCTCATATTTCACTAGGGGTGGACAATGGTATACATCTGTGGTCTGTAAATGTTCTTACCTTGAGTCTCTTCTCTTTCCACATGAAGTGGACTAAGTGTATGGCCCTGATTCTGCTCGTTGTGAATACTTGCCTTCACTGCTGTGTTTCGGGGCTTTTCCTATGGCACAGCAGCGGTCCATTTTCAGCCCTGCATACCGTCATCAGCTGGTCCTTAGGGACTCTCCTCCGTACTGCTTTGGGTGTGGGCTGAAAGAGGGGAACTTGATAAGCCCATCTAGAATGCATCCTCTGCATGATGCTAATGGATTTCTGTCACCTCAACTTTGTTTGACATTGGTCACCATAGTTTAATGTTGGAGAAACTCAAGCTGCTTGCCGTGTGCGCCGAATCCAGAATCTTGGGTGAAGTTACCTGTATCAGTCTAGGTTCAACCAGAGAGACAGAACCAGTGGGAGATATACATTAACAGATTTATTCCACGGAATTCGCTCATGTGATTGTGGGGGCTGTCAAGGCAAGTCCAAAGTTTATAAGGCGGTTTTTCAGAAATGGCAGGCTGGACTTCTTGAGTAAAACCCTTTTTTTTTTTTTTTTAAGATTTTAAAAAATTTATTGTCAGAGAGAGAGGGAGAGAACACAAGCAGGGAGCAGGGAAAGCAACAGGCAGAGGGAGAATCAGACTCCCTGCTGAGCAGGGAGCCCAATGCAGGACTCAATCCCAGGGTCCTCAGATCATGACCTGAGCAGAAGGCAGACACTTAACCAACTGAGCCACCCAGGCATCTCTTAAGTAGTTTTGATTTGTATTTCCCCAATGATGAGTGATGTTGAACATCTTTTCATGTGTCTGTTGGCCATCTGGATGTCTTCTTTGGAAAACTACAATGAGATATCACCTCATACCAGACAGAATGGGTAAAATGAACAATACAGGAAACAACAGGTGTTGGCGAGGATGAGGAGAAAGGGGAACCCTCTTACACTGTTGGTGGGAATGCAAACTGGTGCAACCACTCTGGAAAACAGTATGGAGGTTCCTCAAAAAGTTAAAAATAGAAATACCCTACAATCCAGTGATTGCACTACTAGATATTTACCCAAAATGTACCCCCCTAAAAGACTTCATTTTTAAGGGCAGTTTTAGGTTTACAGCAAAATGCAGTGGAAGGTATAGAGATTTCCCATATATTCCTGCCATCACACATGTATGGTCTCCCCCTAATTATCAATATCCCCCACCAGAATGGGACATGTATTATAACTGATGAACCTATACTGACATATCATAATCACCGTAAGTCCATGGTTTACGTTAGGATTCATTCTATGGGTTTGGACAAATGTATAATGACATGTATCTATCATTACAGTATTGGATGGATTATTTTCACTGCCCTGAACATCCTCCATGTTCAGTGTATTCATCTCTGTCCCTTCCCCAAACTCTGGCAACCAGTGATCTTTTTACTATCTCCATGATTTTGTCTTTGCAGAATGTCATATAGTTGGAATCATACAGCCTTTTCAGATTGATTTCTTTCACTTAGTAATATGCATTTAAGTTTTTCCCATGACTTGATAGCTCACTTATTTTTAGGCTGAATAATATTCCATTGTCTGATGTACCACAGTTGATTTATGCATTCATCTACTGAAGGACTTCTTTGTTGCTTCCAAGTTTTGGCAAATATGAATAAAGCTGCTATAAACATCCGTGTGCAGGTTTTGTGTGGGTATGTTTTCAATTCCTTTGGGCAAATACCAAGGAGCGTGATTGCTGGATCATATGGTAAGAGTATGTTTAGCTTTGTAAGAAGCAGCCAAACTGCCTTCCAACGTGGCTGCACCATTTTTCCATTCCCGTCAGCAGTGAATGAGAGTTCCTGTTGCTACACATCCTCACCAGCATTTGGTGTTGGTAGTGTTTCAGATTTTGGCCATTCTGATAGATGTGTTGTGGTTGAATCATTTTTTGACTGGAAAGTTTTTAGATCTTTCTATTACTTTTGAGTTATTTGCGAACTCTTTTGAATAAAAAGTTCACCAATATCACACCAAATAAACCCAAGTGTTATTTGGTACCAGGCAGGACACTTAGGATTTTACTTGTATTGTGTCATTAAAGATTTTATTTATTTATTTGAGAGAGGGCAAGAGAGAGTGAGAGAGCAAGAGAGCAGGGGGGAGGGGACGAGGCAGAGGGAGAGGTAGACTCCTCACTGTGCAGGGAGCCTGATACTATGTGGGGACTTGATGCCAGGACCCTGGGATCATGACCTGAGCCGAAGGCAGATGCTTAACCAACTGAGCCACCCAGGTGCGCCTGTATTGTCTCATTAAATACCACGAGATCAGTATTATTGTTACCCTCTTTCTTTTTCTTTTTTTTCTTTTTTTTTTTTTTTTAAAGATTTTATTCATTTATTTGACAGAGATAGAGACAGCCAGCGAGAGGGAACACAAGCAGGGGGAGTGGGAGAGGAAGAAGCAGGCTCATAGCGGAGGAGCCTGATGTGGGGCTCGATCCCGTAACGCCGGGATCACGCCCTGAGCCGAAGGCAGACGCTTAACCGCTATGCCACCCAGGCGCCCCACCCTCTTTCATTTTTGAGGAAAGTGAGATTTAGGGAAATTGCCTAAATTCACTCAGATGGGAGTTCAATCTAGGTCTGTTTGGCTTTGAAGTTTATGGCTTTTTATTTTAAAATAGTTTAAGATTACAGAAAAATTGCAAAGATAGCTCAGAGCGTTCCTGTATTCCCAGTGCTATGGACTGAATGTTTGTATCCCAGAATTCATATGTTGAAGTTTAAACCCCAGTGTGATGATATTGGGAGGTGTGATGTTTGGGAGGTGATTAGGTCATGAGGGTGGAGCCCCAATCATGGGATTAGTGCCATTGTGAAAGAGACCCCAGAAAGCTCCCTCACCCCTTCCCACAATGTGAAAACACAAAGAGAAGATGGACCTCTATGAACTAGACACTGAATCTGCCAATACCTTGATCTTGGACTTCCAAGTCTCCAGAACTGTGAGAAATAAATGTTTTTGTTTAAGCCATCCAGTCTATGATATTTTTGTTATAGCCACCCGAATGGACTAACATACTCAGTTTCCCCTAATATTAACATCTTCTGTTACTGCGGTACATTTGCTGAAACTATGAGCTTAACATTGGTACATTACTATTAACTAAGCTCTAGACTTTATTCAGATTTCACCAGTTTTTCCACTAATGTCCTTTTTCTATCTCAGGACCCAATCCAGAATATTCTGAATTGCATTTAGCAAAGCTTGTCATTTTAACTATTTCATTGGATTGCTCTGTAGAGAAGTTTATAAATCTACAAAAAGGTATAAATTTCCATAATTGTTCTCTGAGTCTGGGTGACATAGCCTAATAATGGAATTGTTCAGGTCAAACATTTCTGTTTTTCTTAGAATATGCTAACCACTTTGATTTTCAGATATACTTTAATTTTTGTGCCTGATCTAAAAACTCAGATACTTTTCCTTAAAGTTTTTTGTAAAAGCTTTCAGTAACACTCTTAGTTTCTTAGTTTTCCAGAGAAACAATCTCCCAAGTAACCATGTTAGTGTTACTAGGAACTCTGCAGTCCTCTTGTCCTGATGACTTCCTTCCACAAGCCTTTAGTGTTCTCTTCATCTGTGTTCCTGTTGCTATCACCTGAGTCCTTCCAGGAAAAGATTATTTCACATCTGGACAAATATAAGAACCCTTAAAGGCTCTTCTAACCTCTAGACTCCCTTCAGTTCCAAGCCCATCTTTAATGTCAAGACCAGACTGACCTTTTAAAATCATTAGCTTCACCATATAGTCCCTCTGCCTTAAAAATCCTCAGGCTCTGCTTGATGATTTTAGGAGAAATATTCAAGCTCTAAAATGTTATTAAAAGTTTTCCCTATTCTTTTTCCATTCCATCTTCCTATGAACCCTTCACCTCAATAAGTCCATTCCTCTGAGACCAGCCAGCATACCGCTAACTGACTGGGAGTTCATGCTTGTGAGACTACCCTTATTTGGAATGTCCGTCGTCCTCTTTTCTGTGTCCAAATATTTTCCATCTTTTAAATAATGGTTCAAGGTTTATCTGATGGCTCTCCGGTGTGTAATGAGTAATTCTCTTCTCTTAGTAATTCGGAACCTCTCGTATTTATCAGTGTGTCCTAGTGAGGAGGGGAAGCTGATTTGTAGTTCTAATTACGTCCCCTCATGTGTCTTTTCATTTTCTTATTACCGCCAGCCACCTGTACACAGTCTCTGTCTAGGCAAGATTCTCTTGCCTTGTGCTCCCTGGGTACAACTGAAACAAGGACAGAGCTTTGAAAGACTTTCTGTAAAACAGAAAAAAAAAAAAAAAGGAAAATAAATACCAAGTTTCAAAAAGCCACAAATAGCCCAATGTACATAGTACAAATTACTCAATCTACCTTGATGTGCTAGTTAGGATTAAGTTCAGATGTATTGGCTAAAAACTCAAAGAATGGCTTGAAAATATAGTTTGTTCACTCTTGTAAAAGAAGCCTACTAGTCTATCACTGGGGACTCAGATGCTGAGTTTTCCTACTCCACCACCTTGGCACGAGGGCTCCATCCCCAAGGTCATTTCACAGTCTTAATATGACTGCTGAAGCTCCAGCCATCATGTATATAGTCCAGGAAGGAAGAAGAGAAATGGCCAATGGAGTCAGAGTATGCCCCTCTTTAAAGAGCCTTCCTGGAACTTTTACCCAACAATTAATTTCCACTTACATTTGACTAGCCATGTTTGTTATTTTTTATTATTTTGTTAACCTTTTTCAAGTTTTTAAAAAAGCTTTTATTTATTTATTTATTTAGCACAGGGGAAGGGCAGTGGGAGAGGGAGAGCATCTCAAGTAGAGTCTGTGCTGAATGTGGAGCCTGCCGTGGGGCTGGATCTCATGATCCTGAGATCATGACCTGAGCCAAAACCAAGAGTCAGACACTTTATCTACTGAGCCATCAGGTGTCCCTATCTTTTTCAAGTTTTTATTAAATTCCAGTTTGTTAACATACAGTGTAATATTAGTTTCAGGTGTAGAATTTAGTGATTCATCACTTATATACAACACCCAGTGCTCATCACAGGTGCCTTCCTTAAAACCCTTCACCCATTTAGCCCATCACCTGCCCACCTCTGTTCCAGCGACTATCAGTTGTTCTCTACAGTTAAGAGTCTTTTTCTGGTTTGCTTCTCTTTCCCCCCACCCATGTTCATCTATTTTGTTTGTTTCTTTTATTTTTTTAGATTTTTAAAAAAATTTATTTGTCAGAGAGAGAGAGAGAGCGTACAAACAGGGGGAGCAGCAGACAGAGGGAGAAGAAGGCTGAGGAAGGAACCTGAGGAAGGATCCTGATGTAGGACTCAATCCCAGGACCCCAGGATCATGACCAGAGCCAAAGGCAGATACTTAACTGACTGAGCCACCCAGGTGTCCCTGTTTTGTTTCTTAAATTCCATATATGAGTGAAATCATATGGTATTTGTTTTTCTCTGACTGACTTATTTCACTTGCATAATACTCTCTAGCTCCATTCATGTTGCAAATGGCAAGATTTCATTCTTTTAAATGGCTGAGTAATATTCCATTGTATAGACCATATCTTCTGTACCCATTCATCAGTTGATGGGCACTTGGCCTGTTACCACAGTTTGGCTATCGTAGGTAATGCTGCTATAAACGTAGGGGTGCATGTATCCTTTTGAATTACTATTTCTTTGTTCTTTGGGTAAATACCTAGTTGTGCAATTGCTGGACTGTAGGGTAGTTCTATTTTTAACTTTTTGAGGAAAATCCATACTGTTTTCCAGAGTGTGATTAGCCATATTTAGCTTCACATTGCCATCCTTAGTTTCAAGGGAGGCTGATCAATATAGTTTTTCATTAGAGAAGATCGTTGCCTTGAATAAAATAGGGTTATGTTAATAAGGACAAAGAGAAGAATGGATATTGGGTGGACAACTAGCCCTCTCTGCCGCAGATTAATTCTATGGCTAAGAATCCCTGTTCAGTGGCTGTCCTCCAGCTCCGAAGCTCAAAGTCTCATTGTCTGTTTTGTTTGTACCTTAAACTTTTCTGTCTAGTCTCCGTGTTGTCTTAGAAGCCATTAACTCAGTGTTCCCTCAATCTCCTGGGCTGGCTGTACTCAGAAGAGCCACATACTTCTCTAGGTTTCAGTTTTTAGCCAGGGAGTCATACCTCTTTCTAGGTGACTCTCAGTAAAACACTAGTTTTAGTGCAGTATGCTGTGGAACTGTCCTCTAGAATAGTAGATTGTTATTTTAATGGCTCCCAATGAAGCATGCATCTAGCACTCACTCCCTTATGTGGTACCTTCCCATGCTGATGCTGGGTTTGGCCATGTGACATGCTCCGGCCAATGAGACATCAGCAAATGTCAAGCCAGAGACTTGCTATGTGCTCTTGCACTGAGACTCGCCTACTGTGATCACCTCTGTATAAGAAACACAGGCCATCTTGTCAGGGAGTCTGCATGGATGAGAACTGAGACATTCCAGCTGGCAGCCCCATCTAATCTCCAGGCATCTGAGTGAGGCTCTGTTGGATCTTCTAGCCCCAGATAAGCTGCCAGATGATAATAGCCACGTGAGTAATTCTAGAGAAAATACCAGGAGGACCACTCAGTTGAGCTCACTTACAGAATCATGAGTAAATAAATGGGTTCTGTTTTAAGCCATGAAGTTTTGAGGTGGTCTCTTATGCAGAAATAGGAAACTGAGCCGTCTTGGATATTGCTCAGAGATGTCGTGCCTTGGGTTAGGGTTGCGGATTGGTCATATCTACTAACCACAAGGCTATAGTTTTAAGAACACATGCTCTAGTAAGTACTTGTTCTGCTCATTCAACATCCATTTCTCTCTCTTTTGGTAACAACATTGGGATTTAAGTTCAGGCGATCAATTATTCAGTTCTCATGTGTGACTCCTTTGGCCACAGTGTTTGGACAAGAGAGGTAGGTGACCCAATTAACAATTAAAGTCAGGTTTACGACTTGTTCAAATTCTCTTATCGTCTAGAAGACAGACTCTGCAGTTATGAAGGGCCTGAGGAAACTGATGCAGCCCTCCTCTTTGGTAATGGAGACACACTAAACAGGCATTAGGAACATACTGAAATTTTACTCTAAAGAAGTTCCTAAAAGAAACCCTCACGTGTACCTGGTGGAGATGGACACTGATGCTGCCATTCTGCAGAGTAGTCTGACCACAGTAAGTAAAATAAAAACACATACACCTTTGACTCAACAACATAAAACCCCAGGGAAACTCTCACAGAGGCGTCCAGATGACGATCCTCGTCCGGGCAGTTTCTGGCAGCGGAGAATTAACACTAGCGGAAAGCTAGGAGAATGAACAAGTAAACTCTGGTAGAATACTATGCAGCATTCAAAAGTAACAGCGTAGTTCAGCAACGTGGCAGGCTAGAAGGTCCTGATGCTCTAGGACCCCACAAAACAAACCGAAAAAGCAGTAAGTGAACAACTGATGAAAATGGCTCTGGGAAGACTCTGGACTGTAATGAAGGAGCAGCAGGAACTCTGCAGAGCTCAAAAACTGAGGATGTTGAAAAGAGTACACATAGAAAAGAGTAAGGAATATTTTACCTGTGTCATCCCATCCCCCTGTCCAAAATAGCTCAGCACCAAGAGGGATCCCGTTAGAGGGATTTTACCCCACAGGGGAAAAGGAGAGCAGGAGAACCCTGGTAAGCCTCACTGCCTTTGCAGCCTTTGCTCCTGAGGATGCCCACAGTCCTCACCAATACTGAAACCATCTGATGGAGCTGCCCAGAATCCCCACTGCTGTGTTCCCTCCCCAGGGCTAGAGCTGTCACTGCACTGACATAATAAAGTCTATAATATGACAAGCCCACAGCCAACATCATACTCAATGGTGTAAAGTTAAGACTTTCCTCTAAGATGGAACAGGAAAAGGATGTCCACTGCCACCGCTTCTATTTAACGTAATAGTGGAAGTCCTAGTCACAACAATTAGGCAAGGAAAAGAAAGACCTCTAAGTTGGAAAGGAAGAGGTAATATTATCTCTGCAGTGGACATGATCTTACGTAAAGAAAACCTAAAGATTCCACTGAAAACTGTTAGAACTCAGTTAATAAATGAAGAAATGAATTCAGCTAAGTTGCAGGTCACACAATCAACATATAAAAACCCAGTTATGTGTTTCTATACACTAACAGTAAACTATCTGAAAGAGAAAAAAAAGAATCCCATGTGTGGTGGCATAAAAAACAATAAAATACTTAGGAATAAATTTCACTGAGCAAGTGAAATTGCTGTGCACTGAAAACTATAAGACATTGATGAAAGAAATTGCGGACAGAATAAATGGAAAGGATACCCCATGTACTTGGACTAGAAGAATTAATATTGTTAAAATGTCCACACAACTGAGAGCAATCTACAGATTCAGTGCTATCCCTATCAAAATTCCAATGGCATTTTTCACAGAAATAACAAAAACTATCCTAAAATTTTTATGAACCCCCTAAGGGTTCAAAGGACCCCTAAGCCAAAAAAATACTGAGAAAGAACAAGTTAAAGTATTACAGTTCCTGATTTCAAACTATATTACAAAACTATAATAATCAAAACAGTATGGTTCTGGCATAGAAACAGACACACAAACCAGGGGGTCAGAATTGAGAGCCCAGAAGACCCATGCAGCTACAGTCAACTAATCTTTGACAAGGGCAGCAAGGACACCCAATGGGGAAAAGAGAGTCTCTTTATTTTTATTTTTATTTATTTTATTTTATTTTATTTTATTTTATTTTATTTTATTTTATTTTTTTAAAGTTCCGTGATTCATTACTTGCATATAACATCCAGTGCATCATGCAATACATGCCCTCCTTACTACCCCATTCCCCCACCCGCCTCCCCTCTGAAGCCCTCAGTTTGTTTCCCAGAGTCCATAGTATCTCATGGTTCATTCCCCCTTCTGATTACCCTCCCCTTTCTTTATCCCTTTCTTCTCCTACCGATCTTCCTACTTCTTATGTTCCATAAATGAGTGAAACCATATGATAATTGTCTTTCTCTGCTTGACTTATTTCGCTTAGCATTATCTCCTCCAGTGCCGTCCATGTTGCAGCAAATGTTGAGAAATCGTTCTTTTTGATAGCTGAGTAATATTCCATTGTATATATGGACCACAACTTCTTAATCCAGTCATCTGTTGAAGGGCATCTTGGCTCCTTCCACAATTTAGCTATTGTGGACATTGCTGCTATGAACATTGGTGTGCATATGGCCCTTCTCTTCACTATGTCTGTATCTTTGGGGTAAATACCCAGTAGTGCAATTCCTGGATCATAGGGTAGCTCAATTTTTAACTTTTTAAGGGACCTCCACACTGTTTTCCAGAGTGGCTGTACCAACTTGCATTCCCACCAACAATGTAGGAGGGTTCCCTTTCTCCACATCCTCTCCAACATTTGTTGTTTCTTGCCTTGTCAATTTTTGCCATTCTAACTGGTGTAAGGTGGTATCTTAGTGTGGTTTTGATTTGAATTTCCCTGATGGCTAATGATTTTGAACATTTTTTCATGTGTCTGTTAGCCATTTGTATGTCTTCATTGGAAAAGTGTCTGTTCATATCTTCTGCCCATTTTATGATTTGTTTGTTTCTTGTGTATTGAGTTTGAGAAGTTCTTTGTAGATCTTGGATACCAGTCTTTTATCTGCAGTGTCATTTGCAAATATATGCTCCCAATCTGTGGGCTGCCTCTTAGTTTTTTTGACTGTTTCTTTGGCTGTGCAGAAGCTTTTTATCTTGATGCAGTCCCACAGATTCATTTTTTCTTTTGTTTCTCTTGCCTTTGGAGATGTGTCATGAAAAAAGTTGCTGTGGCTGATGTTGTAGGGGTTGCTGCCTATGTTCTCCTCTATGATTTTGATGGATTCCTGTCTCACATCGAGGTCTTTCATCCATTTGGAGTTTATCTTTGTGTATGGTGTGAGAGAGTGGTCAAGTTCCATTCTTTTGCATGCAGCTGTCCAATTTTCCCAGCGCCATTTATTGAAGAGACTGTCTTTTTTCCACTGGATGTTTTTTCCTCTTTAATATGATGTTGGGAAAACTGGATATCCACGTGCGAAGGAATGAAATCGAAACCCTATCTTACACCACTCACAAAAATTAACTTGAAATGAATTTAAGACTTACATGTCAGGCCTGAAAACCACAAAAATTATAGAAGAAAACAGGGTAAAAGCTCTTTGACATTGGTCTTGGTAATGATTTTTTGAATAGGACACCAAAAGCACAGGCAACAAATGCTAAAACAAACAAGTGGGACACATCAAACTAAAGAGCTTCTATACAGCCAAAGAAACCATTAGTGAGGGTGTCTGGGTGGCTCAGTCAGTTAAGTGTCTGCTTTCAGCTCAGATCAGGATCCCAAGATCCTGGGATCAAGCCCTGGGTCGGGCTCCTGACTCAGTGGGGAGTCTGATTTTTCCTCCGACACTTTCCCCTTTTGTGCTCTCTCTCAGATAAACAAACAAACAAACAAACAAACAAACAAACAAAAGAAACCATAAATAAATTGAAAAAGCAACCTATGGGAGGGGAGAAAATATTTGTAAGCCATGTATCTGATAAGGGCTTAATATCCAAAATATATAGAGCCCATACAAAATAGCAAAAAAAGTAAATGATCCAATTTAAAAATGAGCAAAGGACACGAATAGACATTATGTCCAAAGAAAATATAGAAGTTAATGTCTAGTAGGTATATGAAAAAATGCTCAACATCACTCATCATCAGGGAAATGCAAATCAAAACCACAATGAGATATCACCTCGTATTTATTAGGATGTCTTTTATCAAAAAGACAAGAGAGAAATGATGAAAATATGGAGAAAAGGGAACCTTTATACACTGTTGGTGGGAATGTAAATTTGTGTAGCCATGATGAGAACAGTGTGGCAGTTCCTCAAAAAATTAAATATAGAGCTACCATATGATCCAGCAATCCCACTTCTGGTAATCTATCCAAAGAAAATGAAATCAGTATCTTGAAGAGATATCTGCACTCCCGTGTTGACTGCAGCATTATTCACAAGAGCAAAGATAGGAAAACAGCCTAAATGTCCTTCAATGGATGAATGGATTAAAAAAATGTGAGATACATTTGTATATACATATTTGCCTACATATATATGTGTATATATACATGTACATATATAATGTAATATTACAATGAATATATAATGGAGTATTCAGCCATAAAAAGAAGGACATCATGCAATTGGCAACAACATGGATGAAACTGGAAGACATTATGCTACGTGAAATAAGCCAGACAGAAAAAGACAAAGACTGTATGGTATCACTTATATATATATAATAAAAGAGAAAGCCAATTCCATAGAAACAGATAATAAAATAGTAGTTGCCAGGCGCTGGGGGGAGGGGGAAATAGGGAGATGTAGGTCAAAAGGTATAAACTTCCAGTTATAACAAGAATTAGTTCTGAGAATGAAGTACAGCGTGGTGACTATAGTTAATAATACAGGACTGTATACTTGAAAGTTGCTAAGAGATTTTTAGCATTCTCACCAAACACACAAAAAGAGCTAACTCTATATGAGGTGATGTATGCCTTAATTATCTTGATCTTGGTAACTAGTCCACAATGTGTATGTACCTCACATTTTACACTTTAAATATGCATAATTATGCTTGAGAATTATTCCTCAATAAAGTTGGAAAAAAAGATGACCAGTTCTAAAAATTAAATGAAAGTAATGATATAAATTTTTCACCTAATAGTTAAGGTCTATTCGTGTTACCTCTGTGAAAATAAGAAATAGCATAATGCAATTTCTCTATTGGAATGATACAGACATGCCCAAGAAACACTCTTTTTCAAGAATCTAAGACCTATCTGTGGTGTATATTAAACACATAAAGAGGATCCCGTGGAGTGAAAGGAATGTGACGAGAACGTTGAAGGAGAGAAATTAAGAAAAGAATCTTGCAGATTGATATGTGCCAGATTGAATGTGCCCAGAATTGATGCTATGGTTAATTAAAAAATTTGTACCTGAGGTGAAAAAACCCTCAACAGTGATCTACTACAACATGAATGATTTGCAATTTGAGACCGTTTGTATGCTTGCATACGTTTGAATATGAGAGATTGCTCAAGTAGAAGGAAGGTCATTTGCATGTCATACCTTGAGACTTCCAAGAGTGTGCAATGCAATGTATTCAGGTTAAAATAATCTTTACTGTTTTCCCTAGGCAGTTAGTAAAGGGAGAGAGAGGAGAACGGCTGAAAAGAGAATATTTGTGTAGGATGGATGAAGAGGAAAAAAGAACATTCAGTGTCAAAGGAATTACCAACAATTGAAAAGTAACAATGTCAGCTTGAAGAAACAATTTTCTCCACTAGTGTCATGGCGAAATTTGATGTCACAACATGATCACTGAAAATATGAGAGGGCAAATGTCAAGAATTTTCCTGATGTTTTCCTCATGGCATTCTATTCTATTTTAGTCTCATGTATCAGCTATCCAAGATTTAATACCTAGTGGAATGTACTTGCTGGAAAGAAATAAATTATATCTCACAACATTGCACATAGTGTAACAAAAATTTTCCTCATCACCTTAAATTCCTGTTCATAGCATTACAAAAGATAATGTACTGATTTTTTTTTAAGATACTGCATTTTTCCCATTAGCATGGAAATAATTAAGAATTGAGTATGAGTGATGAGATGCTGGTGTATCAATGTGTTAAGACCTCTTAAAATTGGTATTTAGGATTTTTGGCCTCTTACGTTGTCTGCATATCAGAAATGCAATATGCTCATATCTGAATGTTTTGAAAATTATGGATTTAGAAGTTTATATATATGAGTTTGTATCTATGAGCAAATTTCTCTTTGAATTATCTCTTTTTTCCTTTCATTGCTTCATTGTTTCTCTTCTAAATTCTGTTTTATGGGAAATTTGTATTCTTTGGATTTATTGTTGATGAGACAATTTTAAGTGCCTGCTGTATCCTTCTTGAAGGAAGGAATGCAGGATTAAAGAAAAAACCCTCAGTCCTCATGAAGTCTGTATTCTAATAGATTAATGCTCATTGATTGAGAGTATAAATCGTTCCATATTGTGATGTAATAACACCAGGAAAATTATTTTTATAAGATGTTTTTGAAATTTGATATAAATTTGTCCTGATAATGTTTCTCCAAAACGTAGCACAGTTGAGTGTTATAAAGTGGTTTTCTATCACACAGAAGTAAGTGTAACTTGGGTCAGATCATAGCCCCAAACAAAACAAATGAATGTCTGATACAGTAGGATTAATTAAGCCATAGAACACCATAGTCTTGGCACACTGTAAGTATCTTAAAAGGTTTGCTGAATTGGACAAGAGCATTAAGCCCTGGGCCTGACATTTTTGTTACCTGGGTATTTAGTAAATTAGGATGCATTTTATTCTTTTCTCATTATTTGTGATAATGTCCACAATCTAGAAAGTAAACATTTCCTTCCAGCACAATCCTCTTTGTGCTTCCATATAATCCGCCTCTTGCTTCCCCATCCCCAAAGTCCTGACCCTCTGGGCAGCTTCTCTATTTCCTCCTTCTTTTAAAGAAACCACTCTGGTGTATCCTTGGCTTCCCTTGCTCCCTTTAGTTCTCTGAGGCTGGGGGCAGCCTGACTTTCTGGAGGAGCCTTTAAGATGGGAACGGCAGCTGTGGGTGGCAAACATCAGCTCCTGCTCTCTTTGCTCCACTGTGCAGAGGGAAGAATATTGAACAAGCTCTCATCTCAAGCTTACCAGGAAATATCTGAGGTTGGGAATCCAGGGCCAGTATCACAGTGATTGCCACAAGTGTTCCCCCAGGGAAGCCACTGTCACCAAACGAACAGTAAGGTTTGGTGATCAGGTGATAGATAATTCCAAGCAAGTTACACAAAAGCCACACCGTTTTGGGTTTTGAATTAATTCCTTCATTCCATAACCATTTATTTATTTATTTTTAATATTTTTTTATTATATTATGTTAGTCACCATATAGTACATCCCTGGTTTTTGATGTAAAGTTCGAGGATTCATTAGTTGCGTATAACACCCAGTGCACCATGCAATACGGGCCCTCCTTACTACCCATCCCCATAACCATTTATTGAACACTTACTTGGTGTAGTACTCTTTACCAGGCATTGAAGGGAATTTAATAAGGAGAGCTGCCATTTATTTTCCTGCCGTATACAAAGCACGCTGCATCTGTTTTTTCTCGTCCTTACTTCTGCAACACCAGGACAATATTATTATCTCCCACGTAGAAGCGAGAAAATTGAGGCCAGGGAGGACACTGAAGGTCAAACAGGTGAGGTGATAACCTGCCTATGCGCATGGAGGGTTCTATGGGGGCGCTCTTTCCCCAGGATGCCCCTGGGAAGCCAGGCCCCAGCTCAGTACTCAGGTTACACCAGGGCAGTAGGTCTACAGTTTTCAGAAGTCTTTCTAACGTCTTATGTCTCAGGACATCTTCAAAGAAGTAAAAAGAGATCATGGCTAATGGGAACGTGAAGCGGGAACAGTAAGACAGAAACAAATCTGACCTTAAGGAAGTAAGTCTGTTAGAGCTGTTTTCAAAAGAATCCCTCAAGGCCATCTTTAGCCGCAGTTTTTGGTGAAATTGAATCATAAATTTAAATAGAAAAAATATGTAATTTCTATTATTTATAGTGCTGGAAAAAATATCACAGATTTGTAAAATAGAAGAAAAGGGGTCAATGAATAGATTCCCTGCTAAGGAAAGCTAAAACCCAGAGGCAAAGTTGTAATTTAATTTTTTGGCATTCACTGATTTCTCTCCCAGGTCTTGAATGATTCCCTCTAAAAACATCAGCTATATGTTAAAACTAAAACCTCAATACTCATTAAATTACAGAAATGTTCTGAACTCTGTGTAATATTCTTTCATCTTTTCTGCCTCTAGGGGGAAGTGTGTTTTCAACAATTCTGTCCCCAGAAGGTATTTTCTTTGTGGGCTGCAGGCTTCACAGGGATATCCTTTACTGTGACCTCAGGGCTGGCTGCGCGAGGGAGAAGATGTTCTCTGTGAAAATCTGGAAGGGTTCTTTCTTGAGAGGTTGCCACTGGGGTTGTGAGGGAGAAGGTCATACAGACTATTAAAATTGGTGGAGAAAACTTCCTTATGATAGCATTTCTAACACGTTTCAGAGAATGGCATGTTGAGGTTCTCTGGATCATGCTGTCTTTCCTGGTGGTAGAAGAATTAACATATAGACACTGGACATTTCAAGGAGCCAGCAAACAAACAACTGAATATAGAAAACTAGCCACCTTATTTTAGTAACTTAAAGTTAAAAAATATAGTTTGTGAATATGGATGAAAACATTTCTAAATCCTATAAAAAAGTCGGCTAGCTTTTGTAATAATCCTCTGTAGAGCTCACACTGCCTTTCATTTGGTTTATTTTATTTTATTTTGTAGCATTTCCCTGTAACTTTCTTTTGTTTTCATTCAGCAACAGTTGCCAGAAACAATGTACTAAGTGAAAAGGTTAGGGTGGTTTTTTTTCCTCTCCATGTCACTGTTTTACAGAATTGAAAAGAACAATGTTTAAAAATTGACTCTAAGGGATGAGTTATTTCTATTTGTTTTCTTTTTTCCTTCTTTCTTGGCTTGATCCATCTTCATGTTTATAGTGCTGTAAAAATTCTATTATACTCTATTAATAATTATCTTAGTGTGCTGTATATCTTCAAAACTTAACTGCATATAAAATAAAAGTTTAATACAAAGAATGTTATTACTTAATGAAAATTAGCTTTGTTTCCAAAGCTAATTTTACATGGTATAATGGGTGGTACATGCTTATTTCTAATTCAATCTCATTTAAAAATACTCTCAGGGACGAAGATGAATTTAAGTACCTCATTTTTATTCTTTGGCCTTAATTCACCATTTAGTGAGTGAGGGGTGTCAGGGTGGTGACTTCTAAGATCTTTTCCAGTTCTAAGATTGGACAACTTCATGGTAGTCCAGAAATTTACACAGACTTTCAGCTGCTTGGAAAAAAATCTAATTTGATGGAAAGTAAACAAACTCATAACATTAAAATTCATATACTTCTATTACTTCCTATAATATGCATATTTTCAATTAAAATTTTTCTTTAAAAATCCTAATTTCTATCAAATAAATAAGTCGTGGGGAGGTAAGGTATAGCATGTTGACTATAGTTAAGACTGCATTGCATATTTGAAAGTTGCAAAGAGATCTTAGATGTTCTCATCACAAGGAGAAAATTTTTGCAACTATGCATGGTGATGAAAGGTACAACTAGACTTATTGTGGTGACCATTTCCCAATATATACAAATGTGGAATCATTATGTAGTACACCTGAGACTAAATAATGTTACATATCAATTATACCTCAATTTAAAAAATCCTAATTTCTGCTCACTGAAAAAATTTAAGTGGTGCTTTGCACACCAGCAAGGGCAGTAAGCTGGCTTCTCTGGTTCTGCTGTCTAGTTTGGGGGCTCTTCCTTTCCACAGCTTGGTCTGTCAGTGCCCTTGAGTGACAAGCTGGAAGTTGAGAGCTCTGATCCAAAGGCCACCTAGAGGCTATGATACCCAAATGTAAAGGCACTCCCCCGGGCGGGCCCTTGGTGCGACTGGGGCAGAGGCATTCTCGCCTGGTGCCACTGAAACCCCAGACTCTCCTAATAAGCCCACACCACACAGTGTGCAGAGTCATATCGCCGTTGGCCGGTGTTCCCCAGACACAGGGCACAGAAAGCAGTAATAGGAAACCTTGGTTCCTTTACGTCTCCTGGCAACCAGTTTCAAAATCCATTAAGACCCTTGGAATTCGTGATTTAGTCCTGTTCTCTCTCTTCCTTCCTTCCTTCCTTCCTTCCTTCCTTCCTTCCTTCCTTCCTTCCTTCCTTCCTTCCTTCTTTCCTTCCTTCCTTTCTTCTTCCCTCGCTCCGTCCCTGCCTCATTCTTCCCAGGAGTTCAGGGAGGGTTTAATTGCTGTGAAGTGCTAAATCTCAATTTCCAGTGTGTGCGAATTACCCTCTTTGTGGAGTTAAAATTTTATACAGATGCCTCTTTTGCTACTGATTAGCAGCTCTAATTAAATAAATGGGAGTTCTTGTAGGAGTAGAAGGGTCCTACTTGAAGATTCAGGGATCCTAGTGCATAATCTGAAATCTAAATGACCCAGAGGGTGACCTGTTGTCCATAATTACATTTCCGGTGCCAGAAAGTGTTAAGGAGCTGCTGTCAACTGGCATCCAGCGTTGTTGCTTGAAGTTGCCACGTCTCCTGTAATCCCAATTTGCCTTTTCACCGTTACAAATGAGAGCGATTGCTCTTTGGGACCTCCGTGTTGAAAGGAAAAGCAAGGAAGAGAAAAGAAATGAGAAAAGAAAAATAACCAACGCGAACTAACCAAACGCAGCCCCTGGGACTGTGGCATCGGCGATAACAGTCGGCTGCAAGTTTCTGCCGAAAGAGGGCGTTGGTCGAAGACTAATAGAAATTCGTGGACACAGGCAGTCTAATGAAAGACCATTTAAAAACATTTTCAATTTATTTTAATTTGCGGCACTTAAGTATCAGAATTCCCCAGTCCAATGTAGCGCGTTCGCACTGCAAATGACCTCGGTGTGTTGTCACGTTCAGGGGGTCAAATTCCATGTGGACCTGCCCTGTAGCGCGGAGGACTCCCGCGAGGCCCCTCTGGCCACGGACTTCACGGCCGTTTCCATCCTTGTCTCCACTGCTGTTGGCGCCTGTGACCAGTGGCAAGACTAGGTCTCCGACACAGGACATTTCTCGGCAGTGCAGAACCGCGAGCACAGTGTCTCTCGCGACCCCGAGGAGAAGCGGTTGGAACGGAGGGTGCTCCTGCACCCAGGAGGCTCTCGGGTGACGATTTAAGGAGGTCTCTTTAGTTACCTGGTTCGGCAACAAAACCTTCAGGACGCCTCGGAGATGCTTTTCAAATTATTGGCCACTTCCAGAAGCCGAACTCTTCGCTCGCCTTTGGGAGCAACAAGTTTCGCTTTTCCGCTTGCAGCTCGCCGGCTGATGGTCTTTACGTGGGGTCATTGGAATCCTGGAAACGCAGCGACTCCAGCGCGAACCGCTCGGCCCAGCGAGAGGACGCGGGCGCGTGGCAGGGGAGAGCAGGGGAGGGAGGGGTGCAAGTATCTCCTGGGCTAGCTGGGAGTTCTAGGTCCGCGACCGAGCCGTCTGCACCGAGACCTTGGTCCCTGTTCCCTGACCTTGCGCCAGAGGACCGGGAAGGTCGGGTGCCCGCCCCGAGTTGGCGCGTCAGGAGGGAATTTGGCTGGAGTGAGAAAGAGGTGAGAGTGAGCGGGATTTACGGATTTTTGCAAGGAAACTACAAATTTCTAGGACCACCCTCTTCCTCTAATCCTGTTGTTTTTTGCACAGTGTGTGTGCTTGCGCTCGTTTCTTTACTTTCAAACACATTTCCCTGTTAAAGCCCGGAGCTGGAGAAAGTGCTGCCGCGTGCGGGGCCAGGGTAAGGCGGGGGACCCCCGAAGCAGTGCGGTGTGGTGGGGACTCCCGCCGGTGCGGACGTGGGCGACTGCGGTTTTAAGGACAAGGCAGGGGGCTGGCTGGGAGTTGTTGGGGTTAGGGACCAGGGAGGAGTGGGAAGGTAGGGGTGTGGGGAGGAGCCCTGATGTAAGAATGTTAATGAGAGGCTCCCCCAGCCCAGCCCAGCCCCCACCACTCCCCACCCCCACCCACCCCACCCGCTGGAAATACAAGCCCAGTCTCGGAGCGCCTTGTGTGGTAACACGCTCCGCCGCTGCCACGCTATTTAAACGCGGGCTATGGATCCAGGAACCGGCGCGAATCAATGAGATCAAACGCGGGGGAGATGCACCGTCAATTACAAGCACTTGGACAAGTCTAACTTTTTTTTCTTTTACAAATACGCTTTCAAAAGCAATCTCAGCAACGCCCAAATAAGAAGCCACCTCTAAGCAAAATAGTATATATAAAGGGAGGGCGAATATATATATATATATTTATAAGTATATATATATATATATATATATA